>NC_140771.1:255997864-256339033 GCF_044657685.1 Stegodyphus dumicola | reverse complement strand
TTTTTAATTAAAAAAAAAATTTTTTTCCATAAATATTTTTGTTTGCTTGATTCCTAGAAATAAAATCAGAAGTAATAATCACTCTTATTCGAAAATTCTGTTTTCCTTTTACGAAATCGTTTAAATTTATCTTATCTAAAAACAATAAATTTTAATTTAAAAAGTTATACGTTATTCATGCTATAGATTTTCAAATAGTTTTATAAGGTAAAAGTTCCGTAAAAAAAGTATGAAGTCAAGCAGAATGTAATTGTTTAGTTCATTAAAATCATCGTACTTCGAGTTATTCATCCTCAAGAACAAATAACTTTAAAAAATATTTTAAGAATATAATGATAACAAATTGCCATTTCTTTTACCAGACTAGAGAGGAAAACAAAAAAAGTTCTAGAAATAAAATTTCCGAACAGGTTTTTTTTTATTCAGAGGCTTTATACCCATGTCAATGTATGAGAGTCGTAACTGCTTTTGATGAAGTAAAACATGTTAGAATATTAATAATAAAATACTGTGTGAGAATTTTTGCAAGCTCTTTTTATTCCGTAAGAAAGGGAAACTGTAATAAAAAAATCTGAAAGCTCTCAGATTTTACATTACTGCCAAACGTGCGTTTTTATAACGTTTTGTGCGTTACCTTTATTTATTAAATATCATGTTTTTCGCACTTAAACCATAAAATCGAATTCAACGTCAATATCGCAAAATAATTTTTAAAATGAGCCTATCTTTAGAATTTCCGATACACAATCTCGCGCACTGGAGACAATTAGTCCATAGGGGCTTTGTCCCTGAAGGACTATTGTTTTCGTGTTGCGATTTTGCGTTGGTTCACTATAAATGTCCGTTTCACTTTTCGAACTGTTGCCACTAAATGTTAGAGTCCCGCATTATATTTGAAGAAATTAAATAATGAAAAATGTGCATAAATGTATGGATATTTCTCGCATTGTGATAAAACAACGGTACATGGAGCCATCGAATTTTGTATGACGTCATCCTCCTACGAATATGGGCATGTGGAAGACCAAATTTGAAATTTGTTTTATTATCGATTTCATATTTTATAGAACTTTAATGAATTTCTGATTAACAAACTCCACGATTTCACAGCGAGCAATAACACTCTCCGGGGGGGGCGGGGGTAGGACCTTTTTTATCTCCAGCGCGCGGAAAATCGCTTATTAAATTTTAATTTATCACTTTACGTTTTATTAAATTTTAATTTTAATTATTAGTCCGAAGGGGCTTTGCCCCTGAAGGACTGTTGTTTTCGTTTTGCGTTGAATCACTATAAATGTCTATTTCACGTTTCAAACTGTTGCCACCAAATGTTAGAGTCCTGCATTGCATTTGAAGAAATAAAATAATGAAAAATCTGCATAAATGTATATATATTTCTCGCACTGTGGTAAAAGAACGGTACATAAAGAACGGTACCATCGAATTTTAAATGACGTAATCCTACTGCGAATGTGGGCATGCTGAAGCCCAAACTTGAAATTTGTTTTATTATCGATTTCATATTTTGCAAAATTTTAACGAATTTTTGATTAACAAACTCAAGGATTTCAAAGCGAGCCATGGCAACGTTGTACAGGAAAAACATTTTTATCTCCAGCGCGTGAGACTGTGTATCGGAAATTCTAAAAGTACGCTCAATTTAAAATTATTTTACGATACTGCTCTTGAACTGAATTTTATGGATTAAATGCAAAGAACATGATATTGTATAAATAAAGGCATAAATAAAATGTTAAAAAAAGCCCCTGTGGACGTTATTTAAAATATGAAGCCTTTTAGATTTTTTTTTTTTTTTTTTTTTTTTTTTTTTCCCGTACCGTGTTACCGTTACTTTGAAGTCGTTGAGTTTATTATTCAAAAATTCGTTAAAATGTTACAAAATATGAAATCCATAATAAAACAAATTCTAAATTTAGGCTTCCAGATGCCCATATTCGCAGTAGGATGACGTCATTCAAAATTGGATGGCTCTAGATACCGTTGTTTTAAAAGATACATACATTTACGCAGATTCTTCATTATTTAATTTCTTTAAATTTAACACAGGGTGATAATATTTGGTGGCAAGAATTTGAAAAGTGAAACGGACACTTAAAGTTTCCGACGCAAAATGGCAAAACTAAATTAATGCCCTTTGGGCTAAAAATTAAATGAATTCAGCACCTTTCAAAAATGCATCTGCTGTGGAATGATATTAAATGAATCTGACGAGAATTATTTTCAGTACCACACTGAAGTGTAGTAGTATTCAGACAAATTTCTTAACCTGCTGGATTAGTTAAAGTTGCTCCATTTAAGACTTCTTGACCGAAAGAGAAATTCACCCCACCTCATAAATTATTCACTTCCGGGGTTGGGTCGTATTGCTATGTGGGTCCAGGCTTTGTGTTTCCCGACGTGGTTAGTTTTTACAGCAGATTCGCTGCTTTTGACGTCAAGGGAGGCCCATCACTAGTTTTCCGCTAATTCCATCCCTGACCAAAGTTTTCCTGACCAGAGAGACAGATCATGGTCTTCCATTCGAGCCTAAACTTACCTTCATGGTAAGTTAAATTCTGAGATTTTTTTTTTCCAAGATGTACAGGAATATTAATTAAAAGTACTGATAAAAGTGTAAAGTATCGAACAATAACGATGCTCTTTTGTTATCGGGACTGGATTCAGAAATGTATGTATGTGTTTATATGTGTATATGAATGTGTGGACTCATGTATGTATGTGTGGACTTATGTATGTGTATGTGTGCGTGTATATGTTACCGTGAAAGACCGAAATCAGGAAAATGTCGACTTTCACCGGTGAATGTCAACATTAACATAGTCGCTTGGTGTATGTCCGAAATATTTTCCAAATACTCTTATTTCTGACTTACACCGGTGAATATATAAGAATATTATATTTCCTTCTCCGTAATTCATTCGCGAAAAAACGCACTTGAAACTCGGAATAAGAACTTAAGAATATAAGAACTTAAAACACGCAGTACATTCAAAATGAGAAGGAAAATAATAGAAGTTATAAACTTACCAAATTAAGTGATTCAAATCTTATTTATTGCAACAACTTCAACTATTATGACACTTTGAATTGCAGAAGAGGCCCTTGCTTTTACAACTGCATTTATTTGTGGAACACTTCCTTTTGGAATGACTTTTCTGCATTCCTCGTCAAAATGGAAAGGAATTGTTTTATATTGAAGCCGAAGATTTGAAAAGCTTCTGGGAGCCTCCGCGTTGCAGTTACGAACTGCCGCCAGATCTGCCAAAATTTGATTGCGGCTTTAGCCATCGTGGTAGCCGACTTTTAAAATACGCGCCGTTCATTACCTGAGCTATCTTAAACGTGTAGTCTCAGATTGCATTATGTAATTTTCAATTTAATGTTATGTTAAATACCGCAAGTAGCGGAGGTTCATCTGTAGCACAAGTGGTGCTTTCTGTTGCTTTCGAGCGTTAAATAAGAATGTTATTTGAATCTTCTCAGGACTTTGTCGTTGCTTCATACTAAATCGATAAACTTGTTTTTCAGTTTTAAAGCTTCTACATTCATTAGACATTACTCTACAGTCTCCCCAACTAAGTTTAGTTTAGTTTACGAGTATGCTGCAACCCTCCTGGCCGACAATAATCGGCCTCACGGTTAACGCAGCACACCTGAGGCAGACAAACAAACAAAAACAAAACAAAAAAAAAAAAAAAAAATTAATGTCCTATTCCTATGATAGTCTTGTTTTCATTCACAATCCTCATAATTTCTGTTGCATAGCTATTCAAGAATTTTCTTTTTTCAATTACATTCTGTTCATTTATTTTTCCAAATCTCGTCCTCACACTCTCGGTCAGTTTACATTCTTCCCAGCGTGCTACCGTTACACCACGAAGCCACGCTAGGGAAGTGGGAGAAATACCCTTTTTAAAGGGCGACTAGGGTTTTAGGGGACCTAGTCGCCAAATCCTCGGTGCGGAGAATCATCATCCACAACCCTTTTAGTTCGGGCGCCACTTGTAGAGATATTATAATTTTTTTGGAAGCAGGAAAGATGAAAAAATAGCAAACGTCTTCGCCGGGAATCGAACCACGGACCTCTGGAATACCGGCCTAGCGTGCTACCGTTACACCACGATGGCACGCTAGGGAAGTGGAAGAAATACCTTATAAATGAACGTTTATAAATTTTTATTTAATCAATAATTATTATATCATTAATTATAATTTAATTGATGATTATTAGATAATAAATTATTATTTTCTGAAATGATTAAAAATTGAAGTCATTAAATAATTGAAATTAAATAAAATGTAAAAAGATAAATTAAAATTGAATACGTAATTTTTAATATAATTTTATTGCTAAAATAAAATTTTCGAGATAAAATTTCTACTGAAATTGTTATTCAGTTACATAAAAGAAGTGCCGCAGCCTTCTCATTCAGGGCTCCAGTGCGTTCCGGCTGGAATTGTAATTTATTACAAAAACTAAGAAGCACCGGAGCCAATATCCGGTGGGCTCCGGCCCAATTTAAGCTAAGGGGGGGGGTGGAATTCTTTTATAATCACAAAAATTAAATATACATAAAGTATAGCTGATTAAAATTCCAGGGCGAAACAGAATCAAAGAAAGTCTAATACATATTCTTTGACAGAATGAGGGTATAAGTGGGTGGAAACAAAAAATGAAGGGAATCTTGGTGAGAGAGAACGTCCTCTTTGACCCCGGCACTCTGCTGATATAATTATAGCCATCAAGCAGATGTGTGTCAGGGGTAAAATGAGTTCTGAATCTAACACCTAAGGATGAATGTAATGTTGCTGGTTGCACTTCCCCCCCTCCAATTAGTGGATACTGTGGGAAGACGATGTATAGGACGTGCTTGAGCTTTTTATCTCAGTATTCCACTCTTATTGTACTCGCTGTCACCTTAACGTTCATTTAAGAACACACATTTTCCTTCCTGGGAGAATAACTAACTGTAAGCATCCATAACAATACAATAGATAGAATGGAATGGCGGGAAATTAACGCGTTTTAAACAAATTCTTCCCAAGTTTATTGTCCTTAAAGGGAAAGGTTTCCGCATGTGAGTGAGGGGACTTTACTTGAACGTTTCATGTTCTCGTGAGTTCGTATTTCTAGGGAAATAGAGTATTGCAAAGTCTGCTTATTGTTAAACTAAAACGTTAGGAACTCTAAATGTTTCTCTTTTTAAATTGTGGTTCAGTTTTATAAAAAGAAGTACCGGAGCTCATCTGATTTAGGGCTGCGGTGCACTCCGGCTAAAATTGTAATTTATCTTGCACCGAAGCCGGCCTCTCGTGGGCTCCGGCGCAATTTAAGCACTGCGAGAATCCCTAGTTAGTTGCAGAACTGCATTATTATCATTTAAAATCAATGCAAAGCTATCTGCCTAAGGAAAAGGATTTCTTCCCTATTATTGTCGCAACTGACGATCTATCGAATTTCGTTAATTAGTTTTATAATAGATGGCGCTACCTCTTTTCCATGCATCCTTTTTATTTTGTTTGTTTCATGCTTATCGTTTCTTTCACATGCAATTTTTCCGTTGAATTTGGCAAGAGTTTTTAAAATGCTTTCTTCGAAAATTTGTTGTCAATTTACTTTCAAATAAATTTCACGTTTACGTTACAAAGAAGAAGCAAATGAAATAACTAGTGTCTCAATCGCCAGGAGTATTTAATTTATCTCTCTTAAATTCATTCTCTCACGAATTAAGTTGCAATCGCAACTACGTACGAAGTAAGTTGTAAGTCGAAGGAAGTAAGTTGCACTTTTGTAAGAAGTATTGCAATCGTGAAAATTTTCGGGTATCCTATTTCAATGAAAATACCTATATTGACTACTATTGGATACAATTAACGATGTTTTTGCCTGACATCTATAGGTGAGAACAGAATAAAGGACTCTTTTTCCCAAAATGGGTTACAAAAAGGATTAAAAAAGGATTCCGGACAGATTTTTTTTTTGTGACTTCTGGACGTACGTACGTACATATGTATGTGTGTATGTATGTAGCTCGCATAAATCAAAAACGAGTAGACTCAAAACGTTGAAATTTTATATATGATATAACATGCAGTTGTGCACCTACCTTTTTGGTTGCAATCGGCTGCAGCAAAAGTAAATAAATATGCAGATATACCCACTTTGTTACTCGGCTGCGTGAGCTCAGTTTTTTTTTAAATTATTTTTTATATGTTGGTGGTAAATTTGGCATGTTTTGCTTTAAAAATGATTGAATTATGTTGTTTTTATCTTCCGGTTAAAGTTCTTATGCCTTTAGTTAATCTGCATGCAAAAGTTCTAGAATTATTAGCAATTTAAAAGTTTTTTTTAGGTGCGGCGGAGTCTAATTTTTTTTTTTTTTTTTTTTTTACTATAGCTGCCATATTTGTTTACATTTGAAACTTAGCAGAATAGTGAATTCAGTTTCTGCACCTTTAGTGTCTTTTTGCCGAGTGGGCCCAAAAGTAAACTCTTTTGTGCACCGAAAAATCTGCCTTCTTGCTCGCTGGCTTAACTGCTTGTTTTTGCATAGAAACAATAATTTTAATTGCAAAAATTGATTTAATTCTATTTGGTGTTTTAAGTTT
Source organism: Stegodyphus dumicola (assembly GCF_044657685.1). Taxonomy (NCBI): domain Eukaryota; kingdom Metazoa; phylum Arthropoda; class Arachnida; order Araneae; family Eresidae; genus Stegodyphus; species Stegodyphus dumicola. The sequence continues at coordinate 256,332,403 of NC_140771.1, read as the reverse complement.
TTCGATATTTTTAAATTTTTAATAAATATATTTCATGTATTTTTGTGTTGTCGCGAAGTGAGAACTGAATTAATTGAATGAGAAATCTCTCTCTAATGAGATTCGAGGAAATAAGTTTCAATGAAATACAGCAAAAAATAAATAAATAAAATAATAATAAAAAATGCCTATAATTTAATATTCCGCGCAAGGAAGTCATGCGGTCTACACATCGGATTTTTTATTGCTGTATTACAACAAATTGTTTGTAAATAAATTTTGACGACTAAATACAGCAGTACAAAGTCGGGTGTTTCATTCACTATATGCGCGAAATTCTTGATATAATCTATATCCATAACATTTAGGAGCTCACTTTCAGTTATATTAATGCCAAGTAAGTCAGTGAAATACTTAAACCAGCTAATTTAATAAAAAAAAATTCACCCTTGTATTCGCACACTGAAAATTTTCTTACCCGTAATATAAAACAAAGCGCAAGAAATAAATATTTTACAAAGCGTTTAAAACAAGACATTAAATAAGAATAAATCTGATCATGCAAATTTGAAAGGTAGTTCTGAATAATTTTAATTGGCTGTTTCATTGGCGGACGGCACATCCAACTGTGTAATGAAATGACTGGAAAAAGAGGTGGCGCTGTCTGTTACAAAACTATTAACTAAGTGCCAAAATTCGCTACATCGTCAGTTACGACAATACCCCTTTCCTGACTCCCGATCACTTTATACGTGAGAAAAACGGACCGCCTAGCAGTAAAGTCGCTGAACGCTGGTAGTTTGACCTGCACTCAATTTTGGGCGAACGGGCTAGCTGCATCGGCCGTTTCATCGTTTTTCCCATACGTAACGTGAGTATGAATCAGTTTCCCTGCACTATATTTAAAGAAATTGAATAACGAAGAATCTGCCTGAATGTATGCATGTTTCTCGCATTGTGATAAAACAACGGTACCTATAGCCATCCAATTTTGAATAATGTAACGTTTCCGCCCGAATATGGCCATCTGGAAGCCCAAATTTGGAATTTGTTTTATTATGGATTTCATATTTTGTAAGACCTTAACGAAATTCGATTAACAAACTGGACGATTACAAATCGAGCAACGGCAACACTGTACGGGAAGAACAAAAATTTTTTTTATCTCCAGCGCGCGAGACCGTGTATCGATAATTCTAATCTTCCCGCTAATGTGCTTTCTTTTACGCATTGGATGATTATCTTTATTAATTACAGTAATAATTTTGCATCCTGAAATTGAATTTGATTTTGTAGAAAATAAAAATCATTCATGTAATGCTAAATACACTTTGTTCATACTATATAATATTCTTCTGCAGGTTTTATAATTTCTAGGTCTTTAAAACTCTCATTAGTATACACAACAACTACCAATTCAAAATAATCAATCCATGATGAAAAGTCGGCAGTTGAATTTTGGGTAAAGTGCAGAATCACCCACTGCTTGACGCGTTTTTAAGAATTGCACACACTCGGTATCCATGTGCACATCGACCTATTTTCACTTAAAAAAAAAAAAAAATCCTAGAATTGCACAAAAATGGTACTGCGCACACCCTTGACTTTACCTATGTACACATTGACTTATTTTCACTTAAAAAGTAAAAGAACATTGAAAAAAATCCAATTTTTTTTAAACTTGTAAAAAGCGGCAAACAAATAAGTGAGCGATTCTGCACTTTACCGAGAATATGTTCAAAGAAAAGGCATCATTCATTATAGAAAATTACGTTTGAACAACCAACGAGATGAAATTATGCTTTAGCGATCAGTCGGTAGCGAAATAGCGATGCAGGCATCCATTCAGTTATGTTTAGCAATTTTTATATAAATTACAATAATGATCTGAAATAGTTATTTACTCTTATGCTTCCATTCAGTAATGTTTAGCCTTTTTCATATAAATTATAATAATAAAAAAGTATTATATGAAATGAACCTTTCATCTAAATTAAAACATCAATCTTAGATAGATAGTTATTTACTATTATACTTCCTTTCTTGCCGCAATTAATTTTGGCAGAATTGGCATCAACAGTAGTTTGGCGATTTTTTACGGCTCTCGAAACCGAATAGTACCTCTGAAAGCTTTCAGATTTTATAATATTACGTCTAAAATGTTTCCCCCTTTTTTTTTTTTACGTTTTGTGCGTTACTTTTATTTATTAAATATCATGTTCATCGCACTTAAACCATAAAATTAAGTTCAACAGCAATATTGCAAAATAATTTTAAAGCGAGCATAGCTTGAGAATTTCCAATATACAGTCTCGGGCTCTGGAGATAAAAATGATTTTTCCGTACAGCCTTGCCATTTGTTCACTTTGAAATAGTGGAGTTTGTTAATAAAAAATTGGTTATCGATAATAAAACAAATTCCAAATTTGGGCTTCCAAATGCCCATATTCGGGTGGAAATATTCAATATTCACAGTTTAATGACTCTAGGTACCGTTGTTTTATCACAATCCGAGAAACATACATAACATCCATGCAGATAATTCATTATTTAATTTAATTAATGAAGAATTCTAATATTCGGTGGCAACAATTTGAAAAGTTAACCGACATTTATAGTGAGGCAACGCAAAATAACAAAGCGAAATTATTAATAGTCTTTCTGGGCAAATTGCACCTTTGGACCTGTAAAAATACAATTTATTACAATGATGGGAACGAAAAGCGGGATATTGGGACATTCATTTATGCAGAAATACTTTATTAATTCTTTGATATGTTCGCTTTCAATTTGGATGATTTTGTAGAGCAAACCTGTAAGCCGAATTCTGCCAACGCCTCTTGGATGTCCAGGAAGCAGGCAACGAAGCAGGATTTATGATTAAAAGCTGCTGCAATTTTTTTCTACTAAATTGAGAACTAGTTGTTGAAAGTCCTTGACGAGAGCCGAATTGATTATTCTGAATGTTTGGAGTGTGATCTGACCTTTCTGGGTTCACTCCTCTCATTACAGCAAAGTTGCGACTTTTCTCCAAAAGTATAAACAAATCTTTCACTCCCTTTTCCCATGATTCACTCTTCCCGCCCATTTTTGTTTTGGGAGCAGTTGTACGGTGCTGGAATACTTGGAAGGGGGAAAAAAAAAACATCGAAATGTATCAAGAGTTGCCACGAAAGAAATTCTGTTTCACACTTCTTTATCAGTTACTGTTGACCATAAATTGCAGGAACCAGCTGCCGATTTGACTCCCCTTCTCCCTCCTTCATTTTCTTCTCTAATTGCGTTTCAAGCTGCATCCCCCGTTGCGTTCCTTACTCCTCATCCCTGCCACTCCCTACCTCCATGCTTTCGTCGCCATGCATGGATTACCCATGCAGATGCAACTTTTAAGTAACTTATCAAAGATAAATTATATCCGGCCATTGGATTAAAAAAAAAAATAAAAATACTGAAAACTTTAACATTTTATATTACAGGGGCATTTTTTTAACGTTTTTTGTGTTACCTTTATTTATTAAATATCGTGTTCTTCGCACTTAAATCATAAAATTCAGTTTAATTATTTTGCGAGATTGGTGTTTAAGTTAATTTTATGGTTTAAGTGCGAAGAAAATCATATTTAGTACATAACGGTGACACACAAAACTTTAAAAAAACGCCCCTTAAGGCCTAATGTAAAATCTAAAAGCTTTTAGTTTTTAATTAAAAAAAAAAATTTTTTTTCCATAAATATTTTTGTTTGCTTGATTCCTAGAAATAAAATCAGAAGTAATAATCACTCTTATTCGAAAATTCTGTTTTCCTTTTACGAAATCGTTTAAATTTATCTTATCTAAAAACAATAAATTTTAATTTAAAAAGTTATACGTTATTCATGCTATAGATTTTCAAATAGTTTTATAAGGTAAAAGTTCCGTAAAAAAAGTATGAAGTCAAGCAGAATGTAATTGTTTAGTTCATTAAAATCATCGTACTTCGAGTTATTCATCCTCAAGAACAAATAACTTTAAAAAATATTTTAAGAATATAATGATAACAAATTGCCATTTCCTTTACCAGACTAGAGAGGAAAACAAAAAAAGTTCTAGAAATAAAATTTCCGAACAGGTTTTTTTTTATTCAGAGGCTTTATACCCATGTCAATGTATGAGAGTCGTAACTGCTTTTGATGAAGTAAAACATGTTAGAATATTAATAATAAAATACTGTGTGAGAATTTTTGCAAGCTCTTTTTTATTCCGTAAGAAAGGGAAACTGTAATAAAAAAATCTGAGAGCTCTCAGATTTTACATTACTGCCAAACGTGCGTTTTTATAACGTTTTGTGCGTTACCTTTATTTATTAAATATCATGTTTTTCGCACTTAAACCATAAAATCGAATTCAACGTCAATATCGCAAAATAATTTTTAAAATGAGCCTATCTTTAGAATTTCCGATACACAATCTCGCGCACTGGAGACAATTAGTCCATAGGGGCTTTGTCCCTGAAGGACTATTGTTTTCGTGTTGCGATTTTGCGTTGGTTCACTATAAATGTCCGTTTCACTTTTCGAACTGTTGCCACTAAATGTTAGAGTCCCGCATTATATTTGAAGAAATTAAATAATGAAAAGTGTGCATAAATGTATGGATATTTCTCGCATTGTGATAAAACAACGGTACATGGAGCCATCGAATTTTGTATGACGTCATCCTCCTACGAATATGGGCATGTGGAAGACCAAATTTGAAATTTGTTTTATTATCGATTTCATATTTTATAGAACTTTAATGAATTTCTGATTAACAAACTCCACGATTTCACAGCGAGCAATAACACTCTCCGGGGGGGGCGGGGGTAGGACCTTTTTTATCTCCAGCGCGCGGAAAATCGCTTATTAAATTTTAATTTATCACTTTACGTTTTATTAAATTTTAATTTTAATTATTAGTCCGAAGGGGCTTTGCCCCTGAAGGACTGTTGTTTTCGTTTTGCGTTGAATCACTATAAATGTCTATTTCACGTTTCAAACTGTTGCCAGCAAATGTTAGAGTCCTGCATTGCATTTGAAGAAATAAAATAATGAAAAATCTGCATAAATGTATATATATTTCTCGCACTGTGGTAAAAGAACGGTACATAAAGAACGGTACCATCGAATTTTAAATGACGTAATCCTACTGCGAATGTGGGCATGCTGAAGCCCAAACTTGAAATTTGTTTTATTATCGATTTCATATTTTGCAAAATTTTAACGAATTTTTGATTAACAAACTCAAGGATTTCAAAGCGAGCCATGGCAACGTTGTACAGGAAAAACATTTTTATCTCCAGCGCGTGAGACTGTGTATCGGAAATTCTAAAAGTACGCTCAATTTAAAATTATTTTACGATACTGCTCTTGAACTGAATTTTATGGATTAAATGCAAAGAACATGATATTGCATAAATAAAGGCATAAATAAAATGTTAAAAAAAGCCCCTGTGGACGTTATTTAAAATATGAAGCCTTTTAGATTTTTTTTTTTTTTTTTTTTTTTTTTTTTCCCGTACCGTGTTACCGTTACTTTGAAGTCGTTGAGTTTATTATTCAAAAATTCGTTAAAATGTTACAAAATATGAAATCCATAATAAAACAAATTCTAAATTTAGGCTTCCAGATGCCCATATTCGCAGTAGGATGACGTCATTCAAAATTGGATGGCTCTAGATACCGTTGTTTTAAAAGATACATACATTTACGCAGATTCTTCATTATTTAATTTCTTTAAATTTAACACAGGGTGATAATATTTGGTGGCAAGAATTTGAAAAGTGAAACGGACACTTAAAGTTTCCGACGAAAAATGGCAAAACTAAATTAATGCCCTTTGGGCTAAAAATTAAATGAATTCAGCACCTTTCAAAAATGCATCTGCTGTGGAATGATATTAAATGAATCTGACGAGAATTATTTTCAGTACCACACTGAAGTGTAGTAGTATTCAGACAAATTTCTTAACCTGCTGGATTAGTTAAAGTTGCTCCATTTAAGACTTCTTGACCGAAAGAGAAATTCACCCCACCTCATAAATTATTCACTTCCGGGGTTGGGTCGTATTGCTATGTGGGTCCAGGCTTTGTGTTTCCCGACGTGGTTAGTTTTTACAGCAGATTCGCTGCTTTTGACGTCAAGGGAGGCCCATCACTAGTTTTCCGCTAATTCCATCCCTGACCAAAGTTTTCCTGACCAGAGAGACAGATCATGGTCTTCCATTCGAGCCTAAACTTACCTTCATGGTAAGTTAAATTCTGAGATTTTTTTTTTCCAAGATGTACAGGAATATTAATTAAAAGTACTGATAAAAGTGTAAAGTATCGAACAATAACGATGCTCTTTTGTTATCGGGACTGGATTCAGAAATGTATGTATGTGTTTATATGTGTATATGAATGTGTGGACTCATGTATGTATGTGTGGACTTATGTATGTGTATGTGTGCGTGTATATGTTACCGTGAAAGACCGAAATCAGGAAAATGTCGACTTTCACCGGTGAATGTCAACATTAACATAGTCGCTTGGTGTATGTCCGAAATATTTTCCAAATACTCTTATTTCTGACTTACACCGGTGAATATATAAGAATATTATATTTCCTTCTCCGTAATTCATTCGCGAAAAAACGCACTTGAAACTCGGAATAAGAACTTAAGAATATAAGAACTTAAAACACGCAGTACATTCAAAATGAGAAAGGAAAATAATAGAAGTTATAAACTTACCAAATTAAGTGATTCAAATCTTATTTATTGCAACAACTTCAACTATTATGACACTTTGAATTGCAGAAGAGGCCCTTGCTTTTACAACTGCATTTATTTGTGGAACACTTCCTTTTGGAATGACTTTTCTGCATTCCTCGTCAAAATGGAAAGGAATTGTTTTATATTGAAGCCGAAGATTTGAAAAGCTTCTGGGAGCCTCCGCGTTGCAGTTACGAACTGCCGCCAGATCTGCCAAAATTTGATTGCGGCTTTAGCCATCGTGGTAGCCGACTTTTAAAATACGCGCCGTTCATTACCTGAGCTATCTTAAACGTGTAGTCTCAGATTGCATTATGTAATTTTCAATTTAATGTTATGTTAAATACCGCAAGTAGCGGAGGTTCATCTGTAGCACAAGTGGTGCTTTCTGTTGCTTTCGAGCGTTAAATAAGAATGTTATTTGAATCTTCTCAGGACTTTGTCGTTGCTTCATACTAAATCGATAAACTTGTTTTTCAGTTTTAAAGCTTCTACATTCATTAGACATTACTCTACAGTCTCCCCAACTAAGTTTAGTTTAGTTTACGAGTATGCTGCAACCCTCCTGGCCGACAATAATCGGCCTCACGGTTAACGCAGCACACCTGAGGCAGACAAACAAACAAAAACAAAACAAAAAAAAAAAAAAAAAATTAATGTCCTATTCCTATGATAGTCTTGTTTTCATTCACAATCCTCATAATTTCTGTTGCATAGCTATTCAAGAATTTTCTTTTTTCAATTACATTCTGTTTATTTATTTTTCCAAATCTCGTCCTCACACTCTCGGTCAGTTTACATTCTTCCCAGCGTGCTACCGTTACACCACGAAGCCACGCTAGGGAAGTGGGAGAAATACCCTTTTTAAAGGGCGACTAGGGTTTTAGGGGACCTAGTCGCCAAATCCTCGGTGCGGAGAATCATCATCCACAACCCTTTTAGTTCGGGCGCCACTTGTAGAGATATTATAATTTTTTTGGAAGCAGGAAAGATGAAAAAATAGCAAACGTCTTCGCCGGGAATCGAACCACGGACCTCTGGAATACCGGCCTAGCGTGCTACCGTTACACCACGATGGCACGCTAGGGAAGTGGAAGAAATACCTTATAAATGAACGTTTATAAATTTTTATTTAATCAATAATTATTATATCATTAATTATAATTTAATTGATGATTATTAGATAATAAATTATTATTTTCTGAAATGATTAAAAATTGAAGTCATTAAATAATTGAAATTAAATAAAATGTAAAAAGATAAATTAAAATTGAATACGTAATTTTTAATATAATTTTATTGCTAAAATAAAATTTTCGAGATAAAATTTCTACTGAAATTGTTATTCAGTTACATAAAAGAAGTGCCGCAGCCTTCTCATTCAGGGCTCCAGTGCGTTCCGGCTGGAATTGTAATTTATTACAAAAATTAAGAAGCACCGGAGCCAATATCCGGTGGGCTCCGGCCCAATTTAAGCTAAGGGGGGGGTGGAATTCTTTTATAATCACAAAAATTAAATATACATAAAGTATAGCTGATTAAAATTCCAGGGCGAAACAGAATCAAAGAAAGTCTAATACATATTCTTTGACAGAATGAGGGTATAAGTGGGTGGAAACAAAAAATGAAGGGAATCTTGGTGAGAGAGAACGTCCTCTTTGACCCCGGCACTCTGCTGATATAATTATAGCCATCAAGCAGATGTGTGTCAGGGGTAAAATGAGTTCTGAATCTAACACCTAAGGATGAATGTAATGTTGCTGGTTGCACTTCCCCCCCTCCAATTAGTGGATACTGTGGGAAGACGATGTATAGGACGTGCTTGAGCTTTTTATCTCAGTATTCCACTCTTATTGTACTCGCTGTCACCTTAACGTTCATTTAAGAACACACATTTTCCTTCCTGGGAGAATAACTAACTGTAAGCATCCATAACAATACAATAGATAGAATGGAATGGCGGGAAATTAACGCGTTTTAAACAAATTCTTCCCAAGTTTATTGTCCTTAAAGGGAAAGGTTTCCGCATGTGAGTGAGGGGACTTTACTTGAACGTTTCATGTTCTCGTGAGTTCGTATTTCTAGGGAAATAGAGTATTGCAAAGTCTGCTTATTGTTAAACTAAAACGTTAGGAACTCTAAATGTTTCTCTTTTTAAATTGTGGTTCAGTTTTATAAAAAGAAGTACCGGAGCTCATCTGATTTAGGGCTGCGGTGCACTCCGGCTAAAATTGTAATTTATCTTGCACCGAAGCCGGCCTCTCGTGGGCTCCGGCGCAATTTAAGCACTGCGAGAATCCCTAGTTAGTTGCAGAACTGCATTATTATCATTTAAAATCAATGCAAAGCTATCTGCCTAAGGAAAAGGATTTCTTCCCTATTATTGTCGCAACTGACGATCTATCGAATTTCGTTAATTAGTTTTATAATAGATGGCGCTACCTCTTTTCCATGCATCCTTTTTATTTTGTTTGTTTCATGCTTATCGTTTCTTTCACATGCAATTTTTCCGTTGAATTTGGCAAGAGTTTTTAAAATGCTTTCTTCGAAAATTTGTTGTCAATTTACTTTCAAATAAATTTCACGTTTACGTTACAAAGAAGAAGCAAATGAAATAACTAGTGTCTCAATCGCCAGGAGTATTTAATTTATCTCTCTTAAATTCATTCTCTCACGAATTAAGTTGCAATCGCAACTACGTACGAAGTAAGTTGTAAGTCGAAGGAAGTAAGTTGCACTTTTGTAAGAAGTATTGCAATCGTGAAAATTTTCGGGTATCCTATTTCAATGAAAATACCTATATTGACTACTATTGGATACAATTAACGATGTTTTTGCCTGACATCTATAGGTGAGAACAGAATAAAGGACTCTTTTTCCCAAAATGGGTTACAAAAAGGATTAAAAAAGGATTCCGGACAGATTTTTTTTTGTGACTTCTGGACGTACGTACGTACATATGTATGTGTGTATGTATGTAGCTCGCATAAATCAAAAACGAGTAGACTCAAAACGTTGAAATTTTATATATGATATAACATGCAGTTGTGCACCTACCTTTTTGGTTGCAATCGGCTGCAGCAAAAGTAAATAAATATGCAGATATACCCACTTTGTTACTCGGCTGCGTGAGCTCAGTTTTTTTTAAAATTATTTTTTATATGTTGGTGGTAAATTTGGCATGTTTTGCTTTAAAAATGATTGAATTATGTTGTTTTTATCTTCCGGTTAAAGTTCTTATGCCTTTAGTTAATCTGCATGCAAAAGTTCTAGAATTATTAGCAATTTAAAAGTTTTTTTTAGGTGCGGCGGAGTCTAATTTTTTTTTTTTTTTTTTTTTTTTTTTTTTACTATAGCTGCCATATTTGTTTACATTTGAAACTTAGCAGAATAGTGAATTCAGTTTCTGCACCTTTAGTGTCTTTTTGCCGAGTGGGCCCAAAAGTAAACTCTTTTGTGCACCGAAAAATCTGCCTTCTTGCTCGCTGGCTTAACTGCTTGTTTTTGCATAGAAACAATAATTTTAATTGCAAAAATTGATTTAATTCTATTTGGTGTTTTAAGTTTTTCGATATTTTTAAATTTTTAATAAATATATTTCATGTATTTTTGTGTTGTCGCGAAGTGAGAACTGAATTAATTGAATGAGAAATCTCTCTCTAATGAGATTCGAGGAAATAAGTTTCAATGAAATACAGCAAAAAATAAATAAATAAAATAATAATAAAAAATGCCTATAATTTAATATTCCGCGCAAGGAAGTCATGCGGTCTACACATCGGATTTTTTATTGCTGTATTACAACAAATTGTTTGTAAATAAATTTTGACGACTAAATACAGCAGTACAAAGTCGGGTGTTTCATTCACTATATGCGCGAAATTCTTGATATAATCTATATCCATAACATTTAGGAGCTCACTTTCAGTTATATTAATGCCAAGTAAGTCAGTGAAATACTTAAACCAGCTAATTTAATAAAAAAAAATTCACCCTTGTATTCGCACACTGAAAATTTTCTTACCCGTAATATAAAACAAAGCGCAAGAAATAAATATTTTACAAAGCGTTTAAAACAAGACATTAAATAAGAATAAATCTGATCATGCAAATTTGAAAGGTAGTTCTGAATAATTTTAATTGGCTGTTTCATTGGCGGACGGCACATCCAACTGTGTAATGAAATGACTGGAAAAAGAGGTGGCGCTGTCTGTTACAAAACTATTAACTAAGTGCCAAAATTCGCTACATCGTCAGTTACGACAATACCCCTTTCCTGACTCCCGATCACTTTATACGTGAGAAAAACGGACCGCCTAGCAGTAAAGTCGCTGAACGCTGGTAGTTTGACCTGCACTCAATTTTGGGCGAACGGGCTAGCTGCATCGGCCGTTTCATCGTTTTTCCCATACGTAACGTGAGTATGAATCAGTTTCCCTGCACTATATTTAAAGAAATTGAATAACGAAGAATCTGCCTGAATGTATGCATGTTTCTCGCATTGTGATAAAACAACGGTACCTATAGCCATCCAATTTTGAATAATGTAACGTTTCCGCCCGAATATGGCCATCTGGAAGCCCAAATTTGGAATTTGTTTTATTATGGATTTCATATTTTGTAAGACCTTAACGAAATTCGATTAACAAACTGGACGATTACAAATCGAGCAACGGCAACACTGTACGGGAAGAACAAAAATTTTTTTTATCTCCAGCGCGCGAGACCGTGTATCGATAATTCTAATCTTCCCGCTAATGTGCTTTCTTTTACGCATTGGATGATTATCTTTATTAATTACAGTAATAATTTTGCATCCTGAAATTGAATTTGATTTTGTAGAAAATAAAAATCATTCATGTAATGCTAAATACACTTTGTTCATACTATATAATATTCTTCTGCAGGTTTTATAATTTCTAGGTCTTTAAAACTCTCATTAGTATACACAACAACTACCAATTCAAAATAATCAATCCATGATGAAAAGTCGGCAGTTGAATTTTGGGTAAAGTGCAGAATCACCCACTGCTTGACGCGTTTTTAAGAATTGCACACACTCGGTATCCATGTGCACATCGACCTATTTTCACTTAAAAAAAAAAAAAAAAATCCTAGAATTGCACAAAAATGGTACTGCGCACACCCTTGACTTTACCTATGTACACATTGACTTATTTTCACTTAAAAAGTAAAAGAACATTGAAAAAAATCCAATTTTTTTTAAACTTGTAAAAAGCGGCAAACAAATAAGTGAGCGATTCTGCACTTTACCGAGAATATGTTCAAAGAAAAGGCATCATTCATTATAGAAAATTACGTTTGAACAACCAACGAGATGAAATTATGCTTTAGCGATCAGTCGGTAGCGAAATAGCGATGCAGGCATCCATTCAGTTATGTTTAGCAATTTTTATATAAATTACAATAATGATCTGAAATAGTTATTTACTCTTATGCTTCCATTCAGTAATGTTTAGCCTTTTTCATATAAATTATAATAATAAAAAAGTATTATATGAAATGAACCTTTCATCTAAATTAAAACATCAATCTTAGATAGATAGTTATTTACTATTATACTTCCTTTCTTGCCGCAATTAATTTTGGCAGAATTGGCATCAACAGTAGTTTGGCGATTTTTTACGGCTCTCGAAACCGAATAGTACCTCTGAAAGCTTTCAGATTTTATAATATTACGTCTAAAATGTTTCCCCCTTTTTTTTTTTTACGTTTTGTGCGTTACTTTTATTTATTAAATATCATGTTCATCGCACTTAAACCATAAAATTAAGTTCAACAGCAATATTGCAAAATAATTTTAAAGCGAGCATAGCTTGAGAATTTCCAATATACAGTCTCGGGCTCTGGAGATAAAAATGATTTTTCCGTACAGCCTTGCCATTTGTTCACTTTGAAATAGTGGAGTTTGTTAATAAAAAATTGGTTATCGATAATAAAACAAATTCCAAATTTGGGCTTCCAAATGCCCATATTCGGGTGGAAATATTCAATATTCACAGTTTAATGACTCTAGGTACCGTTGTTTTATCACAATCCGAGAAACATACATAACATCCATGCAGATAATTCATTATTTAATTTAATTAATGAAGAATTCTAATATTCGGTGGCAACAATTTGAAAAGTTAACCGACATTTATAGTGAGGCAACGCAAAATAACAAAGCGAAATTATTAATAGTCTTTCTGGGCAAATTGCACCTTTGGACCTGTAAAAATACAATTTATTACAATGATGGGAACGAAAAGCGGGATATTGGGACATTCATTTATGCAGAAATACTTTATTAATTCTTTGATATGTTCGCTTTCAATTTGGATGATTTTGTAGAGCAAACCTGTAAGCCGAATTCTGCCAACGCCTCTTGGATGTCCAGGAAGCAGGCAACGAAGCAGGATTTATGATTAAAAGCTGCTGCAATTTTTTTCTACTAAATTGAGAACTAGTTGTTGAAAGTCCTTGACGAGAGCCGAATTGATTATTCTGAATGTTTGGAGTGTGATCTGACCTTTCTGGGTTCACTCCTCTCATTACAGCAAAGTTGCGACTTTTCTCCAAAAGTATAAACAAATCTTTCACTCCCTTTTCCCATGATTCACTCTTCCCGCCCATTTTTGTTTTGGGAGCAGTTGTACGGTGCTGGAATACTTGGAAGGGGGAAAAAAAAAACATCGAAATGTATCAAGAGTTGCCACGAAAGAAATTCTGTTTCACACTTCTTTATCAGTTACTGTTGACCATAAATTGCAGGAACCAGCTGCCGATTTGACTCCCCTTCTCCCTCCTTCATTTTCTTCTCTAATTGCGTTTCAAGCTGCATCCCCCGTTGCGTTCCTTACTCCTCATCCCTGCCACTCCCTACCTCCATGCTTTCGTCGCCATGCATGGATTACCCATGCAGATGCAACTTTTAAGTAACTTATCAAAGATAAATTATATCCGGCCATTGGATTAAAAAAAAAATAAAAATACTGAAAACTTTAACATTTTATATTACAGGGGCATTTTTTTAACGTTTTTTGTGTTACCTTTATTTATTAAATATCGTGTTCTTCGCACTTAAATCATAAAATTCAGTTTAATTATTTTGCGAGATTGGTGTTTAAGTTAATTTTATGGTTTAAGTGCGAAGAAAATCATATTTAGTACATAACGGTGACACACAAAACTTTAAAAAAACGCCCCTTAAGGCCTAATGTAAAATCTAAAAGCTTTTAGTTTTTAATTAAAAAAAAAAATTTTTTTTCCATAAATATTTTTGTTTGCTTGATTCCTAGAAATAAAATCAGAAGTAATAATCACTCTTATTCGAAAATTCTGTTTTCCTTTTACGAAATCGTTTAAATTTATCTTATCTAAAAACAATAAATTTTAATTTAAAAAGTTATACGTTATCCATGCTATAGATTTTCAAATAGTTTTATAAGGTAAAAGTTCCGTAAAAAAAGTATGAAGTCAAGCAGAATGTAATTGTTTAGTTCATTAAAATCATCGTACTTCGAGTTATTCATCCTCAAGAACAAATAACTTTAAAAAATATTTTAAGAATATAATGATAACAAATTGCCATTTCCTTTACCAGACTAGAGAGGAAAACAAAAAAAGTTCTAGAAATAAAATTTCCGAACAGGTTTTTTTTTATTCAGAGGCTTTATACCCATGTCAATGTATGAGAGTCGTAACTGCTTTTGATGAAGTAAAACATGTTAGAATATTAATAATAAAATACTGTGTGAGAATTTTTGCAAGCTCTTTTTTATTCCGTAAGAAAGGGAAACTGTAATAAAAAAATCTGAAAGCTCTCAGATTTTACATTACTGCCAAACGTGCGTTTTTATAACGTTTTGTGCGTTACCTTTATTTATTAAATATCATGTTTTTCGCACTTAAACCATAAAATCGAATTCAACGTCAATATCGCAAAATAATTTTTAAAATGAGCCTATCTTTAGAATTTCCGATACACAATCTCGCGCACTGGAGACAATTAGTCCATAGGGGCTTTGTCCCTGAAGGACTATTGTTTTCGTGTTGCGATTTTGCGTTGGTTCACTATAAATGTCCGTTTCACTTTTCGAACTGTTGCCACTAAATGTTAGAGTCCCGCATTATATTTGAAGAAATTAAATAATGAAAAATGTGCATAAATGTATGGATATTTCTCGCATTGTGATAAAACAACGGTACATGGAGCCATCGAATTTTGTATGACGTCATCCTCCTACGAATATGGGCATGTGGAAGACCAAATTTGAAATTTGTTTTATTATCGATTTCATATTTTATAGAACTTTAATGAATTTCTGATTAACAAACTCCACGATTTCACAGCGAGCAATAACACTCTCCGGGGGGGGGCGGGGGTAGGACCTTTTTTATCTCCAGCGCGCGGAAAATCGCTTATTAAATTTTAATTTATCACTTTACGTTTTATTAAATTTTAATTTTAATTATTAGTCCGAAGGGGCTTTGCCCCTGAAGGACTGTTGTTTTCGTTTTGCGTTGAATCACTATAAATGTCTATTTCACGTTTCAAACTGTTGCCAGCAAATGTTAGAGTCCTGCATTGCATTTGAAGAAATAAAATAATGAAAAATCTGCATAAATGTATATATATTTCTCGCACTGTGGTAAAAGAACGGTACATAAAGAACGGTACCATCGAATTTTAAATGACGTAATCCTACTGCGAATGTGGGCATGCTGAAGCCCAAACTTGAAATTTGTTTTATTATCGATTTCATATTTTGCAAAATTTTAACGAATTTTTGATTAACAAACTCAAGGATTTCAAAGCGAGCCATGGCAACGTTGTACAGGAAAAACATTTTTATCTCCAGCGCGTGAGACTGTGTATCGGAAATTCTAAAAGTACGCTCAATTTAAAATTATTTTACGATACTGCTCTTGAACTGAATTTTATGGATTAAATGCAAAGAACATGATATTGCATAAATAAAGGCATAAATAAAATGTTAAAAAAAGCCCCTGTGGACGTTATTTAAAATATGAAGCCTTTTAGTTTTTTTTTTTTTTTTTTTTTTTTTTTTTTCCCGTACCGTGTTACCGTTACTTTGAAGTCGTTGAGTTTATTATTCAAAAATTCGTTAAAATGTTACAAAATATGAAATCCATAATAAAACAAATTCTAAATTTAGGCTTCCAGATGCCCATATTCGCAGTAGGATGACGTCATTCAAAATTGGATGGCTCTAGATACCGTTGTTTTAAAAGATACATACATTTACGCAGATTCTTCATTATTTAATTTCTTTAAATTTAACACAGGGTGATAATATTTGGTGGCAAGAATTTGAAAAGTGAAACGGACACTTAAAGTTTCCGACGCAAAATGGCAAAACTAAATTAATGCCCTTTGGGCTAAAAATTAAATGAATTCAGCACCTTTCAAAAATGCATCTGCTGTGGAATGATATTAAATGAATCTGACGAGAATTATTTTCAGTACCACACTGAAGTGTAGTAGTATTCAGACAAATTTCTTAACCTGCTGGATTAGTTAAAGTTGCTCCATTTAAGACTTCTTGACCGAAAGAGAAATTCACCCCACCTCATAAATTATTCACTTCCGGGGTTGGGTCGTATTGCTATGTGGGTCCAGGCTTTGTGTTTCCCGACGTGGTTAGTTTTTACAGCAGATTCGCTGCTTTTGACGTCAAGGGAGGCCCATCACTAGTTTCCCGCTAATTCCATCCCTGACCAAAGTTTTCCTGACCAGAGAGACAGATCATGGTCTTCCATTCGAGCCTAAACTTACCTTCATGGTAAGTTAAATTCTGAGATTTTTTTTTTCCAAGATGTACAGGAATATTAATTAAAAGTACTGATAAAAGTGTAAAGTATCGAACAATAACGATGCTCTTTTGTTATCGGGACTGGATTCAGAAATGTATGTATGTGTTTATATGTGTATATGAATGTGTGGACTCATGTATGTATGTGTGGACTTATGTATGTGTATGTGTGCGTGTATATGTTACCGTGAAAGACCGAAATCAGGAAAATGTCGACTTTCACCGGTGAATGTCAACATTAACATAGTCGCTTGGTGTATGTCCGAAATATTTTCCAAATACTCTTATTTCTGACTTACACCGGTGAATATATAAGAATATTATATTTCCTTCTCCGTAATTCATTCGCGAAAAAACGCACTTGAAACTCGGAATAAGAACTTAAGAATATAAGAACTTAAAACACGCAGTACATTCAAAATGAGAAAGGAAAATAATAGAAGTTATAAACTTACCAAATTAAGTGATTCAAATCTTATTTATTGCAACAACTTCAACTATTATGACACTTTGAATTGCAGAAGAGGCCCTTGCTTTTACAACTGCATTTATTTGTGGAACACTTCCTTTTGGAATGGCAGCGTGTACATATACTCCTCTCTTTTCGACCTACACCAGAGCATATCTGTGATTGTCGACATGCACCGGTGAGGGTCCGAATGTACAAGAATGTAAAGAAATATTCGATCTTTCACCGACGTATTTGGTGAATGTTGACATTCTCCGGTGAAAGTCGACATTCTCCAATTTCGGTCTTTCACGGTAACATATACACAGACATGCATAAGTTTTCACACTGCGCAAAAAAAAAAAGGGAAAAAGGCTTTATTCCCCTTCTAGCCCACCAGCGGCCGAGCGGTAAAGTCGCTGAACACTGGTAGTTCGGTCCGAGGTTCGAATCCCGCGGACGGGCTGGCTGCATGGGTGTTTTCGTGGTTTTTCCCATGTGTAACGTGTATACGAGCAAGTTTCCCTTAGAAAGCCCTCCACGAAGGCATCCCTCCGCTTAGGCAGATAGCCTTAGTGTGCTTTGCCATAATTAAATGCACCACACCACACCACCTTATTCCCCTTCTACTGTGCCGATTGACGAAATTCAAATTGCGTTTTTCATGTCTCGAAAGCGCGACTTAGGGTGTACTCCAACTGCGCGAATGAAAATCCCTCCCCCGTCCTGGTCTAGTCTAACTGCGCAAATCAAAATTTCTTTCCTCCCCTCCTTGCCTACAGGGTTTTACTTTTCGAAGCCAATTGTAGCCAAGAGGAAAATAAAAATAAAAAAATAGAATTATATATTACAATCACGAGAACAAGTAAAGAATGTTTAACAAGCAGGCTAATTACTTGAATAACAGTAATAAACGCGAGAGCTAACAAAGAAAATAAAAGGTATTAGTAAACATACATATTAGCATTACAAACATCTTTCATTAATTACAATATTACAGCAAGGAATATTATAATAATATCATAAATTAAATAATTATAAAGCATATCAATTGTATTTTTTATAAATGACATCAATAATAGTCATGATGTCTGAACTAGACTGGAAAATTTAGTATAGCTCAGTGGCATGCAAAAGATTATTCTGTTTCAAAGTGTGCTAGAAATATTTTTTGTTAATGAAAGTAATCATGTAAATGTTTGCAGAAATTAATAGTTAAATTAAAAAAAGCTTAGCGTGAAATCTATTATAACAACATTAGTATGCGTTTGGAACTCTGACGTATAAATTGTAAATAAATTTGAATTATTATAACATACATATGAAACTTGAATACAGTGCAACAATATGTGAAAAAGGAATAGATTACAAGGGAACTGAAAATCCCAAGATATGAATATAAGGGAGTTTGATTTTTTTTTTTTTTTTTTTTTTTGTTTTGTTTGTTAACTATGAAAATTCTGCGGAAGCTCATAATTATCAATTTATTAATTATTTGTGCATTAGAAATTAAATGTATGCCAAAGTACATCAGGTAGAGTAACTGGAAAACAGAATAAATATTTAAACGTTTCTAGTATTAAAATATGGAATTTGTAAGAAAGTTAAATAAACTTAAAGTAACCATAAATAATAAACCATAAACAGTTAAATAACTTCAATGACTAAAAATGGAAAGTTTAATACGGCAATATATTGCAATAATATTAGTTTGAATTTGGAACCACTTAAGAAATCCAATTTTTAGAGTTAATAAAGGGAATTGTTTAAATTAAATTAGAACTGCTTACCTAAAATGGTAAATTTGATAGTTAAAACCATTCTGCTATCTGAGATGATTTGTTCATATTTATTTAGACAAGAAACTTATTAAAGGTGTTCTACAAATCCGATATTTGATAGGTTGATTATGTATCAGTTTTGTGTATGTCATTAAGCTATCAATTTTATTATTCAAAACTGATATATAGATATATATATATAGATCAGCAACTAAAATCTACAACTTGGAAAGTTTTTTAATTCTTACAGAGAATAAAAAAGATCTGGCTCATTATTCTTTTAAGCATCATAAAACTTTAAAAAATAAAAGAAATTCGTTTTTACTTGAGCGCACGGCAGATTTTAAATTAGTATTTGTTTTGTATGCACAATTTTTACAATATTAAACCAAACCAAAATAGAGGCTTGCACTCTCAATAAAGTGTCCCAATAATGGCGATAAATGACTTTTTGTAGCGCCCAATTTTCTTGGTAAAGAAAGAGGAAACAGTAAACGTCGCGCAATTCGTGGATTAGATAAGAGGGGGGAGGGGATCTTCGATCAAATTTCGCGCAGTTCGTACCCTACCCATTAGATCTATATATAGCATTGTTCTAACATAGGTATTTTGACACAAAATCGAACTTTTTCTGAAATAACGTACCAATTTTTTTCCCCCCATATTTCGACTCTACGACTCAAACTATGACTGAATATTAAATTTTCTAATTTTTGGTGAAAAATTTATGGAGAAATTTAAAAAATCCACCTTGGCGCATTTTTTTTTTTTTTTTTTTCCTTCCAGTTTGGGCCAATATTAATTCACTCGGCGAACTTCTTAATTTATAGCAATCTATTTTCCGTTCGAATTATACAGGAGCGGGAAAAAGTCATCGTTCTTACTTTCAACTAATTTTAACAAAGTGCGTAAACCACATTTGGCGTTATTATCGCTTATAACAAATATGGCAAATTTCTTAACGCCCCAATGTGGAAATTTACGTGTATCTTAGGAATTTCTGAATAAAAAAACTCTTAATTTTTGTAGATATGCTTAGAAATACAACTACTTTAAGATGCTATTAAAAATTTTATAGGTCAGAATTCAAAATTTGTTTCGAAAAATTTATAAAATTTATTTAAAAACACAAATTAAGAATTTGATTTGGAATGAACCTAAATTTCGAAATGTGAAAGGAAGAATAAAAAAAAAGTTTATTAAAAAAGATATATTAATAAAAATATATATACCAAATTTAATTAACATGGAAGAGCTAAAATTTTGAGAGCCAATTTTTTAAAAATTATTCGTGCCATTTTTACAAAACCTGGCAGTCTGGCATGATTTGAGTCGTAGAATTGAAATATGGAAAAATTTCAGGAGAAGTCCAATTTAGAGACAATTTATGAGACATGAAAAATGGAATTTGAATTTCGTCAATCGGCCCAGTAGAACGCTAGATACAGGAAGTGTTCTATTTTTTGTTTTTGCGCAGTGTACGTCGCCAGCACCACGCTAAAGTCGCTAATCTGTACTTTACTATTTTCACTTAAACGCATTTCTTGCATTATTTTCAATACTTCGCATTATATCAGAAAGGGACACGCATATTTTGTGACAGGAATAGAACAGATTTATTTTCTGGGAACGATAACTTGTTCTGTTTTCAATCTCTTGAAGCAAACATATTTGAAGATTCTTG
Organism: Stegodyphus dumicola; assembly: GCF_044657685.1. Lineage (NCBI taxonomy): Eukaryota > Metazoa > Arthropoda > Arachnida > Araneae > Eresidae > Stegodyphus > Stegodyphus dumicola. Next base: position 256,311,905 of record NC_140771.1, on the reverse strand, counting down.
ATTTTTGGTATGATGCCGACGATACATAAATCCATATGCCTGAATTTCTCTTCCTTGTTCTAAATCATGGGTATCTTAAACTGTGACCGTATGAGGGCCACATTGCAAAGGAAAAAATTGCTGGGCCACACATACATACTTTTAACAAATAAAAATAAAAATTAGGTCTATGTTGTTTTATTAAAATAAATTAACTTCTTTTTATTATTAATTTTTTTTAATTTGAATTAGATATGCTTAGGTACATATTTATAATTAATTTGTAAAAGTTTCATTTCATTTAGTTTGGACTTCATTAAGATGGAAAAAATTCGAATTGATGAAGATGGTTGAATTTGCTTTTGCTGAACAAGCAAATCGATATCGGGTTCAATAAACGAGGTTGCAATTCTTAATAAATTTTCAAAATGTTTGTCAGTGATCTTTGTCCTTTTTTTTTTTTTTTTTTTTTTATGCTTCATTCTTGAAAATAATTGTTCACAATTATAGGTACTGCCAAAAGCTGAAAGCATGATTGTGAAAATTAGGATATTTATTGCGGGGTATAGGTAATCTTTATAAAACTCTATTATAACCAGTATTTCTATTACCAGTAAGGAAACAATTTGAAATTTTTATTTCAGTTGAATGTCACTTTGCATATCATCATGACATACTAAGATGTTTTTATTTAAATTTTTATTTTAAAATAAATGCCAACGAATCGAATTCAAACATTTATTTTTTTTTTTAATAAAAATGAGTAAATTTAAATACTTCCATAATTTGCGTTTGGGCCGCACTTTAGACACCAATGTTCTGGTTTTGTTTGGTTTATTTAATTACGGCAAAGCATACTAGGGGTATCTGCCTAAGGGAAGGGATGCCTTCGTGGAGGACTTTCTAAGGGAAACTGGCTCGTATACACGTTACACATGGGGAAAACCACGAAAACGTCCATGCAGCCAGCCCGTTCGCGGGATTCGAACCTCCCACCCATGTTCTAAATGTGTGATAGCAAAAATAAATTACTAAAATGCGAAAATGCGTAAATCTAATTAAAATTAAATACAGTAGAGTCCCGCAAACTCGACTCCCGATATCTCGACATTCCGTATAACTCGACAACTTTTTTAAGATATGTCTAGGCCAAACAGAGCAAATATTACGTACAGTGCATATAATTATTGTTTACGCGTGTATCTTTCCTGTTCTGTTCAAGGATTTGAGTGTTCTTTTTCCGTAATTTTTGCCGTTTTCGCATTCTGCCGTTAATTCTTGGAACTGTCTAACAAATTTCAAGATATGTTGTAATTACATGGCAACGTTGTTTGCTTCTTTGGAGGATACGAAGAAAGTCTGGTAGCTGCTGGCCGCTGGTTCACATTCCTTTCTATTGTTGCGAAACCAAAGCTTAGATTGCGCCAGAGCCGGGCTTCGGTACTTCTTAGTTTTTAGGATAAATTATAATTCTAGTCAGACCTCACCGGAGCCCTAAATAAGAAGGCCTCGGTACTTCTTTTATGGAATTGAACAACAATTTCAGTAGAAATTTTATCTCGAAAATTTTATTTTTAGCAATAAAATTATATTAAAAATTACTTATTACATTTATTAAAATTAGAGATAAATTTAAAAAAGTCAAAAAAGAAAATCTGAAAGGTTTCGGATTTTAAATTACGTCTAAAGGGGCGGTTTGTTAACATTTTGTGTGTTTTCTTTAATTATTTAATATCCTGTTCTTTGCACTTAAACCGTAAAATTCAGTTCAAGATAAATATCGCAAAATAATTTTAAATTGAACCTACCTGTAGTATTTCCGATACAAAGTCTCACGCGTTGTAGATAATTTTTTTTTTTTTTTTTTTTTTTTTTTTACAACGTTGCCATTGCTCGCTTTGAAATCGTAGAGTTTCTTAATCAAAAATTCGTTAAAGTTTTACAGAATATGAAATCGATAATGAAACAAATTTCAAATTTGGGATTTCAGATGCCTATATTCGCACGAGGATTACATCATTCAAAATTGGATGGCTCTAGGTACCGTTGTTTATCACAATGCGAAAAACATACATACATTTATGCAGATTTTTCATTATTTAATTTCCTCAAATATAATACAGGGCGATAATATTGGGTGGCAACAGCTTGAAAAGTGAAACGGATATTCAGAGTGATTCGACGCAAAATCGCAAAACAAAAACAATAGTCCCTCAGTGACAAAACCCCTTTGGACTAATAATCTAATATATAATAAATTTAATCTAATAATTCACTTTAGTCATTAATTATTTTAATCATTAATGAGTTTATTAAGCATTTTATTTATTTCTTCTTGTTTCTCTTTCCTGAGGGTCTACGGTAGGGCTCCGACTCTTCTAATTTTAGAAATTAGGACAGCTGTTCTCAACCTTTTGTCTAACGCATATCATCTAAACAAAAATTAAAAAACTTTAATGCCACCACTTAATTTTTATAATAATTATTTTTCAATTTCTCAAATATTTTAAAAAAATATAGTTTGCCATTTGCACAACTTGTTTATTTGTATTAAATATGCACGCATAAAAAATATTCGATTAAAAATTGGTTAGCTTTTTAATTATCAAAAATTTAAGTGATAATAATTTAATTTCTAAAATTTAGTGCGAAATTTGGGCCCGTTTAAGAGAGATCCGTTTCTTATGTCTGGTTTTTTCTCACTTCGTTTTAACCGGAAATTAGGATCCACTTTTAATTTTGGTCTGTATTTATTTTTCAAATATAGCATGGAAGAAAATGTATGTTCACACAAATAGGTTTTGCGAAAAATGAAATAAAATTTTAACACCTTTTTTTGAAATGCCTTTACCTTTTTTTTTTTTTTTTTTTTTTTTCCGGTTCAGCCAAAAGTTAGTCAGTTTTCTTCACGAGATTTTTGAATTTAATGTTTAAAAACTTTTTGTTTCTTTGCATACCACCTGTTTTTCTCTTGGGTACCACTGGTTGAGAATCCCAGCGTTAGGAGAATGAAGTTTTGTGGTTGCATCTTATTGCAAACTAAACTCACGCCAGTTCATTGGGGGTATTGTTCCTCAGTTCACATCTAAGAGTACAAGTCTTATAAGGTATTTCTCCCACTTCCCTAGCGTGCCTTCGTGGTGTAACGGTAGCACGCTGGGCCGGTATTCCAGAGGTCCGTGGTTCGATTCCCGGCGAAGGCGGTTGCATATTTTTCATCTTTTCTGCTTCCAGTTAACCTAATGATTCTACAAGTGGCGCCCGAACTCAAAGGGTTGTGGATGATGTTTCTCCGCACCCAGGATTTGGCGACTAGGTCCCTAAAACCCTAGTCGCCCTTTAAAAAGGGGAGTATATAAGGTATTTCTCCCACTTCCCTAGCGTGCCTACGTGGTGTAACGGTAGCACGCTGAGCCGGTATTCCAGAGGTCCGTGGTTCGATTCCCGGAAGGCGGTTGCATATTTTTCATCTTTTCTTCTTCCAATTAACCTAATGACTCTACGGTCTTAACATATTTTGGTGAATTTTTGATATGTCTTTCGAAAAGAAAGCTAACAGGACAATGGCAATAAAACAAGATGCTTTAAAGAGACTGAACAAAGGGGAAAGTGTAAAAAAAATTACCTAGGATTTAGGTGTTGGACGGACTACTTTGATAGGGTGGGAAAAGATCAGGTCCGAACAAGTCCTTGGTGTGTGAAGAGAATATGTACGGATTTTTTATGAAAGATGGTGAATACGAAAGGGGCAAGAGTAGATTTTTTTTAACAGTAGATTGCCTAAAGCCATTTTGACTGCTTTTCAATTTCAATTTTTAAAAAAATTACGTATATAATAACACAGCTACTTATAGTTTTGTGACTTGACAACATTTGACAACACTTGACAACTTGTACAACATATAAATAACTTTATTAAATCATTGTAGTTGCCTCCCCCTCCTTCATTTCCGATGTATATATATGTGCTTCTACTAAATTTATTTTAGGAGATAATATAATCAATGTTTCTTTAGTAAATAAATTATATATGTACATGTATTGCCCAAAAGTAGTCGTTTTGACTACTTGGAAAATGTTAAATAATCAAAGGACTTTTATTACTGAATTGAGTAAATTTCTTATATGACCAGTTCGGCTCTGGATTGGAATAACAGTTTATATATATATATATTTATTACCGTCACATGATAACATACATGATAAATTGTCCATTTAGGCATATGCATGATAAGTTGCAGTTGTGGCAGGTGTAAATGCTTGGAACCTTTACAAAGACCCCACCAGCGGCCGAGACGCTGAACACTGGTAGTTCGGTCCGAGGTTCGAATCCCGCGAACGGGTTGGCTGCATGGGCGTTTTCGTGGTTTTTCCCATGTGTAACGTGTATACGAGCCAGTTACCCTTAGAAAGTCCTCCACGAAGGCATTCCTCCCTTTAGGCAGATAGCCCTCGTGTGCTTTGCCATAATTGAATAACCCATAACCCATCCTTTACAAAGAAGTGACAGGAATACAAATACAACGAAAACAGGTCTCGTTTGAATGAGCAGAACAGCTTTCCAACGATTACAGAGCAGCAAGACAGAAAAATTCATCAGAACATGAAGACCCACAAAGATCAACTGCAACATCATCAAATACAACATATTCTAACAAACGAAAAATTTGTCAAGTACCACTTTGCCACAACAACAAAACAAATAATATATGTGAAAAATGTCAAAAGTATGTTTGCGGAAGATGTACACATAAAAAGATTTCCATTTTCCTTTGCTTAAAATGTACGAATAATGCATAATTTTTTTTTTCCAAGTGAAGTAAATTCTTTTTATTGTTAATACTTACAAATAAGTAAAAAATATAAAAAATTAATTTTAAACAAATTTCTTTACACATGAGAACAGCATTTTGACTGCTTTTATGGCAATATAGGTATATACTATTTTTCAGTCTTTCTGATGTTAATTCATATATTATTTGTCTGTAGAATCATAATATTCAATTTCTAGAGTTTTTTTTAGTTAAAACATTATAGAAATAATATCGCGCTCATGAAAGAGTTAAATATTAACAGTTCTGAAAAACCCACTGCTTATTCTCTAAAACTCGACATTTCGGAAACTCATCAAACAGTTTTCCCCGATGTACTTCTAAATTCTAAATTTCATTGTGTACTCATGTACTATTCTAGCTCCGCCTATTGAGGCGCGGCGGTTACCGCCTTATTCTAATTTTTCCTTAGGGCAATACCATGACAGGCAGTTAAAGCAGTGGGCTGCTAAATGCTGTCTAAATCAGACAACCGAACTGAGTCCACATAATGTGGAGTTTGCGGGACTCTGCTGTATCTATAAACAGCAACGCTGTAAAATGTAAATGCTTCTGGAATTGTCTAGGATTTGTTTTCAGAAAAGTAAATACCTATATCTTTCTGTCTGATTGAGATTTTTTTTCCAAGTAAATCACCGTATTAAATTCATCAAAAAAAAGTAATGTGATGCAATCAGATTTTTCAAATTTGCCATTTTGTATAAGCTGGTAACTATGTTTAGTACAAATGCAAATTATCTATTTCTAATTGATTATTTTGAATTGGTAGTTGTTGTGTACTAATGAGAGTTTTAAAGACCTAGAAATTATAAAACCTGCAGGAGAATATTATTTAGTATGAACGAGGTGTATTTAGCATTACATGAATGTATTTTTATTTTATACAAAATCAAATTCAATTTCAGGATGCAAAATTATTACTGTAATTAATAAAGATAATCATCCGATGCGTAAAAGAAAGCACATTAGCGGGAAGATTAGAATTATCGATACACAGTCTTGCGCGCTGGAGATAAGTTTTTTTCTTCCCGTACAATGTTGCCGTTGCTCGATTTGAAATCGTCCAGTTTATTAATCGAATTTCGTTAAAGTTTTACAAAATATGAAATCCATAATAAAACAAATTCCAAATTTGGGCTTCCAGATGCCCATATTCGGGCGGAAACGTTACGTTATTCAAAATTGGATGGCTGTAGGTAACTTTGTTTTATCACAATGCGAGAAACATGCATACATTCAGGCAGATTCTTCATTATTCAATTTCTTTAAATATAATGCAGGGAGATGATATTTGGTGGCAACAATTCGAAAAGTGAACCAACATTTATAGTGAATCAACGCAAAATGCCAAAACGAAATTAACGGTCCTTCTGGGCAAATTGCCTTTGGATTAAAAATAATGTTTTCCTTGTCATAATATTCTTGGACGTGTGGAACAAGAAATAAAATCCTTAAGTTCCCTCAGATCATTAACAAAATTTCAAGGAAGAGTTGGCGTGATAGTGCAGAAATAAAAGATCGAAAGCTGCTCGAAGATTTTTTTCTTTTCGAACAGTGATTGATTTGCATAAAGAGGGCATCCCCGTCGGCATCCTTCTGAAAGTTCTGCCTTTTCGAACAATGACCAATTTGCTTGAAGTCGCTGGCATTTTTATGAAAATGTTCCGGTTGCTGCCCAGAGGGACGGTTGCAGGGAATGCGTGTGCAAAAACTGCAGAGTGTTATTGTTGTTATTTTTATTATCATTATTGGAGATTGTCGAGAGCCATCTCCCTAACGGTGGGTTAGTCAAAATTTTAAATGGATAATATTATAAAACTAGGAGAATTAAAGACGCGGAGAAGGGTTTAACGAAACAGTGTACTTTCAATGTAGACAAAAAGTTGTTTATTTATAAAACCGTATTGCGTCTCATACTATGCTATGCCTACCCGGTCTGGGCATATTCATGCAAATTTTATAGAAAAAAATTGCAACAGGCTCAAAATTGTGTCCTAAGACAGATTACCAATTCGCCCTGGTACGTTCGAAATCAAAAAAATTGCAACAGGCTCAAAATTGTGTCCTAAGACAGATTATCAATTCGCCCTGGTACGTTCGAAATCAAAAGTTACATGAAGAATTGGGTATAGAACAACTTAAGTGTTTTTACCGCCGGCTCGCCGGAACTTTTATGCCAATCTTGTTAATATCAACAACCCAGTTATAAGGATTTACGATTACGACTTTAATGACCCAAATAATATTAAACGGTCTATGGCCATACTTAGTACCCATATTGTATAACTTATTTAATCTAATATGTACCTCTTAATATTGTGTTATAGATTTAAGGTTTAATTATTACTAGTGCACCAAGAAACTCACACTACTTTGCCTATTATATATACGAATGTTTTTTCTGCATCAGGCTATAGCCAGCTCATTCCACCTTTCTCGGCCTTCCCAGATAGCACTTCAGGTCTATTGAAACTTGACGCACACTTTAGTCTTTTTGGAAATTTATCTTTTAATTTATCTCTTATCTTATCTCTATTTTATAATAAAAAATGTTAAAAACATCATTTAATTATATATATATATATATATATATATAATTCTAAATATATACTAGTTACTCATGACAATATTCGAAATAACATATTTGTTCTACAAGGGGTAGGGTCCTACACCGTTTCCCCAGTGCGTCAGAAGGGTTTAATTTCTGCAAATCAATATTTCGATGTAAACAGTAAGAATCAGGATGAAGACATTAAGACCAATTATTGCATTTTGAACGATTCTTAACAGATAAAAATAATTAACAGTGGTCTCCGAATAAAAAAGTAAAAAGGACTAAAATTACTTCCGGTTTTAAGTCAATCTATTCCTTTAACCCTTTCAGGGACGCAATGTTGTAATTTTTTAAAAGTTATGAAAAAGTAAGCATAATGACATGCAATGATCCTATAGACAACATAAATGAGTGAAAAAAATTTTTTTTCGTCCCCCTTATGGAAAGGGGACCGGTTTCGCCTTGAAACCAGCGCCCGTCTAGAGCATTTAAGACTAAGCATTTGCTTATTTATCTTTACTTTGCTGGAAAGTATTTGAACGTAACCCACATTGCAGATTACAGTAGTAAATTACTGAACAACTAATGAAGTAAGTAATATTTGCATAAACACGCATTTTTAAAAAATTTAAAACAGGAAGAGACGAAAAGTAACTAATAATGCACTAAATTACTTACATAAAACTATGAAATATTTTTAAAAATTATGCTAAAAACTAAGACAATTATATGTGGAATTAAAATTAATTTAGATGTATACAAATATTTTACTATGAACTAGAAGAATGAGAAAAGCGACGGCTAAGAGAAGCAGAATAAAAACGCAACTGTGAGTGCTCTGTAAAAAATAAGAAATGTTTTCCCTCTCTCAAAAGCTCCATAAATCTTCATCTTTGAAGCCACTCAAACGAAGATATGGTGCAACTGCTTACAGCAGTGATTCGAAAGCAATAAACACAGCTGTAAAAAATCTCTCTACTGCGTCATCTGATCCTTTCTTCGATGTCTCAGAGGGGCGGTGGTCTCATACTGAAACCGCGCTGAAAAATTAAAAGGGTTCCATCAGAGGCGTAGCTAGAGTTTCCAGCGCCCGGGGTCAACTGAAGAATTTGCGCCCCTTTCTGTGTGCCAAGAATGGAAAACATTTCCTTAAAAGATTTCGTAGCATTAATTTGGCGCCCCCTGGATGCTGCTCCCTGGAACAGATGCCCCCCCTTGCCCCACCCTAGCTACGCCACTGGGTTCCATTACTTTTTTTTGTGAACTAAGGACATTTCATTAATCATTGATGCCTGCTTATAAAATATATTGTGGAAAAATTAAAAACTCTTGTGTTTTTTGTTCTTAAAATAGCCCCCCAAAAAAACAGTGAAAAAACAAGCTATACTTGAACGACTCATATCAATTAATGGATGCCCAAAAAGGTTTAGTGCTGCCATCTGTTATCAGCTTTAAGAAGTAATTTAATTTTAGCAGCGGTTTTGAGAAAATGAAACCAAATTTTCTAAATTAACAAAAAAGGTTGAAAATGCGGTTTCAAGGCGAAACCATCGCCCCTGAAAGGATTAAAAGTTGAAAAATTAATAACTAAATTACGCCGAAGTTTAAACTTTTTAAAAGTTGCATGACATAATGAGCAGTGAGTTTTTTTTTCGTTTATTTTTTTATAGCCCAAAGGAGCGTTGGCCCAGAAGCGATGTTAGTTTCCAAACGGCATTTTGCGTTAAATCACTAAAAGCGTCTTATCACTTTTCAAACTGCTGCCACCGTATGTTTCTCACATTTTGAGAAAAATCAACGGTACCTAAAGCCATCAAATTTTGAATAACGTTGTCATCCATCCGAATGTGAGCACATGAAAGCCCGAATCTGGAATTTCTTTTATTGTCTATTTCATATTTTGTAAAGCGTTAACGAACAAACTCAAGGATTCCAAAGCGAGCAGTGATTACACTGTACCTGAGGGGGGAACTTCTAAGTAAATTCTGAAGATATGCTGTTTTTAAATGTTTCTAACCCAAAGGGACATGTATTTGTGTGTAAATGAAAAAAACTCCTAAAAATCAGTAAAAGCGTTTCGTCACTTTTCGAATTGCTGCCATCATGTGTTTCTCGCATTGTGAAAAAACAGAGGTACCTAAAGCCATCAAATTTTGAATAACGTAGTCCTCCACCCAAAAATGAGCATCTGAAAGCCCGACCCTGGAATTTGTTTTATGTGTATTACAAATTTTGTAAAGATTTAACGAATTTTTTATTACCAAATTCAACGATTCCAAAGCGAGCAGTGGTAACACTGTACGGAAGGTGGTGGGGTAGTCTCTACCCCGGGGGACTGTGTATCGGAAATTCTAAAGATATGCGCTTTTAAATTTGATATTGTTGTTGAATTGAGTTTTATGTTTTAAGTGCGAAAAAACATAATAATTAAAGGTGCGAAATATTACTCTTGCAAAATCTTGTGGACTTTGTGATTTCTTGAAAAATCGGAACGGAAAATAATACCTACGATTGCTAAATATTAGATTTGTAAGATTATTAGCCCAGAAGGGCTATTAATTTAAAAACGGCATTTTACGTCGATTCACCTCTGAAACTGTTGCCACGAAATATTATCGCCATGTGTAAAGAAACTATATAATGAAGAAATGAATGTTTCTCGCATAGTGAAGAAACAACGGTACCTAGAGCCATCAAATTTTGAATAACCGAACACAGGTCCAACCGAACACAGGTCCGTATTTCGAATTTGTTTTATTATCGATTTCATATTTTGTAAAACTTTAACGAATTTTTGATTAACAAACTCGAGGATTTCAAAGCAAGCAATGGCAACGTTGTACAGAGAAAACATTTTTATCTCTAGCGCAGTGCTCCGCAACCGGAGTGCCGCGGCACACTGGTGTGCCATGAGTAGAATATAGGTGTGCCGCAATCAAATATTTGACATTTTGAAATTTTTTATCATGTATTTAATACACAATGACAACATTTTCCCTTAATAATGTCTATTTTAAATGTTTTTATATATTTCACTGTTGTGTGGTTGTGTGTGTGATTGTAAGTGTGTCAGCATTTGAATTTTTTCGGCACTTCCTTGATAACTCGGAACTCTTTGGTGTGCCACGAAATTCCAGAAAGATTTTTTGTGCGTCGCAGGTGAGAAAAGGTTGCGGAGTTTAGCGCGTGAAACTCTGTATCGGAAATTCTAGTAGCACACAAACCGTTAAAAAAAGAAACCCTTTAGGCGTAATATAAAATTTAAAACCTATCAAACTTTTTTTATTATTATTATTTATAATTTCCATGAGTGTTTGAATATTATATATAAACAGGTTCTAATGAGCTATAAAATGCCGACTGGAAAATCTCTAATTTATATTATTTAAAACAAAAATGCCATCTTTCGCTTTTATTTATTATTTCGAAGAAAACTACTAATTAGAGGTGTCGTAATACATCTTCTATTTCAGGTCATGATTATTTAAAAAAAAAAAAAAAAAAAATACCGCTTATTGCACTGACCAGACCCAAAAAGCAGCATCTGGATGCATCAATTGCTAAATGCTTTATGTAAGCCGTTCAAATTCGCCATTTTCATTAAACTCTCGTTGCAAATTTATTACGCAGCACTCGAGCATATTTTGGTTTCAAATCTTCCACTCCCAGGTTCACTTACCAGACCCGGCAAAATAAAACTGGAATGCATCAACTTAATTGAAGAACCTTGATCAAGCAGATGGTTGTAGTGGGAAACGACTTTATACTCTTTCGAGTGCCTCTTCGACCGTAATTCAGTTAACTGCGTAATGATGAATAAGCAGAAATATACCGTAAACACTGAATTCTAAACCAAGAGTATGGAGAGAGGAGTTGGAAAAGCATCTGCATGTGCACAATTTTGCAGCAACCATTTTCCCCTCCCTTTTATTTTTTATTCCTCCTTCCATGGTTTGTCATTTATCTCACTTGTCTGACAGTAACATCCGAACCAAAGCTCAAGAAATTAATCTTTTTCAAGCAGTTTTCAAGCATTTATCGTTCTACAATTAAAAGCGCCTGAGCATATGGAAGACCGTCAGAAAATAGGAACAAGAATAAATAAATAAAAGTGACTGATAAAAATCATTAATAATTAAAAAAAATAAATAAGCTTAAAATGACTAATAAAATACGAGTAATTAGTAATTAAAATTTTTTTTAAAGCTTTCGGATTTTATATTATGCCCAAAGGGGCGTTTTTTTCATTAAATGCACATACACATTTCGAAAAAAATTAAATAAGCTTAAAATGACTAATAAAATAATTAGTAATTAAAAATTTTTTAAATCTTTCAGATTTTATATTATGTCCAAAGGGGCGTTTTTTTCATTACATGCACATACACATTTAGGCTAAAATTATTTAAAAATAGCCCATCTGTAGAAACTCTTATAGACAGTCTTGCGCGTTGGAAATATTTTTTTTTTTTTTAAAATTATTATTCCGGTACAGTGTTGCCATTGCTCGCTTTGAAATCGTTGAGTTTGTTAACCAAAAATTCGTTAAAGTTTTGCAAAATTTGAAATATACAGTAAAGTATTTAAGAACAGCGTATCCTTAGAATTTCCGATAGAGACTCGCGCGCTGGACATAAAAAAGTTTTTTCTGTACAGTGTTGCCATTACTCACTTTGAAATTTATGAGTTTGGTAATCAAAACTTCGTTAAAGTTTTATAAAATATGAAAAAATAAATAAAACAAATTCGAGCCTCCAGGTGCCCATGTTTGGGTGGAGGATTGCGTTATTCAAAATTTGATGGATCTAGGTACCGTCCTTTTTTCGCAATACGAAAAACATGCATACATTCATAAAAATTCTTCATTAGTCCAAAGGGGCAATTTGCCCTGAAGGACTATTAATTTCGTTTTGGCATTTTGCGTTGAAAATTTTGCATATGAATTTGGAATTTGCTTTATTATCGATTTCATAATTTGTAACACTTCAAGGCATTTTTGATTAACAAAGTAAACGATTTCAAAGCGAGCAATGGCAACATTGTAAAAAAAAAAAAAAAAAAAAAAAAAGTATCCCTAGCGCGCGAGGCTCTGCATCGGCAATTCTAAAGTTATGCTCATTTTAAAATTATTTTATGATAGTGCTGTTGAACTGAATTTTATGATTTGAGCACGTAGAACATGATAAATGATAAATGAAGGTAACGCACAAAACCTTAAAAAAAAAAAAAAAAAAAAAAAACGCTTCTTTGGACGTAATTTAAAATCTGAAACTTTTCAGAATTTTTTTTACTTATTTATTATTAATATCTTTTAATATAATACAAGGCAATGAATAACATTTGCTCGCAACAATTTCAAAAGTGATTCAGACTTTTATACTGATTGAACGCAATACACCGTTTTGATACTAATAGCCTTTGGGCTATTAATTAATTGCTAAAACAGTTAAATAATTAATGACTAAATAATTAAATAAAATATAATTATAAAAATCTGAAAAGTTTCAGATTATAAGTTACGTCCAAAGGAGTTTTTTTTAACGTTTTGTGTTTTACCTTTATTTATTAAATATAATTTTCTTTGCACTTAAACCGTAAAATTCAGTTCAATAGCAATGTCGCAAAATAAGTTTAAAATGAGCATATCTTTAGACTTTCCGATACACAGTTCCGCGCGCTGGAGATAAAAAAAGTTTTTTTTTCTTCGTAGAGTGTTGCCATTGCTCGCTTTTAAATCATTGAGTTTGTTACTTAAAAATTCGTTGAAGTTTTACAAAATATGAAATCGATTATAAAACAAATTCCACATTTGAAATTTGGTCTTCCACATGCCCGCATTCGTTGGAGGATGATGTCATTCAAAATTTGATGGCCCTGTGTACCGTTGTTTTCTCACAATGCGAGAAACATACATACATGTATGCAGATTTTTCACTATTTAATTTCTTCAAATATAATGCAGGACTCTAACATATGGTGGCAACAGTTTGAAAAGTGAAACGGACATGTATAGTGATTCAACGCAAAATCTCAAAACGAAAACAACAGTTCTTCAGGGGCAAAGCCCCTTTGGACTAATAATTAAAGTTAAAATTTAATATAACGTTAAGTGATAAATTAAAATTTGATAAGCGATTTTTAATCTACTTTTACTACTAAAAATAAAATTTTCGAGATCAAATTTCTACTGAAGTTGGTGCTCAGTTACATAAAAGACATGTCGGAGGCTTCTTATTAAGGGGCTCCGGCTAGATTTTAGATTTATCCCCAAAAGGCTCCAGTAGGCTCTGGTGGCGAGGAGCGCAAGATTGCACCTGTCGTTGGCAAGACCACCGTACAAGTGGCAGTAAGACTTCGCGCAGATTGGCCCCCAATTTTGATGGAAAAAACCTCGCGGGACGGGCCCCAGGGTCTGCCACCGATCTTCCCCTACCAAAAGCCTCTCGAGAGGACTTTGATCTCGCCGCATATTTAGAGTGCTTCTATGCCGCATCGACGCTATACATTTACAAACATCCATACCTTCTCCGGGATTAAGTGGCACCGCTTAGTGTCCTTTTGTCCTTTCTCGTTTCATCCCTGGCTCGAAATAGTGCCATTTCGTCCACTGCCTTTCCCCACCGATTTTCTGTGTCCCATTTCATCCGCTGTTAAAAAAATCACTTGATGATAAAGCGAGCACCAGCTTTCGCTAGACCCTTACTATGACCTAACTTAGCTTATCTTTAGAAACAGCATATCTTTAGAATTTCCGATACACAGTCTCGTGCGCTGGAGATAAAATAAGATCCCCCCGTCATACAGCGTTGCTTTTGCTCGCTTCGAAATCGTTGACTTTGTTAATCAAAAATTCGTATTCTTTTTCTCTAGAAAGTACCATGATTTTATGACAGCGGGTAAATTTTTCATTCCAGCGGTAATGTCTTCCCGGGAAAAGGAACACCTGCAGACTTTTTAGAAATGATATAACCAAAGGTAGAGGGATGCAAATTGTCACTTGCGACTTTCCTGAAAATTTGGTCCACTGTCATATTCTGCTTAACAGCTAGAATTATATTGAGAGAAGATCGTGGTCAGAAAATGTTGGACTCTTTTTTTTTCTTTTTTTCGTCATACCTACAGGTCATCCGCTAAAGTTATTTATAGCATTCTCTTCATTTTCGTATTAGTGACGCTTTAACCATTTTAACGTTTTTTATTGGTGTGCTGAAAAAAGAATGATCTGCATTTCTATCATCCCTTGAAGTAGTAATATTCAGAGCTTAAATTAGACTAGAGACCAGTTGAGCGGTTTTTTATTTTTTGTGTGAAATGGTAATTGCAGCCGAAACCAAAACTGGTGTCTAGGTCCAGTATTTTATTTTAATATTTAATTATTTCCAATTTTTTTAATAAATTATTATATTTGTATTTATATGTAGAGTATTTATATGTTAGTTTAAGCAGGAGACGTGAAAAATGAGCAATGTCCTCGCCGGGACTCGAACCACGGACCTCTCCAATACGCGCCGAGCGTGCAGTCCATTACAGCACGAAGGCATGCTAAGAAGGTGGGAGAAATACCCCCTTTTAAATGAATTTTGTTTTTTTATGGGTTTTAGATATCTGTGGTGTTCTATGTTGTGAATTTGTGTTTATGGATATTTTTTGGTTTGTTTGTTGGTCTGTAATTTTGTGTTAGATGTGGTTATTTATTTTTGATTTAGTATTTTTGTTTGTTGTTTGGGGGTGGCTGGTTTACTGCCTGCCCTCGTTTGTGGATATAGGGGGGCCCTTCTTTTGAGCTATGGGGGACACGAGTGTCCAGGTGGGCTGAAGGGAGCCTCCAATTCTTACAATCCTTATCCCCTTTTAAATGGCGACTAGGCATTAGGGGAACTAATCGCCAAATCATGGTGGTGGAGAACCACCATCCACCACCTTTTTTTAGTTCGGGCGCCACTGTAGAGTAATTCCTACAGAATTTTTCAATGTCAGGAAACTGAAGAAATGAGCAGTGTCCTCGCCAGGACTCGAACCCATGGACCTCTCGAATACGCGCCGAGCGTGCTGACCCTTACACCTCGAAGGCATGCTAAGAAGGCGAGAGAAATACCTTATGTATGTCTTTACATTTTGTTAAATTTTAATATTACGTTTTTAGTTATTCAAATTATTATTTATTTAATTTTAATAATTAATTATTTAAAAGTTTAATTATTAATTATTTTTCTAGTCATTTTGTGTATTTGTTTGTTTTTGTTCTTCTTTTCTGATAGTTTTTCGTAGGGCTCCGGCACTTCTAATTTTAGAAATTAAGCCCTCACTCCTGCTTCAAAATAACCTAATGACCCTACAGCTTATCAGTGCAATAACTGAGCTACTTTTAAAAAGTAAACTTTTTAGTAATATAGTAAATATTTATGATCAGTAATAAAGGTTTAAACAACTGTTTTTACTAATAGTTTCTACAAACATTTACACCATCAATGTAACTAAGGAACATCATTTAAAACCAAATTAGTCATTTGCAGGACTGGCGTCGCGTATACGCGATGCAACAATTCCACTTCTACCAGCCCAGCGTCCCATATACGCGACGCAACGGTTCTGCTCCTACGAACCCAGCGTTGCGTATACGTAACATTAAAACGCAACGATTTATTTGAATTTTTAAAAGACAGTAAATGGAGCTAATTGTTTTCACAGGGATTGATTCGTAGGGCATTTGACCTTCATGTACTGGCATTAGCTTCTGTTTTGTGCTTCTGGTTTTGAGAGATTTACTGAAATAAACAAACTGGAAATCACGGCTCTTTATAAGTGCGCCTTTGAATTTAAGAGTAACAGGCGGTTTTGTTCATTTCGTTAGGATTTTTTTGTTTTTAGTCCAAAGGGATTTGAATCCCGAAGGACTATTAGTTTCGTTTTGGCATTTTGCGTCGGACTCATAAATGTCGGTTCACTTTTCAAACTGTTGCCACAAAATGTTAGAGTCCTGCATTATACTTGAAGAATTTAAATAATGAAAAATCTGCATAAATGTATGTATATTTCTCGTATTGTGATAAAACAACGGTACATAGAGTCATCGAATTTTGAATAACGTAATCCTCCAACGAATATGAGCATGTGGAAGACCAAATTTGAAATTTGAAATTTGTTTTATGATCGATTTCCTATTTTTTAAAACTTTGACGAATTTTTGATTAACAAACTCAAGGATTTCAAAGCGAGCAATGGCAACGTTGTGCAGAAAAAACATTTTTATCTCCAGCGCGTGAGTCTCTGTATCGGAAATTCTAAAGATATGCTCGTTTTAAAACTATTTTGCGATATTGCTGTTGCACTGGATCTTATGGTTTAAGTGCGAGGAACATGATATTTAATAAAGAAAGGTAACACACAAAATGTTAAAAAACGCCCCTTTGGACGTAATTTAAAATCTGAAACATTTCAGATTTTGTTTTTTGTTTTGTATTTTATTTTACTTACTTTTTTCTATTTATTTTGAAACTTAACATAAGCTTTCTTAAAACTTAACATAAGCTTTTAATTAAAAAGTAACATTACAACATTATTACAGATGGAGAAAGACTATCAGCTTTCTGGACGCCTGATGCGTCTTGCTCACATTTCTCAGGAAAGAGCCTGTGTTTTTGTTTCTCTTACTGGATTTAAAAGGTCATTATATATAATGCCTTGAATGGTCATTATATATAATGACACAGGCATTATATTTTGGTATACAATGTGTTTTACATATAATGTATATATTGAGTGATCAGTAACGGATATCCCGCCAGTGGGGGGGTCTTTCCTTGATCACTTTCCTGTCATCATGAGCGCTGTTTTTAGATTTAGAAAAACAGGAAGTTTTCTAATATAAACCTGATGTCACACAGTGTTTGAGGATGAAGTATTTCTGAGTGTCTTTTGAAGAAGCTTTGGGACATGTGTTGGGGTTATATTCAGTTTCATTCTGTTAGCCATGATTCCCCATGACAACTTCCCCCAATCCATTAGCGGAATCCCACAAAAGAACGCACTGTGTTATTTTTGAAGTCCTCAGTTAAAAGTTTGATCACAGGAAATTTCTGTTAATTGTTCTTTTTCTTCAGGAGATTCCTGAATTTAATTTTTAAAAATACTTTGTTTCTTTGCGTACCACCTATTTTTCTCTTGAGTACTACCAGTGGTACATGTACCACCGATTGAGAATCGCTGGTGGGAACAGCTTCTGCATGTGCCTAACCAACCGGAAAAAAAGAACAAAAATAAAAGTTCTTTCATTTCGTTATAGATTTGTCTGAGTTCTTTTGAGGTGAAAGGCCACAGCGAGAGCAAAATTTCCCAGCGAGTCACTAACGGACATGTCTTAATATAATAACAAATAATACGAATAAAATTCTGATGACTTTGCATCTTTCGATAGGCGCCAAAGCAGAAAAATAGATACTGTTTTATGAACTTTGCATCTGCCTTTTAAAACTCTGCAGATGAAATGAATCTTTTGAGTCATGAATTTCATAACATCTGCTTTTTCGTTTCCAACGTTTTCGTAGTAGCTAGGGTTGCCATATGGTAACTAAGATTAATTAGGGAAAAAAGAATACCATTTAAAACTGTGTAGCTACTTTGAAAATGGCTAAATTTCTTGCAGCTACAAAGCATATTGATCGGAAATCGTATCCAAGAAAGCTAAGCTAATACGTACATTGTATTGTACACTGTACGTGTAATTGTCATTCCAGCCCACAGTGCAAATTTCCAGCGAATATTTTACCTAGTGGTCCTCAATAATCGGATAAAAGTAACAAGTTGGGAGTGGAGACAGTTGAAGCAATTTTGATTTGACATTATAATGACTCACGCTCAATTTTGCAATTAAGTGAAAAGAAGAAAATGATATAATTAAGAAAGTAAAATCAACATAAAATATGACTGGCAAAAAAAGGATCGGTCTTACATCTTTTTTTATTACTCATTGTTTAGGTTCCACAAACTTTATTCATTTTTTTATCAGAGTGAAATAAACCATTTTAAATGTATCAATGCTTAACAGTTATGCCATTCCTATTCATAGCAGTTAAATTTTAACGTAGGAGGTCCACCAGCTGCCAAGCGGTAAAGGTCGCTGAACACTGGTAGTTCGAGTCCTGGATAACGCGCTAGCATGGCTGTTTTCTTAGTTTTCCGCATGTCTAACGTGTATACGAGCCAGTTTCACTTAGGAAGTCCTCCACGAAGGCATCCCTTCTCTAAGACAGATAGCCCTCGCGTACTTTGCAATAATTTAACAAAACAGAAAAAAAAAAAAAAAAAGATGTAAATTGTCTGTCCCTTCATAGGAGGTAACCAGTTAGGTGCCCCGTAATAAAACGACCTCCTTTTCTGACCATAGTAATGCCCGCCATAATAATAATTAAAAAAAAAAAAATCTTTAAGCTTTCACGTGTTGTTTCTCTCTCAAAGTTTTTTTTTTTTTTTTTCCAAATTACATACATATACACGTATGTGTTGGTTGTGCTGCGTTAACCAGGAGGCCTTTTATTATCGGGCTGGTTGGTTTCAGCACACTCGTATATTACGTTACGTTACACATGCACATTTGGTGGGCTAATGTCCTTTTTTCAAATTTTGTCCTTTTCAAATTTGGTTAGAAATAAGGAACACAGTGTGTAAACCATGGATATTACAATTATCGCTGCGCGCTTTGAAATTCGATTCTCGAGTTGTTCAAGCAAAACGCCTGAATCAAGGTGAAAACAATAAAATCAAAATTAATATATGGAAATGATTAATTTAAAATTCCCGGTGAATGTTAAACATCCAAAATTCTTTACCAAGTGTTATATTTTTTGTTGTCAAATAAATGTTTTTGAATTTAGCGACCCCCCCCCCCCAAATTTGTTCGCGACTCCCAGTTTGCGTACCATTGCCATAATAACGCTTCGTATTCATGTAAACCCGATTAATTCTGAAGTGGTTTAAATTCTGTAAAAAACAGTATAAGTTATCTATTTTTCAAATGCATTTGGAAAAAATGATTTCAGACTTGTTTTCAACCGAACAGCATGCAAGAGAGTATTTTCAAAATTACGGGAAAGTGCGACTTAATGTGAAAATGGATAAACATCAGCTGTTCAATGGGAAAAATAATGTTATCATTTGGATAATGTTATCGAATTGCAGAATACTAGGATTTTACCTAGAACAGGGCTTCTTAAATTGTAGGTCACGATCCCCGTGTTGATCGCTGGATCTGCAGCAGGAGGTCGCCGAAATTTTAGCAGTTTTGATATTTTTTTAACTTAATATAATAATTTTACAGTTACCAAATATTTTGACACAATGTATCTGAAAATAAATAAAGATAAGACAATACAGACAAAGGAAAAAACGAAAAAGTTTCGACGCATTCCTTTTATAATATAAACGTTCATTTTTCTTGCTTTGCACGTGACGCTGTCATTTCGTTTGTTACCTATTTAAAAATTTCACAGCGTTCTATGTCTTGCCCACCAGCGGCCGAGCGGTAAAGTCGCTGAACACTGGTAGTTCGGTCCGAGGTTCGAATCCCGCGAACGGGCTGAATGCATGGGCGTTTTCGTGGTTTTCCCCATGTGTAACGTGTATACGAGCCAGTTTCCCTTAGAAAGTCCTCCGCGAAGGCAGTCCTTCCCTTAGGCAGATAGCCCTCGAGGCTTTGCCATAAATCACACACACACACACGTTCTATGTCTTAAAGTTAGAAATTAAAGTTAATGACCTTGGAATTGTATATTACAAGACAAATGAAAAAATAAATGTCAGTTTCACTCACGCGTGTCTTATTTGCGCAATACTTATGGGGTCCCACAAAATTTTTGTAAATATTATGGGGTCCTGGGGGTCACGAAAAAATCTCAGTGATAAAAAGGGGTCGCGACTGAAAAAAGTATAAGAAACCATGACCTAGAACACAAATGATGCAAAAAAGTGGAAAGAATACTCAAGACATCGAAATATAAAAAAAAAAAAAAAAACAATACATAAAAATAAAGTAAGGGAAAAATACATTGAGTTTCGGTAATAAAACTTTGGTTTAAAATTGTCATAAGCCTCTTTTGTTGTTAATATCTTTAAAATTATAATTATATATGCTGAGTTCAATATAACAAAGATTTTTCTCAATTTTAAATGAAAGTTTCTTGCCAGGTGGTAATAGAAAGTTTTTCCCGCCATTTATATAACCGTACTTGCTACAATAAGATATTCCCCCTACCACAAATAGCTAGAGCCAAATCAATTTCCTTTGTCTAAAACTGAAGTGAAACCCATTTCAATTTACATCTGGCAGTTTTCGGAAACGAAGTGTTTGTTTTAGACTAAAAAAACACCTTGCTTGTGCCGAATGGAAAGAGGGTGACAGCTGTTACTCTGCATCATATAAAATAATGCATTAATTGAAATGGTAACAAACGATTTGAATTTGGGATTAGCAAACGGTGCAAGTCCATCCAATGAAATTTTAGTGTAATTTTTAACTGATTTTCCTGATTGGCTAGAAAGGTCACGTGCCCGTTCGCCACTGACTTCGCGACTAAGTGCAAAAGCATTACGGCTCATACTAGATTAATACTTGGTTTTGTCTAGATGATCTAAAAATTTCTACCCATTCTAGCGATTTTTAATATATTTTTTCATATTCTATTTTATATATTTTTCATATATTTTTTATTTAATTTTCTAATTCTATTTCATATATTTAATATTTTTGTATTTAATCTAACCTTCTTATTTTAATATTAACATTTTTATATAATATTTTTATTAATATCTTTGTATATAAATTTTTATTCTGTTTTTCAACTAACCATTAACATTTTTCTATTTTAATATTTTTATTGTAATTTATTTGTGTAAAAAAAAAAAAAATGTCAAAAATGCAGTCGAAGAAAGTCAGGTAAGGGATTTTTATTTATATATTTGCGTATTTATATTGTTTTATTTATTTTTTATCACTTCACTCGGTTTGTCGGTATCACCGATCTGCCGGTTAAATCTTGAAAATTTTTTGATGAAAATTAAATTATCCGCATTAAGTTTTTCATAATAAACTGTAGTTGAATTCTTCTAATATATCGTATTAATGTAGTATAGCGTCAGTCTATTATATGAAATGTTTAATTAAGTGTTAATATTTGTATTTAATTTT
The DNA here is from genome assembly GCF_044657685.1 of Stegodyphus dumicola. Classification (NCBI taxonomy): domain Eukaryota; kingdom Metazoa; phylum Arthropoda; class Arachnida; order Araneae; family Eresidae; genus Stegodyphus; species Stegodyphus dumicola. The sequence continues at coordinate 256,290,361 of NC_140771.1, read as the reverse complement.
TTACATCAGTAATTGTTACTTAACGAAAGACCTCTAATGCTGCTACCATCTAACCCAAATTTTGAAATTATAGAATTATTATTAAACTGCTTTGTAATCCTAGCTAGTCTGAGAAAATCTAGGTGATCTATCATGTTTTGACTGGCAACAAATCATATACACAATTATAAGGTTTCCGCATTATTTGAAATGACAAAAATCAATTATCAATAAAGATACGAATGTTAAAGTTTAAGGTTAAGCCACTGGTTCTCCAACTGTGGTACACGTACCACTTGTGGTACATTATCTTTAGTGGTAAATTTTTTATGGAAAATTAAATGAATATAAAATTGCGCCTATTTGAACATTTTGTTTTAATCTTTATTATTCAGAAACACATATATTTGTCAAATTTTTTACTTTTGCGGCTCTAGCTTGAATGTTAAAATGACTACTTTTCCAAGAAAACTGATTAAAATTCACAACATTCACCATTTTTTTAAACCTTGTAATATCTAAAATGTCAAAAAGACAGAATGCATATATTTTTTAAATGTATCTTGTCAATGCTGGTCCTCTGACTCAGGTGTCTTCTTTCTGCTTTTTTGTACAACTATATTATTTGCTTAATGTATGTGTTATTTATTACTCACTGTTTACTGCAATTTATATATATATATATACACTCGTAGTATTTATATTTTATTGACATGTAAAAGTTTCATTCACGATTATAATTAAATAACATAAATTTAAAGGGTTTTATTCTTTGATTATATACGCAGAATCGACCACTTATTTGGCGCGTTATGTTTGGCGCTTGGATAAAAGATCGTGAGGAACTTGACGATATAATTGACATTGAACAGAACAATGTGAAAATTTTAAATAAGTAACAGACGAAATGACAGCGTCGCGTGCAAAGCAAGTAAAATGAACGTTTCTATTATAAAAAGAATGCGTCGAAACGTTTTCCTTTTTTCTTTGTCTGGGCTTGGCGCAGTTTTGAAAATTATCGCCAACACCTCTTCAGTATAGTTGGATGGAACATTATGGAGATTACATTTTAGTTTCTGTATTTTTGATTTAATGATGAATTCTTGCAAGGAAAAAATGTAGGTGCTATTGTCGCATTCATTTGAGCTTCACTTTTTTCTCCTCATTTGAGCTTCACTTTTTTCTCCTCATTTGAGCTTCACTTTTTTCTTGATTTTGATATGTCTATCTAGATCATCAAAGATTTGTTCATTAGTATTATGTCCTTTCGGGATTATTTAAAGTGCTGTTGAGGGTCTTCTTCCTTTATCCTGTCTGATTGCATTGTGGCTTCGGAGTTGATGAAATTTTCAATGAATGATGAGCAGAAGAAATTGCAGTATGGCTATTTTCCGAAATACTATTAGAATAATCCAAAATGACTTGGCATGTACTTTTTTGTGAATTGTTGAACTGAAGGGTCAATCTATTTTTTTTTTTTTTTTTTTCAGATTGGGTATGTGCATTTTTAGTAGTTATTGCAGTTTGTTCAGATTTATCTTCTTTCTGAATGGGGACACTAAAAAAATATTTCAACCTCAAACACTGTGTGACATCAGGTTTATATCAGAAAACTTACTGTTTTTCTAAATCAAAAACCACAATGACTGGAAAGTGATCAAAGAAAAACCGCCACTGGCGAGATATCCGTTACTGATCTTGTCAATATATACATTATATATAATTACATTACAGTAAATACATTATATACCAAAGTATAATCATCATTCAAGACATTATATATAATGACCTATTAAATTGAGTAATTTTATTTAGCGCGAAACTGAAATTAAGAATCGGGATTTCCGGCATGTTTTTTTATGATGAGGCAAAAAATCTAATGCGCGTGCGTAATCTAATGCGCGTGTCCTTCCCTTCAAAAAAACCCTAAAAAATTGGTTGGTGGTGGCTTTGAGGTCCGGATTTTAGATCATTCCAGATATTGGATGTCCGGATCTCGGACTTTGTATATAATATATATACATCTTTCAAAATAAAACTTACCAGTATGGATTCACTCTTTTAAAATAATTCTACTTTAATTAAACTTGGGAGATAATATAATCAATTAATCAATATTGTTTAGGAAATAAATTATATATAATATATGTATATAGTAAAAAATGTATATTTTCACTATTCAAGTATTCACTATGACAAGTATTCTTATCTTGTCACATGAACAGGCCAGGCTTTTCTGTAAATAAAGCAATTGAAATTGAAAATTTAAGTGACTCATCATACATTTTTCAACGCACAGTATTTAATTACATAAAATTTTCTGGAGGTGTTCTTAATATCTAAATTAATAAAGAAATGAGATCAGCAGCAGCTTCTGCAAGAAGTGGAGTTTGTTATTTAGAAGTTCAGTATTTAGAAGAACAAAAATCTTTAACTAAATCTGAAAATTCAAAGAGGAAAAGAAATATTATTGAGGAAGAAATTGATTATATGAAGCAGAAGAAAAAATTTCTTCAAAGGGACATTAAAGATATTTATGAAGAAGTAGATGCTTTAGCAGATGAAGCTGAGACCAGCAGGAACATTGATTTGTTTATCAAAGCAAGCGAACTTAGAAGAATAGTTAAAGAAAATGAAATAGACGTAAATAAATTAGATGTTAAAATAGCTGAAAAGATTTCAGATTTAAAAAAAGCACACATGTAAATGTCTAAAATAGTGACTGTTATTAGTGTAAAATACACTTATACATGTTTTTCAAGAAATTATGTTCCTAATTTAATGTTATCTACTTCATAACTTGTAGGGAGTTAGTTTAATTTTTAATTTTTCAAAATTGTTTTATGGTAAGTATTAAATTGAATTTAATAATAGTGCATAATACAGACTTCTGTTAGTTTCTTAAAGTGAAATTACAAGCATGAAGTCGGTTGTATGGATAATTGCTTTATTCTATTCATGTTTTTGTTTGCTGATAGGTCCGTAATTTTTTCTTTGATGGTCCTTAAAAGTCCTTAATTTTGATGTAAGGAAATGTGTACGAACCCTGTCACAGGCACACTTATAAAGAGCCATGATTTCGAGTTTATTTCAATAAATCTCTCAAAACCAGAAACACAAAACAGAAACTAATGCCAGTATGTGAAGGTCAAATGCCGTAGGAATCAATCCCTGTGAAAACAATTACCACTTAGCTCCATTTACTGGCTTTTAAAAATTCAAATAAATTGTTCCGTTTTAATGTCACGTATACGCGATGCTGGGCTAGTAGGAGAGAATTGTTACATCGCGTATCCGGGAAGCTGTGCTTGTAAGAGAGGAATTATTGTGTTGTGTATTATCGTGTCTGGTCCTGAACGGATTAAAGAACTGAAGATTTGATTGTATTGAAACTTTGAAAATGTTATAATCAATGCCATCCATCCCTGGAGCTATTATCTTTTGGGAGGTGACGAAGGATATTTTTTATTTCTGGTGTCGTAAATGGTTGGTATGCCGAAATATGTATGCTTATAGATGCATATCTGATTATATGTTGTTCAGAAGTATCATCGAGTGAGTTATCAGTGCCAAAAATGGTGTTAAGAATTAGCTGCAATAAATTATATATATCACTTGGTTGATAGTCGTGTCCAGTTTGCAATGCAGTTGAGGTGGTTTATATAGGTGGTTAGTAGCTATTTTATGATGAATGCCATATATTTCACTTTCTGCCCAATATTTTCAGCATGATGCTATTTTCACTTAAGCAATCATATGTTTGTATCTGGCTCTTTCGCCTTGATACATTTCCAAGATTTGTGTATGTATACCAAGTCATCGATTTTGTGATTTTCGATGGAGTGACCTACATTTGACTTGCTGGATATGGAAATCTTTGTTCCACCAGTTAATGGCTTGTAATATTTTGGTTTGGCGTTGTGGAAGATGTTTTTTGCAAGTATCTTCATAGGTTTGTAGGAGGTTATTTGTAAAGTTATTAAGATCCTCTGTTGTTTCACATAATTGAAGCTGTGGTACCATATTGGAGAGTGTATGTGGTACCATACCTCATATAATCTCTGTAAATATTTGAATTTCCTTACCAGGCAACTTGTATCTTTTGATTATTATAGTAGATGAAACTTGTGCAATGTGGAAGGTTATATATTTATGATCTGAAAGACTATACATCAGAAGTTGTCCATTCTTGAATATATGGTGCTAAGAATTGATTGGATATTGTTAAGTCAAGCCATCCTATTGTAAAAATACGGTCTAAAGGAGGAGCGTCTGTTCTGTTATGAATTATGAAATTTTTTGAGCAGATATAATCTTCTAATTGGCTGACTTTAGTGTCTGTTGTATTGTAACCTCAAATGGTATTGTGGGTATTAAAATCACTGACAATAAGCTGATTAGTTGAAGTATGAAATTGCTGAAAAGAATCCAAAAAATGTATAACTCCATCAAGTGAAGCAGTAAGTGGTGTGTAGATTGAAATTAGAGCTATTGTAAGGACAATTATTTCTAGGAAAACCGCAATATGATCTCTATCATCTTCAAGATTGGCGGTGTCCAGTCGGAGTTACAAATAACTTTGGCAGCACATGGAGGTTGCTCAACATCTGCCTTTTGGAAGGTATTTCATTGCAATGGCGGACCAACTATTATTCCATCCTTAGTAAACGGCTCCTGAAGAAATAGAATGTCAGCTTTATAATTGACAGCAAAGATAATGGCATGTACAGTTGCAGCCTGGGCTTTTTGTCGATTTATTTGAAGGCATTTTATTTCATTCTGGAAATTTGCTTGTATAATATTTGTAGGTATTGGATTCATATTATATATTATCAGAGGTTTAGAAATTGACATATTCTATTTAATTATGATACTGGGTTCTACTATGAATTTTCATTGTCTTTTCTTGGTAAGATGGGCAATGTGGAGCATATGCAGGATGATCACAATAATAATGCATTCTAGAATTTTTATTATTTATGGTGTAGTTAATGCAATGTGGTTTATTGGCAGGACATTTAACTTCTCCATGTTTTCATCACAGTAAGCGCAGTGACAGTGATATGGGCAGTTATTTGTTCTATTTTCTAAGATATGACAGTTGTTGCATCGTTCAGCACCTATAAATTCAGAGATATAGCAGGTATGCTAGCCATACTGGATTGTTTTCAATGAAATGCATTTATGAAAAGTAGTAGGGGTACATTCGATAATCCATTTAATTGTATTTTTTTAATCTCGAAGTTTGACTAAGGGTTTGAATTCTGATAGATTATGGTTTGTTACTCGTGAAAGAATATTTGCAGTGACTTCTCCTGTAGCATTTAGTGGGAGTTGTTGTATTGTACATTTTGGTGTTCACTTTTTTTTTGGATTCTAGTATGTATAATATCATGGGCATGTTCAGATTGCTGGAGTAAGTTATTTAATTCTTTAACATCTTCTTTGGTCTTACAGTGTACAGCAAATTCTCTCTCTCTCTCTTTTTTTTTTTTTTTTTTTTTTTATGGGGACTATTTTCTAAACTTGAAGTTAAGGAAAAAGTCCCCATAAAGAAGTAACTTTTTCAATCCGAAGTATGGTTTGCACTTCCTTGTTTGGTCATGAGTTTGCGTTTGGAGGTTTGGGAGGGATTGAATAGGCTCTTCATCCAATTGGGAAGTTTCAAGGATTTAACCGACACCCTGAATTTAGAGATGGGATCTTTTGCGGATACTATATATTTGGTGTCAGTTTGGGATCTTATCTATTTATTTATTATTTTCCTTTCATGGGAGTTAACATTTAAAACCTTTCATTTAAATGATCAAATGGCAGAAGAGCAATGGGCAACATTGTCTAAGCTCTTTTCCTTCTTTTCATAAGAAGGAAGCTCCACTAATGTTATGTTATGGTTTGCAGTTTATTAGGTAGTTTAAAGATGTGTCATGAGTCGTTCGTATAGATTAGGAGTGTAGGATCATTTTGCTTTGTTTTTAATGCTTGAGCATATGTACGGCATTGTTGTACTTCTTCGTTATCCTGATTTGCAGTAATATTTTGATCTATTTTCCTCAACATTCGAAAGTTCTTGATGAGTACTTTGAATTGTGCACTGTTCCGTTATTGGTGTAGAAATAGGGATTTGCTGTCTTTGTTGTGGGGTAGGTATTATGCTACTTGCTGAGCTGGAATTGTGGTGGAGTTGGAGTTCTTGTGGGGCTGAAGTAATAGAATCATTGGTTGGAGAAACATTCATTTGATATAGAGATGTGAGTAAATCCTGTAATTCTGTCTTACGACTGTGGGTAGTACATGTTTTGATCTCTATCTAGAATTGCTTTTTTTTTTCAAACATCTTGAGTAGATTTCGTATGCTGCAGAGTCTGGTACAGGAGTGAGTGCATTAGTTTGAGGATGACATTGGTCAGTGGTCATGCAGGTAGAGAAATGATCATCATCATGTTGGTCAACGCTTAAAGACATTGGAGATAATATTGGTAGTGATCCTTGGTTCACTTAATGAATATGTCTCCCTGAATTTTTTGAAGATGCAGATCTAAGCATTGTTATTGATTGTAAATTTTCTTCTATTGAAATATGTACAAGAATATATAGTGTATACATTAATTCAGTTAATACAAAATTCATATACAATAATCTAGTCATTTGTTAGAAAGCTAATAAGAATAGGTGAGATGTGAATGATAAAGATTTTTCTTAAATAAAGATGTCGTAATAAAAACTATGTGATTCAGAAGAGAAAATATTGAGTTTTAATATGGTATAAAAACATAACATTGCAGATATAAATTTATTAAGAATACAGCTTAAAATATTATATTCAATTGAAAAATTCAATCATTAATAAGTAATCAATGAGGTACAATGAAATATAAACAAATAGTATTACAAGTTCAAGTGTTGAGTTGCTAGGATCCTTTTGGTAAAAATATTAACACAATAATAAATGTGGAACAGCTTCAGTATAGCCCATCTTCAAATATACAGGGTCACTTGTATATTTAACTTTGAGTAAATGAATATCTCTGTAATTTGTATTGAAAATGAATAAATGTAATTGGCCACTAATAGCTGTAACCGTAATTCCAGAGATTAATGGCTGTTTACATTGCATTTGCTGAATGGTATAAGTTCCCACATCCTATCATTTATCACCATGCTTGGCAATAATTTTTAGTGATAAATCTGGGTGGGCTTATACTAAAGGGTAGCCATAAATAACATTAAACAGGTCTAATGTAAAAATAATTTATTTATGGATATGATACTGGCATGCCTGGATAAATGTTGTATAAATAAATAAACAATAAGATACAATAAAATGAAAACAAATGTCAAAAGCTTCAAAAATTGAGTAGTTAAGATCCTTTTGTTAGACAAAAATATTTTATATCAAAATCAAATGTTAAATTTATTTATTTAAGAGTCATAATATTGACATGTGCAGTTTAATGTTGCATGTTTAACAAAATACTTTAGAGAAACTTTAAAATAAATACTAAATGAATTTAAGTATTTAATTAATATTTTTTCCAAATATGAAAATATTTTAATAAAACCTGTATGGTTAAAAAGAGAAAAAAATAAGTTTTAAAATGATATAAATACATGATATACACATAATTATCCTTCAAATAATACAAACTTTAAACTTAATTCTAGCCTTAAAATCTATTGCAATGGTTAAATGTTACAAGAATCTTTAATTGTAAAACATTTCAAATTTAATTATATTGAAAAAGTTAAAAATTTATAATATTATTTGAAAAATATGTATACACGAGTCTTATATGCTTGAAAAGAGAAAAATGTTTGCTATTGAAGATAAAAAGTAATGGTACTGAAGGGAATCGTTTCACTAAAAGGTTTCAGATAGATTTTAACAATGAAGTTAATGGAGAAATATTATTGAGACAAAATAACTTACAGTTTGCAGATTTCAAAATTAAATAATTCCTGACCGTTTGAAGATGTAAAAATGTAGATTGCATTAATGAACATAGTTTCTGAAGGGCTTCAAAAAGTTTCGACTTTCCCGAACCAGTTTATATGCAACTTGTAATAAAGCTTATCAGAGGATAAGAAATAGCATCCAATACAGCTGAGAGATAGGTGCCAACCTCTATGACATACAATAAAGTTTTCACCTATAGATTTTGAACAGTGACCCCCTCCCAAAATCATTTGATTCTTTGCACAATCCACCAAAAACTCATTGTGGCCAAAGAACTCTTGTCACTGTTTTTTAGATTGAGTGAAAAAGGTCTTTCCTGTGCTTAAATAATTTTGTCATCTCTTCTGATCCTCAACATAGGCCGAACAAATAAACTATGTGGCACACACCTCACACATGTGACTGTTTCAGTTTATAGTTGTATAGATGTTTATATTAATTTAGAGTTTATAAAAATCACTATATTTCTGACATAAAAAGTAGTTGAACTTCATTTCTGTAGCCTTCAAACTAGTTTTATGTTCTTAATCCTTCTTCTCATTATAAGATTATTTCCTGCAGTGCCATTTCATTGTCGAATACTTGATAAAACACAGTTTCACCTCCTGGTTCTTTGAATTTAATTTTCTATCATGAATGATGCCTTTTCCTTGGAAAACTCGTTTTGCAAATGTTTTACCTTCGAGCAGTTTCCAAATAGTAAGATCCAGAGCAATATTAAAAAACCTAAAAATTAAACCGATATTTCAGTGGCAACTTAAAAATTTAGAGGCCCATTTTCAAATTATGCGTACAGAAAGAAAATTAAAGATAACTTTCAATATTAAGTTATATTTGATATAGTTTAATTTGAGCAAAATATTACATAAACATAAAGATTGCTATAAATATATTTCTCCACTTAAAATATTTTTCAAATCAATAAAAATAATTAGTCTTCCACTTCATGCCAAGTCCCTTACTTTAAGATTATTTGACCCACAATAAGTTTGTAAATTTTGTAAGGGAAAAAAAAAACACTTCTGCAATTAATTTTTTATCACACAATTCAATATAACACACTAATAGTTCATATTTAAAATAATTAAACTTCTTTATTTAAAAAAATAAATTAGGTTACAAAACAGGTTGAATAACATAAAATTTGGAAGGGTCAGGCATTTTTGCCAACAATCACATTTTTTAAGATTTATATCTAAAAAATTTCAGTTGATTTTGTTATATTTTAAATTGTAGTAATATATTTATAGTCATTTTATGCAATGCATTGCTTATATTGAACTTTAAATATTAACTAATCTTGAATTTTCTTTTTTCTTTCTGGAACAGTATATAAGGGGGTATATAATATTTCTGGGACAGTATATAATATTTTTGGGACATATGTAAGCAAAATTTGAAAATGGGCCTAGAACTATCTAAATTTAAGGTGCAGTCTAAATTTACTTGTATGCAGAGAAATCTAAATTTATGTGCAGTTTGTTATTAAATGTGTGCCAGATTTGGTGCTTTTGTGGGTATGCTGTGGCTGCGATTTGATATGGTCTCGGTAACGGAATTGTACATACTTTTTTAATTATAGAAAACTGCATTTTTCATTATTACATAATGTGAAACTATATTTCTTATTTGTAATGCTCACAGTTTTTCATTTTATTCATTTAGAAGGAGCCAAAAACGACCAGCAGACGTAGAGGAGGAGAGGTAAGATTTTATCCTTTTTCACTTTGCTTGTCTTTGTACATGTTCAGTAGAATTTCCATTATCCAGATTCCCAGCAATTGCAAATCTTTAAAAGTGAAACTTAACAAAAAATTATGTGTGTCTGTAGAATTAAAAATTAAATAAAACATAATAAAGTAAGCTAGCAAAGAATAAAGTCAAGTGAATTTCTAAACATCAACGAAACACAAAAAATTAATAAAAAAAAAAAAAGTGGCAGACGCTAATTTTATTTATGAAATTTTACGAAAATATTTTAGTGAATGATCACTTTATCTCCTTACATTTTTCAATTTTGGGTAAAGAAAATAAGTATTTTTAAAAAAGTTTACTATATTCAAAATCGCAGTGATATGAAATAAAAATATATGATATGGTATGAAAAAATACTGAGCTTTATATTCGAATTCAGCTCCGGGCTACGGTGCTATTTTACAAGTTATTTAAGTTTACAAACAGTTTTGGGAGCCACTGTACATGCTATGCAGTAAATAGTATAAAAGCTGCATTCACATCAATGTGCTCATGCGTAGCTGAGAGGTGGCATTTGCTGGATGGCCGGAGACCGCGTGACTTGATTAAACTTGGAACTTTTTGACGCTTGATGCGTCATTTCAGGCGTCTCGTTTCAAATGTCCAGTTTATATCATGATTTTTAAATGATTGTACTTTCAAAAATTCTTCTTGATGAAAAAGAAAGCAAATGAACTAATCTTAATTAAAAAAATGCATATGCTAATAAAATAAATAGCTTTATAAATTATTTAAAGGAAAATTCTTAAGTTTATTAGCAATAGTAAATCTTAATAATCAACCATAAATGATATATGGTTGATAAATTTTACAGAATAATCTAAAGCACTAGATTCTTGGGAGAAAATAATGATGGATTTCAAAATCCCAGATTTTAAATTTTTCTTAAAATATGTCTACGTCAATTTAAGGTTGCTCTTGTTGCCTTGGGGGAATAAAACGTTGGCTTCTCGAGTTTTGGATTTAATCATCACCATGAGTGGTGGTGTTTGGAGTTGGTATTTTAAAAAAGATATTTACAGAAAATATTATCGTTAGTTTCAAAGTAGCCCAGATGCTTCTTCAGTTTCCTGAAGGTGAAGCTTGTCTCCAAGGTACCTTAGTGCGGAGGTAACACGCTAAAGTTGAAAATTCAGTTTTACTAGGAACTTGTGTTGCGGGTTCGGGCCTTGCTTTTTTCCTACCCTAATAATGTATGAATATACGATTTTTTTTTAATCAACTGCGACTTTTTTTGGGGAAGGGGGGGACAGAAGAAGCTTGCATTTATTTTTCATTTCAGTCATACGAGGGCTATCCAGAAAGTAGATTACGTTTTGGAATAAAAAAATAAACAAAGTATAGGAAACAAATTTTATTATATACAGATGAAAGCCACACTCAAATACTACTTTTCTACATAGTCACCATACAAATTAAGGCATTTATCGTAGCGATGTACGAGCTTGGAAATTCCTTCGTCGAAAAATTCGGCCGCCTGCGCCTTCAACCACTTCGTTACCTCTTCTTGCCTTCCATCTTGCACAAAACTTGTGGTAACCAAGCTTTTCGCTGATGATTTCGTGCAACAAACTTCGCGAAATTTGTGGAAAACTCAAAGAAAGTTCCGTTATTGTGAAATTTCGATTTTCACGGACTTTAGCATCGACTTTTTCGAGAAGTTCGGCGGTCACTATGCTGGGTCTCCCACTTCGATCTTCGTCGTGAACATTGGTTCGGCCATTTTGAAATCTTATGACCCACGGACGCACTCCACCTTCAGTGATAATGTTGTCCCCATACACTTCACGAAGCTGCCGGTAGATTTCTATTGGTTTACAGTTTTTTGCAGTCAGAAACCTTATTACTGAGCGCACCTCGCAGCTCGCGGCATTTTCAATTAACGCAGACATTTCAAACCGTCACAGTATCTGAATGGAGCACAGCACGAACCTCTCACTAGCACGGCTAGATGCAGACTGAGCTGCGCAACGCTCTGACTCCAAGATGGCCGCGCTAGCCCCGCCCCTAGCGGACACAGACGGAAACGTAATCTACTTCCTGGATGGTCCTCGTATAAACCTAATTTTTGCTCGGCATTGCGTGCATTATCCTTCTTTTGACAACAAGTCTTTGGTTTAATAATAAGACTACTATGATTACACTACTATGATTTGATTCTATTTTGGCTAACACGAGACTAGCAAAAGTGATACTGCTATTAATATAAATATGCTGTTTCATCTAATTAAAAAATTTAGTGATGTCTGAATTTTAAACGAGTGGTGATGAGTAAAACCATTTGTTTTAAAAAATTAAAAAAATTGTTGTTTATACAGAAAAGAAGCTGCTTAGTATGTAGCTGATTTTATGGAATACAGTCAAAAGTCGTTAATCCGGACTCGTCGGGACTTCGGCGATTCCGGATTATAGATCATCAGTTTAAATTTGGTAAGATGGCATGCAGAAATTCTAAAATTAAAAATATGAAACCATAATTTATGAAATAAAGAATAATTATGTTCTAAAGGGTATCAAAATTTAGAAAAAAAAAAGCTTAATATTTATTTGTTTACTTTATTAAACATTTCTTTCAATGTAAGTTGTTTAAGTTGCTTCTTTTTATGAGATAATACTTTCTCTTTAATTCTATAAACAGACGTAATTTCTTGTTCAGTTACAAAGTTCCGCTGTTCAAGTCCCGTAATTGCTGTGCCGAGAATACCGACTAACTTGTCAATTGAAATTTTTTCTTTTTCACTAACCTCTCTGTCACCTTCTTCATGTCTTTATCCATTTTTTGCAGCAATTCCACTTTTTGTTTGATGGACACCGAAACATACTTTCGTTTTGTAGATCCTTTGAGAGCTCCAGCATCAGAAATTCTATTTGACATTATCGAAAGTTCAAGTTTAGTTTTATAAAAATGCTCTTACAGTCTGCAAAAAATAATAATCCGGATCTAATTCCAAGATTAAGGAACAACGCAATCATCAGCATTAACTGAATTAGATAATTTTAGCTTATACCGTCCGTTATACATAAAATGCGCACGCGAAAACGTATTCTTCGCTTGCGCGTACATGCATATGCGCAGTTGTAAAGGTCTTACGCGCACGCGTAAATGCCTATGCGCATGTGTCAACTCGGCGCATGCGCAGAAAGTTTTTAGCTCTGAGGTCTGGATTATAGATCATTCCGGATTATGGGTGTCCGAATTAACGACTTTTGACTGCACTTCTATGCATTTTAATGTGTTTGTTTTTCTTAACGTGCCTGACCACTTCTCGAAAAGGTTTAATCATGATAATTTTTCCTTAATTAAAGAACTTTTGCATGAGCATTAGCAAATTTGAAGAAAAAGAAGTATTATATAAAATGCAGTTACTTCAAAGAGTTTTAAATAAAAGTGACCTTATAAAATAAACTTTAAGATAGTGGCTGTTTATTAATATATAATTGACTAACTGAAGTAATTACTATAACATTTAAGGTAAAAAATATGTACATAAGGCAGGAACTAAAATATTGTTTAAAAATAATTGGTGTTGTTTATTAACTTAAAATAGTGTGGTATTTAATTTAGTAATGTTGTAAATCCTGCACATATTTAAATAAAATGTACTTTTTATTGCATTATTTAAATCAGTTAAGGAAAGTTCGTACATCCTGCAAAAACATTTCTGGTATTCTACCCCATGAAAAATTTACTCTTCAAAATAGAATTATGCAATTCTAATTATCATTTAAAATATTCATAAAAAATTAAATTATATATATGCAGCATTTGATATATACAACGATCCTTTTCTGGGATTTATGAATATTTTAAATGATAATTAGAATTGCATAATTCTATTTTGAAGAGTAAATCTGTATAAACTATTCCTATCTTCCGAATGATTCTTTTCTGCAACATTCTGACAAAAATTAGTGTTCTGCTTTTGAATAAATAGTTCAATAAGGGCTAGAAATTCATCGAATTTATGAAGTTTCATGCGAAAGTAATTAAAAGGAATTTCGTGTCGTTCAAGCGTATTTCTTCAGTTAAACTATCTGCATCTCCTTGCTGCAGTCATTTCTCAGATATTAATATAAACCACTGAATTCTGCTTCTCTTACACAAAGCAAGAAGTAAAATAAGTTCTAATTGAGCAGAAATTATATCAATTTTAAATAAATTTTTTGTAATAGTAAAAAGTCAAAATACCACACAAAAATTTCACGTTTTTCCCCCAAGTTTCCGATATGAAGCGCCATCTAGTGCGAACATCTACTGTTTTGCAAGCAAGTTATAATAGACTACCTATGGCTTGCCCATATGGAACTTGTTCACTTTCTGCTTTTATATCTCTCCACTCTTCATCATCTACCTCTTGGAGTTTTACAGTGGGAACCATGGGTGTTGATCTCCCCTGACTGATTCTACTTTCAAGTTTTCCAGAATTTTTCCTGTGTAAGCTGTTTGATCTAATGTTAAGCTGCCATCAGTATGCTTCTGGATCCTCATAGATAGTATTTTATTTGCTTCACCAAGGTCTCTCGCAATTTTATGCTTAACCCCTTCGCATAAAATGATGAGTCTAGCTCATGAACGTTCGTTCAGCAAATTAAAATAAATTTTCACATATTTATAATCAACGATGGAACAATATCCTTTAAGTCATCTAGCATTTTTAAGTGAGGAAAGAGAAAAATTTGAGAGGATCGACTTTGATGAAGTAAATGATAAATTTGCATCATCCAAGGTAAGAAAAATGTATACAAAATAATTAATTTTATTCATGTATTACATTAATATTAATAAATATAAGAGTCCGATCAAGTTGAGGTGCACGTGATTGAAGCGAGATGAGGACAAATTAAAATTTTTAAGTTGGCTAGTGGTGTGTCTGACAATTTTAGATCTTTGGCACTCCAAGCACGAACGTGTCCGGTTGGCTATGTCCTTTTGCATGCTAGGCCATACAAAATGTTGAGATATCAGTTTCCTCGAAACCTTGATGCCAGGATGTGGCAGACGACATAACTGACTAAAAATGGCATGGCAAAGTCCGGAGGGAGCATAAGGTCGAAATCTTGAATCCTGAACATCACAATAAAGTGATTTTCCAGGTGACAGCTGCATGGGTTGCAAGTTGAGATTGGTGGAAGATTTGCTTTTCAAGAGGGTTTGTAGATCTGAATCCCGGTGTTATTCATCCGCAAATGCAGCAAAGTTTATTGGCGAAGGAATGGCTAGTTCTTCAATACGAGACAAGATGTCTGCTACAATATTCTGCGAACCCGCAATATAATGGATATCTGTTGAAAATTGCCCTGTGAAGTCTCGGTGCCTCATTTGGCGAGGAGAAGCTTTATCCAAACGCTGTTGAAAAGCATAGGTTAAGGTTCTGTGAACTGTGAAGATCATACTAGCATATGTCTCTCTAGCATATGCCGAAAATATTTGACAGCTTCATAAATTTCTAATAATTCGCGATCGTAAGTGCTATATCTGGTTTGTGCTGGTGAGAGTTTTTTAGAAAAATATGAAAGTGGTTTCCATAATTCTTGATCTTTGTTTTAAAACTGCTCCTATACCTGCTGTTGATGCGTCAACGTGTAGAGATATTAGTTTATTTTTTGGAAGCAGAAGAGATGAAAAATATGCAACGCCTCCGCCGGGAATCAAACCACGGACCTCTGGAGTACTGGCCCAGAGTGCAGAACCACTACACCACGAAGGCACGCTAGGAAAGCGGAAGAAATACATTATATGCTCCCCTTTTTAAAGGGCGACTGGGGATTTTAGGGGACCCAATCGCTAAATCCTGGGTGTGGAGAATCCTCATTCCACACCCCTTTTACTTCGGGCGCCACTGTAGAGACATTAGGATATTTGGAAGTAAGAGAGATTGAAAAATTAGCAACCGCCTTCACCGGGAATCCAACCGCGGACCTCTGGAGTACCGGCCCAGAGTGCAGATCCACTACACCACGAAGGCACGCTAGGAAAGCGGGTGAAATACCTTATAACCGTAGAGTGATAATGGTTTAGATGCGGAAGGATATTGCAAATTTGTTGCCGAAATTAAATCATTTTTGGATTTTCGGAACGCTTCGTGAAATTCTGTGGTCCAGGTTATAACACGTTTATCGTTTTGCTTGATTCCAACGAAAAAAGAATTTAGAGGTGTTTGTATGGTTGCTGCCTGAGGTAAGAAACGTCGATAAAAATTTAGCATAGCAAGAAATCTTAAGTCCTTCACTGTGTAGATGGTTCGGGCATATCGCGGATAGCGGTGACTCTATCTGGAAGGGGTCGAACGCCATCAGAGGAAATTTCATGACCAAGAAAGGATACACTTGGTTGTCCGAAAACGCATTTGGAAAGATTTAAGACTGACACTGTACCTTTGAAAATGTTAAAAAAACTGTTCTCAAATGTGATAGGTGTTTTTGCTCTGAAGAGGAGGCGATTAAGACGTCATCAAAATAAGGTACACAAGAGTCGAGGCCATTTAACACCTGATTCATGAAGCGTAGGAACGTTTGAGCAGCATTGCATAAGCCGAAAGTCATGACCGGAAACTCAAATAGTCCAAAAGGCGTAATAACCGCAGTTTTTGGAATATCAACTGAGTTAACGGGCACTTGGTGATACGCCCGCTCAAGATCAATGGTTGTAAAAATAGCTTTTCACTCTAAAACTTGCATACAATCTTGAATGTGAGGGACTGGGTAACGATCAGGAATTGTAGCTGCATTTAACCAGCGATAATCGCCACTTACCATTTCATTTCCGAACTAGATGGAGCGGACTGGCGCATGAACTTTTTGAAGGACGGCAAATTCCCTGTTCCATCATGTATTGAAATTCTTCTTTGGCGACTTTAAGCTTGTACGGAGGTAAGCGTCTTGATTTAACGGCAATCGGAGGTTGGTAGTTTCAATATAATGTAATACTTCGTGCTTGGGTTTGGAAATACCCATAACTGGGTGTGTGTTTGTAGGGAATTCTCTGAGAAGCTGATGCCATGGGGATTTATACCCGAAATCAGTTCAATGCTCAAATCTTGACTATTGCGAATTACTTCCGGATAAGTTCAGTTGGTTGTGGAATCTATCAAACGGCGATTCTTAAGATCGACAAGCAAAGAAAATTTTTGAAAAAATCAGCGCCATTAATAGGGCATGAAACAGTAGCAATAATGAATGGCCATTGGAAGTTGCGGTGCAATCCTCAATCAACAGATATCAGGCGTTCACCAAAAGTTTGAATAGGAGTTCCATTTGCTACATAAAGTTGTAACTTGGTAAGGCGCTTTTGTTCATGAAAATGTGGTGGAACCACAAAGACATCAGTCCCGGTGTCTACAAGAAACCTTAAGCCCGCTTTCGATGACAAAAAGGCGTGCAAAATTCCGGCCGCTGTCGTTCCCAACTTCGAGCAACGGCCCTTCTCGTTTCCCTGGTTGACACGGTGAGTGGCATTTGTTTGCCTTGTTTCCAAATTTGTGGTGGTAAAAACCGGAGGAGGGCTTTTATAACGTTTTCTCGATTGGCTACGGCGTGTATTTCGACCACGTGATGTGGAACGATTGCACTGAAAAGGTTCAGCTTATATGACTACTAACTGAGCAACCTGTTTAGACAAATCATTATTATAAGCTTGTAACGCCACAATACCTGGACCAGGAGCCTGCACTGCGTGTATTTGCGCTGGAATGGCCAGCTCGTGAATTTTATCAGCGATTTTGGGAAGATTTTTAAGTGGCTCGCTACTGGCCGCTAAAAAGGTTTGCATGTTAGATGGGAGTCTATTCATCCATAATATTTTAAGAATGTTATCCGTTAGGTTACCGGCGGCTAAGTCTGACATTTTAGACAGCAAGTGAGAAGGCCTCATATCACCCAACCGTAAATCGTGTAACAGTTGCTCGATTTTAACTGCCTCTGATTCTTCATAAACAGAAATTAATTTTTTTTTTAAAGATTTGTATTTGTCTGTTGCTGGTGGATTCAAAATTATTTCACGAGCTGATTGCAGTACCTCTGATTCTAACGCGGTGATCGCTGTATAAAATTGAGTTTCGTCGGCAGTAATGTGACTCAACTGTGCATCCAATTGAATGAACCATAACGATGGGCCTCAGCGAGAATAAAGGCGGTGGCTTAACTGCCACTCGCTGCAATTGCAAAGCAGCATCTTTGTCAAATACTTTAGATCAATCAAATATGTACAATAATATGTGTGTGTGTGTAATTATGGCAAAGCCTAGAGGGCTATCTGCCTAAAGGGAGGGATGCCTTCGTGGAGGACTTTCTAAGGGAAACTGGCTCGTATACACGTTACACATGGGGAAAACCACGAAAACGCCCATGCAGCCAGCCCGTTCGCGGGATTTGAACCTCGGACCGAACTACCAGTGTTCAGCGACTTTACCGCTCAGCCGCTGGTGGGATGCACATTAATAATATGTATAGAGAAATAATCAATATGTATATAGTGACACAGTTTCTTGGTACTTGAAATCAGAGAAATTGGAGGCTCAAATGCAGCAGACGATACATATATCCGCTGAAATTATGACAGAAATATGTTGATTAATCGGAATGCGGCACAACGCTTGAAATGACAGGTAAAATGTCTTACTTGCATCTCATCACACTGGATAACTTACCGCTGCTCAGAATTTAGACATATAAACTCTGTATTCGTGCAACATTGAAGGTTGCTATTCGTAATAAATACGTGTCACCAATTATGGTAGAACAATTTATTGAGACAGATCGTTAAATAATTCTAACAATTGAATGGAATAAATATTATTTTTGTTTTTGGTTGCTATGGGTTACCAGACTGGCAGAGTTGAGTTGTAGTAGGCAAGTTGCCACATATCTATTTATCTATAATTTATATTAAACTTTTAATTGTTTAAAACTGTGCTTTTTAAAAACACTTATATGTAAAATAAATAACACCTTTTTAACTAATATCATTGTATGTCTGATTTTTCCGCCGACACAGATGCATTTCGGAATCCAAGGCTAGTGTAGTGCAGTTAGGTAGTGACTATTCTTAAAATATTTGAGTATTTTATGGCAGATTCAGCATTTTATTATTATTTGCATTATTTTGTTATTACGAATATATTCTGTACATTATATTACTGAAATGTTTTTGTGTGGGGGGGGGGTGCCAAAAAGGTATTTTGCCCCGGGCGCCAGATATGCTTGCTACGCCACTGACATACGTTTTTCCCAAAGAGAGTCCAGCTAAGTTTAGTTTGTATAGCAGCAAGGCCTGAAGTAAGCAATTCAAATTCTCAGGTCATCAACTTGCCTGCAATGTCAGCGCCGATAAGTATTTCTTTTGGTCCATTACTATTGTCGCATACAGAAATATTGTTCTCTTGAAGCTCTCGAATCCAGTCGCCTTTACCAACTTCTACAAATAATATCTTGGCTAAGAGCTTTGAAGTTACAATGATAAGTTCCATACACTGTAGAGAGGGTTCGTAGCGGTCCTTACAAGTGCTTATACGTCCTTATATTTGAAAATAAAATATAAAGGCCCTTATAGGTGCTTACTTTTTCTTTAAAGCCTTTATTTTTTGTTTTTAGTGCTTATTTTTTGCTTTTAGTGCATCTTTTTAATCCTTTTTTTTTAATGAATGCGCATTTTTTTCCCGTACCAAAGCCGAAACTAAATAAACAACTTTTCTTCCTTATATGCAACGTCAGATGGTGAATCATACTCCCGGAAAATGCTTTCCACCTCCTCCTCTGCATTACCGTAACCTATGGTGCGCGCGAGAGTACAGACAGGTGCACGTCGTTCTATTGGTCAAAGAATTGCGAAAATTGTAGAAAATTCCGTTACATTCGGTATTCTTTTCCGCCCACCCAAATACTACACACGTTTGAATTTCTATCAAGATTTTAATAATTTACATTCTCGTTCCGTGTGCTCAGTTTATTATGATTGTTATGCTTATGTTATGAGTATATGCATGAATATTTATAATAATATAGTTGCAGTAACTGCTGAAGTATAGATAAACTTCCAAAAATGGGCGTGTTTTTACACAGATTAGCTTTCTAGGGAATAATATTCGGAATGCTTAAATAAAAGAAAATTAATCGAATAGGCAAAATAATTTCTCTCTTTTTTTTTGCGAATACATTATACAGTACGGAAGTTGGGAGGTTCTCCCCTTTCTGCGCAAAATCTTTAATATTGAAGCAGCGGTTTTTTTTTTTTTTTTTTTTTTTTTTTTTTTGTCCAAAGGGGCTTTGTCCCTGAAGGACTATTGTTTTCGTTTTGCGATTTTGCGTCGAATCACTCTGAATGTCCGTTTCACTTTTCAAACTGTTGCCACCAAATGTTAAGAGTCCTGCATTATATTTGAAGAAATTAAATAATGAAGAATCTGCATAAATGTATATATGTTTCTCGCATTGTGATAAAACAATGGTACATAGAGCCATCGAATTTTGAATGACGAAATCCTACTGCGAATATGGGCATCTGAAATCCCAAATTTGGAATTTGTTTTATTATAGATTTTATATTTTGTAAAACTTTAACGAATTTTTGATTTACAAACTCATTGCTTTAAAAGCGAGAAATGGCAACGTTATATAGAAAAAAAATACTTTTATCTCCAGCTCGCGAGACTGTGTATATCGGAAATTCTAAAGATATGCTTAATTTAACATTATTTTGCGATATTGCTCTTGAACTGAATTTTATGGTTTAAGTGCAAAGAACATGATATTTAATAAATAAAGGTAACACTCAAAACGTTAAAAAAACGCCCCTTTGGACGTAATTTAAAATCTAAAACATTTCAGATTTTTTTTTTTTTTTTTTTTGTGTCACTGTCCAATCTGGATTGAATAGGACTAAACGTTTTTGCGGTTTACCCAACCTAAGTGAAAATTGAATCAGTTCCGGAAATTAAATGCAGTCTGTTGAAAATTAGAATCAGAAACACCCCAGATTAGTAAGTCTCTTTCTTTTCCTTTATTTGGTTCTTTATTCTTTAAATACCGGCAGCTGTTGATTTCGATTGCGTAATATCACATGTGGAAGAATTACGCCGCACGTATTGCGCAATAACGTTTGCGGTATTTAGCATTGATAATTAATTTTGATGTTCAGTCGGAGATTTATTTATGAACACTTAAGAGTTTTACTGTGCTTTCTAAGCAGAATATTTCTCAGTTCCGTTGGTCTATTTTTATATGATGCACATATCGCAATGTCAAAATCATTTATTTAGCCGAGGAATCTAAAGAACTGCTACAATCCCCCCCTCCTCTTTTTCCAGTTACGCTCGACACGGAATATTCGGCAATTTCCGAGTATGCTGGTTAGTTAAGCTTTTACTGTTTAAGGATGAGTGCATGAAGCAATTTCCTGTCTCCTTATTTCAGAAATGTTCCTCTTTTTTTCTTAAATTACTTTACTTGGAATATATGTTAAGGGAAAACTGTTATGCAATGAAAATTTAGAAAATGTTCAGAATTTTGATTTAAGTTAAATTATTTAAATATTAATATGAGTGGAAAAATAAATTGTACTTATTATTAGGTGCCATATGAATACAATTAATATGGCTTATTATTATTTATTTCCTATATTTTGAATTGAAATTTCATCATTAAATCTAGTAATATATTTAAGTTCTGCATGGTTTTTTTCCCTCTCATTTTAAACTAATTCTGTAAACTGAACTGTCATTTAAAATTAAAAAAAAAAAAAAAGAATTGTTTTCCATGGTTGAGGTAATGCTCATTTTCTTAATAAATATGGCATTGCTCATATTTTAAATTACAAGTGTAATTTTTCTTTTAAAGTTATGTAGTTGTGTATAATGTAATTAGACAGGTGCTTATATTTTTCCTTAAAATGTGCCTGAAAAGTGCTTATAGGTGCTTATTTTTTTAAACTAAAATGTGGCTACGAACCCTGTGTAAAAACATCGTGGTTTATGACATCAGTATAATAATGAATAAATAATGAATGGCTCAGTCTTTTTTTAGATGTACTCTCAAATTTCATTTCATCTGCAGGGCTTTTTAGAATATAAGATCTTTATGAAACTGAATCGATAATAGCATAGGCCTGACGCTTTCTTACTCGCCCTTTCAACGTAAGTTTGCAAAAACACATTTGCTGTTCTCGCCAAATTGGCGAGGGTTTCATCTCGTTCAGGTACCGCATCCATATTTGTATCCATTCATGCTAACAAGAACTGGAGATTTTGATTCAGCTTGCATATTTCTACATAAAAGTATATGGTGTTTCTTCCCACAATTCACACACAATGTTCGTTTTTTACATTTAGCTATTACATGTTTTCTGTCTAAACATAAAAAGCAACTGCGACTATTTAGAACTACTTGCCTTTCCTCAGACGCCTCAGACTTTTTTTGCCTTTCCTCAGACATCATCTTTCTTCCTTTAAAGCAATCACCAAATGCATGATTTCCGGCATGATTTCCAGTTCAATTTTATTCTGATGTTGCTATTAGAGTAGAAACAGAAGGTGTTTTGGAAAAGTCTGCACAGTTTTTGAAACCAAAGTGTTTAGCATTCCCTGGCTTAAAGCACTGAGTAGCTATATGTACTCTCTCTTCACCTTCAATTTCATCCAGCAAAAATGAAAGCAAACCATCTCAATCCATGCGATGTGTTGATGCATTTTTCTCTTATTGCTCACTACTTTCAGATTTTCTCTGACTGCGAATAATAACTCAAAATCTTTGCCAGGCTGTTAATGTATCATCCGGACTAGAGGATATAACATCGCTGCATATTTATCTCTAGCAACACCCAGAACTTCTGATGCTCTAAGTTTTGATTCTAAGTTATCATAGAGTTTTCATAATGAAAATTTCTGCTGAGATTTTTCCGGCAAAGAGTTCTGCAATCAAGAGTCCTGTTTTCTTGTCTTTTTTTTTTTTTTTTTTTTTCAGATTGTGAATAAATCTAAATATCCATGCAGTCACTCTAATAGCTCTAATTAATTTACTAATAGCTCTAATTAATTTACTAATTAATTAGAGCTATTAGAGTGACTGCATGGATATTTACTAATTTTCAGGATTCAACAGAGACTTAGAGTTTTCTGCAATAGACGGTAGTATTGTGGTATCATTTATACACTTCTAATTCAGGATCAGAAAACTCTGTTGTCGCACTCACTGATTCAACTAACCAGTCTGGTCCAGACTGCCATAATCTTGAAGACAACAAGTATTCGGCTGAACATCCTTGAGATAAAATGTCCGCTGAATTGGACTTTCCATTATGTCTCCAGTTATTTAGGAAAGTTAATGGATTGTATTTCAGATACTCGATTTTTTACAAACATTTTCCATTGTTCAGGAGCACTATGAATCCAGTGAACCACTATCAGACTACCCGTCCACAGATAGATATTGTTACGTTATTTTCTTCCTTCTGACACCAGTTGTTGCATTATTTTCTTCCTTCATTCTTGTGTAGTTTGTTAAACTTGATAACTTCTATACTTTCAAAGTAGACTCAACTAATGAGTATATCTCAAGAATTCAAAATTTTATTATACATTTTTAAGCAGTTCACATGACATTCAGCTAGCACAGTAACACGTGCATCACAACAACGGAATCGCATAGCATGAGCACCATTAAAGTTAGTTATAGTTATTTACAGTTACAGTTATAGTTGTAGTATATTTTAAATATACATCACATCCCTTCCTCCAGTTTATAAACAATAATAAAAATAGCAAGTAATATCAATACAAGTATATTCACAATATGACATACAATAAAAAAAGTTACATAAAAATGATACATTCAATATATTACATTATTTTATTCTATGACAAAGTCTCTATATCTTGAAGGTTGTCTAATCAACCGTCCACTTCTTGTTATTGTATTATTGGATAGATTATTCTGTTGATTTCCTATATTAACAGGCACAGAAACATTCTCAGGGCTTCCATGTGAATTTTCTTCTTTATCTAATACTATATCATCATAATCATTATTAAATTTGTAAGGTGATTTTGAAAAATTTTATATGGCGTCTTTTTCTTTGTAATATTTCCCCAATTGAATTTCTTACAATATAGAATCTAGCAGCTTTATGTTTTGAAAATTATTTCACCTTTATCCCATTGCCCAGTTCTAAAGTTGAACAAGGTTATACTATCTCCAGGTTTTAACTCGGGCAGTTTCTGTAGGGTTCTATCATAATAATATTTTTGCATAGCTTGAAGTGCATGAAATTTAGAATAAGCTTCGTTTATTTTAGTATTTAACAATTTATTACTGATAGGTAATTTTGTCCTTAATCTTCTATTAACAGTTGTGCAGGAGACAAATTTATTCCACTAATTGGGGTATTTCGATATTCCATCAAGCCTACACTTATATCTTGCACTTTCCTCAGGATTTTTTTCAGTATTCATACAGCTTTTTCAGCCAACCCATTACTTTGAGGATATCTGGGGCTACTAAATTTAAGTTCGAAATCCCAATCTTCAGCAAATTTCTTAAATAAGTAGCTATTACAGGGATTATTGTCGCAAACGACTTCATTTGCAATACCATACCTGGCAAAGATGCATTTTAACTTTATCATAATTTCATTTGCTGTCTTATCTTTTATGTTAGAAACCTCAATCCATTTAGAGTAATAATCGATGACTGCTAAGTAATTTTGATTACCAAATTGCAAGATATCAAGGGCAATTTTTTCGAATGGTTTAGTTGGAATTTCATGTTGCATTAGAGGTGCTTTTTGATTTCTATTTCTGAATTTTTCACATATTTCACATTTGGAAACATGCTGCTCAATGTCATTTGTCATACCTGGCCAATAAAAAATTTCACGGGCTCTACTTTTACATTTCTCAATTCCAAAGTACGCTTCATGAATTAATTGCAACATATCTTTTCTCAAACCATAAGGTACAAATAATTTTTCATTAAGAAATAACAAGTCTTCATTAATATAAAGATAATTTTTACTTTAAAGTATGTTTTTACACTACTGTCTACTTTTTTGTAACATTTAGGCCAACCCTCTTTACTATATTTCATAACTATTTGCAAATCTGGATCTGATTCAGTTTCTTTCCTAAATTCCACCACTCTTCTTTCACTCATAGGCAAATATTTCGAAATAATGTGAACAACATTTAGCATTTCAGGAGTTGCTCTTTGCTTGTTTCAGTGACACGGACTATTTCTATAGCTTTTTCTAATCCTACGTTAGATTCTTGAAGCAAACATTCGGTCAGACTCCTATCCCAAATGCCTAATACAATACGGCCGCAAATCAATCCATTTTCTTGTTCAGCAAACTCACAAGTTAACGCTAAAGTCTTAACTGAGTGACATAACATTCAATTGTTTGTCCTTCTTGCTGACTACACGAAAAGAATTTGTAACGTTCATATACGACATTCTGCCATGGTGAACAATAATCTTCAAAGTCCTTCAGTACCGAGTAAATTCAAAAGGATTGCAATCTTAGTCTTATCTGGCTTGGCATCTTTTTCCGTTGCAAGTAAATAGTTTTCTAGCTCTTGCTTCCATTTTTTCCATTTTTCCTTAACATTTCCGACGGAGAATGTTAGCGGAGCAGGTGGTCTGAAATCCATTTTGCTCCTGACACCATGTAACTTCTTGTGTTGTTTGTTAAACTTGATAACTTCTATACTTTCAAAGTAGACTCAACTAATGAGTATATCTCAAGAATTCAAAATTTTATTATACATTTTTAAGCAGTTCACATGACATTCAGCTAGCACAGTAACACGTGCATCAGAACAACGGAATCGCATAGCATGAGCGTCATTAAAGTTATATTTATTTACAGTTATAGTTATTTTAAATATACATCACACGTACGGGGTTCGTGTGGATTTGGAGTGAAAAACGATGACACTTGATGAAGTATCGAAACACACTTTATTGGCTGGTATTAATCAGGACAGCCTCCAATAAGACTTTTTGCAGTCATCGAAGATCTACTATAAACACGCTGGAACAATCAGCGACACAGCTTTCACACTGTCAGGTAATAACGGTGGAGACAGCTTCTTGTAAAGCACCCGACTCTGCTTGGTCGTTCTCGGAACTCCACGTACTCTTGAGACTCTCCACACTACAACTTGCAATGCGCTCGACGACACATGAGCACAGCTCCTGACTTTTCGGTTCAGTCGTTCCCGGAGCTCAACGCGCTCTCTCGATGATGCACTAACCGCGATACACTACAAGACTTTCGATGCACTCGACGAACCACTCGGCACTCGCTGCCTGGCTGTCAACTTGATCGACTTCGCAGGGATTGACTCGCTAGACGAGACACCAACTCGATACTAACTCGCACTCTATGCAAGGCATACACACTATCAGGTTCAGTTTTTCTCCTTACTTGCTTGGGGAACATACAAGAACCTGACTCAGAACAGGGAGCTTACTAAAGCTATGTTCAATAAATGTGGGAAGTAGACAAGATACACGGGAAGGGTATACGAAACCCTTTATTTTTCACTCTTTACAATAATTTCCGGACTTCAGAATACAGAGACCAACCACTTGTGGTCTGAAAGTAAGAATATAAAAATATTAACTAAACTCTAACTTAACTTTGGAATAATAAACAAGGGCCTACGTGGAAGATTGACCATATATTAACAGGAAGCCGTATGTAGGACAGAGCACTGTTAACACTACAATACGTTTAAAATTATCAAGAGGATTAAACCTCTGGCCTGGAAGGCAACCAGCAACCGAGTAAAAACTGCTAAGGCAAGCGACCTGCTTCTACTAACTCCTTCCTCTCACTCGCTTGGCAAAAAGCCACAACTTAAGTACTTGGCGTTCGCCAACAAATTTGCATAAATAAGTTAAAGCTTTTAATTCTGGCCGGAAGTAGAAAATTGTGATAGTAAAAGTGATAGTAAAGATTTAAAATAAAATAAACGTTAGTAAAACTTAAGATCCTTACAACACTAACTGACTGCAGACCAGCAGGGTTTATGTAGCTTTCGGCTTGTGTTTGAGAACATTCTGGGCTAAACCGGTAAGAATTCGTTCCAGAAGGTTCTCTATCAGTCCATTACATATTGCCAATTTTGTCGCCAAATGGGTGATTTCTCGCCAAATGTGGCAACCCTGCCTTCCCTTGCCATTTTATGGCAACCATAAAACTGCTTTGCAAGGAAGCCATCTTACCGCACCTGTACATTTTGTAACAATATTTTCTTCATGGATTGAAAACAGCTCTTTAAAATTTTTAGCGAGTCTTGCCGATGTTAATGCTTCTAACAACTCTAACCTTGAAAGTGTGAGTTTTTGTTTTATTGATGCAATTCTAGATTTTGCTATAATGAATGCTACCTGCCCTTCTTCAACCAATCTAAAATATGAAACTATTCAACCAATCTAAAATATGAAACTAAACCATACGCTTTAATAGATGCATCACAAAATAAATGCAGTTCGATGTCTTTATTTTGATTCAATTTGGAGGAAAATATTTTTGAGAAATTTCAAATTTCTTTAATTTTTTAATTTCACCGCTCCACCTCGGACCACAGCTGCTTACAATCAGTTGAAACTTCGTCGTCAAATTCTAAACCCAACTGCCAAAGGTTTTGCATTATCAATTTTGGACATAATACAAATTGCGCTAAGAAACCTACTGGATCGAAAATAGTAGCAGTCAGCCTTAATATATTTCTTTTTGTGGTGTTTCTACAACTATTTAATGTTTCACACAAGTTATCTATGTTCAAGGAAATTACATCTTTTCTTGTACACCAGTTAATCCTGAATACTTTTAAGGAGTTATTTAGTTCATTTTCTGATTTAATTATTCCACAATTATCCCAGAGTTTTTTGAGTTTCTCTGAATTTGTATTAAACTGACGCAAATTCATTCCAGCATATTAAAGCACGCAATAGGCTCCAGTACTTAATTTAAAAGCTTGTTCCATAGAATCTGCCCCATAGAAAACATCATTTTCGTAGATCGAACAGTTGAACATCTCAAAAATATCTGGATTTTCTAACTCTATTTTCTTTATATGCTTTTTTATAGTGCACGCCAGAATGAAAGGGCTACCCGACAGACTGAAAGGAACGCGAGTCATTCTATAATGTTTCAAATTGTAATTATTATCAAAGTATAAAAACCGTAACATATCTCTATCAATTTCAGAGATTCCAATTTGGAGAAAGGCCTTTTCAATGTCTGCTGAGAATGCTGTTTGTATTGTCTGAACCGCAATATCAAGTCTAAAACAGAAGGATTCAAATTTGGGCCAGACATCAAACAATTGTTCAGATACTTCATTACACTTCGAAGATGCGTCAAACACTATATGGACTTTAGTTTTTGATACATTTTTTCTTACCACTGGAGAATGCGGCATGTAATACATTTTACTACTGTCCCGACTTTCAACTTCGTACTCTTCAATTATTTCATTTTTTAACTGTTCGTTTATTATGCTATCATAATTTGCCCTAAGCCATTCATCATTTTTTAGTTTATTAACCAAAGATACTAGACTTCGCCTGGCATTTTCTAAATTATTACCCAAGTTTTCATGATGTGATTTCCATACAAACAAGCTACATATCTACCATTAGTAAAATGCAATTCTTTTTCAAATTTCTCGATGACTGATTTATCATCAGGGTTCTTCTCTTCTAAATCCAAATGGTCCAAAAGTGCAAAACCTTTGTAAACAGTCATTAACTGAATTATTATCTTCCTTCAAGCAGTGAGAAGCACCTGTTGTAAAATACAGGCACTAGACTGATCACCTTCCAAAAATCCAACCAAGGACCAACCAAATATAGAAGACATCGCAAATAATTTATTACTATCTTTTCTCCTGTTTGCATTTCCCAACATGAATCAGATCCTAACAATATTTTTATTTCAGCTGCTTCACCATTATCGGCTAATTTTAAATCTTCTGATTTTAATATTTCTAAAATGTTTTTGGAGGGAATTTTTATGATCGTTTCAGAAATTGTATCTGTTACAAGAGCTTCAACATGGTTGAGTCATTAAGGCAATGTATACTTTTCAGGGTAATTTGAACATTATATTCCATTAGTCTACCTTGGATATACCCAAAAGAATAAATATATAACCTTTCTTTCCTTAAAGTCCTTAATTTTAGTTCTTTAGCTAAATCGGATCTAATAAATGACCTCTGTGATCCACCATCAATTAAGATTTTTACTATTTGGTTTCTAGTATTATCTGTATCTGAAACATAAACAGTGCAAGTTTGTAAGTATACACCTTTATCAGCAGTTTCAGAAACAGTCTTAAGAGTTAAATGACAAGGATGCAACTACATTCTGCTTAGAATCTGATACTGTTCCTACTTTCTGTTTAACATCTGAAACTGCTTCCACTTCAAGAACAATATTTTTACAAAATAGCTTATTATGATTTAAACCATTACACAACTCACAAGGCTGAAGTTTCATTTTACATCTGGAAGATACATGACCTTTCTTAAAACATCTGTAACAACGTCCATGGTATTTTAATATCGGTCTTTTTTGCTCATTTGTTTTCTCACATTTTCCTACATCATGTGTATTTTGATTACCAATAGAAACAATATGGCTTAGTCACTGTGGCTAACGCCGAAGCAGTAAGACTGCTTGTCCCCTTTAAGCAATTATTTTTATTCTGCTTAACTCCGTAATTTGTGTCCCTTTTCTTTGAGTTTATTATTAAAGTAGAAGATTCTCGACGCTCAACTTCCCATCTAATGAATTCGAGAAGTTCCGTTAGGCTATATTGCAGTTTTAGAGTTTCTTTTTCTATTAAACTCCAGATTCATATCGTCTGGTAAAAGCTTTAAAATAACAGGTCCTAATAGAAGCTTCCGACACAATACCTAATGAATTTAAACTTCTTATATTGATTTCACAGGAATTGTAAAGTGTTCTTAGTGTGTTGCAACTCTCAGGGCTACAACGTGAAGGTTACAAATTTAATAATCCCTGCTGTGATTATTAAATCACAGCAGGGATTATTAATATAAAGATTTTAATATGGATATCTCAAACAAGCTGAAAACGTTACATTACTTTAACAACTGACTACATATACTGAGTGAAAAGGGAATTTTCCCGCTTAGTTCGCAGTTAAAGAAAAAAATAAGAATAATAAAAAATAGTCCAATCGAATGCGGCGCTCCTTCTGTTGACTTTGCACAGCCCTACGTAATCGTCTGTCTGCAGCGGCTGTCTCCAACATTCTCCCCCTCTTTGAGTCGACTCCAGGTTGGCTCCAAGACATACAGTACCTAGTCGAAGAGATTTAATCTCTGAGGCATCTTGATCACACGTCCAAATCTTGATACTGTAGCACCTTGCAGGACTTTACGAGAGTCATTTGAAGAATCATTAGAATTTGAATGCTCATCACTAGAAATAGAAGAAATAGGATTAGTAAGAGTTATCGTTTATGGGATCAGTGGGTGTGTCCTTTAACTGCACTTCCAATGGAAAGACTCGCTGAATGAGACGAAGCAGCGTACCAGCTTGAGTCTTTAGTTTACAATTCTCACCTTGCCATCTTTCCCAGGAATTAGTTGAATGACCTTAGCTAAAGGCCAATGCATCCATTTTTTGATGTCATCTCCTATTAGGACAATTTCACCCAACTGTAGCTCTGACGATGGATCCTTCTTATTTTAGACCAGAAGGCCTAAATATTCTTTCCTAAATCTATGCCTTAAATCATTAAGCAGTTTTTGGCGATGTCTAGCCCTTTTTCGAAGACTTTTCGAATCGCAGAAATCAATATCGGAAACACCTAAGCTGCGATTCTCGATCAGAAACATGGTTGGGGAAAGTGGAATTAAATCATCCGGATTTTCCGACAGATAGGTAAGTGGTCTAGAGTTAATTATTGACTCGCAGTCGCACAATATTGTGCACAACTCCTCAGTTGTAAGAACCGTGTTACCGAGTGTCCTTGTCAACAGTTCCTTTACTGCATGAACTAACCTCTCCCACCAGCCTCTTGAAAGCATATCTGCCAGGTGTAAATAACCTGGTACATGGCGCCAACACTGAGAAGGAATCAGACTGTTTATTTCTATTACCCTATTTGCAACGAAAACTGACCAATCACTACGGTTCTTAATCCACCAGAGTGGTACCATGGAATCACTCCATGCAATAATTTTCAAATCGGGCAAATCTAAGGCGGCGTATACAGAGTGAACTAGTTTCGTGCCAATGCAACAGGCCATCAATACTAACTGGGGTATCGTCAGATTTTAATGGCACTATCCTGAATTTGGCTCTGATCAATCAAATTTTGACTCCCACGTGCGTTACATTTCTAATCTAGACACATGCACCATCGGAGCTCTTACATGGCATCAGCGAATAGATGTAGCTCTGAATTCTCATTTATCTCTACATACCGTGTAATACTAATTTTCTCAAGATAATTTAATTTCATCCTGCCACTTGCTTTACTAGTTGAACTTGTATTATCCATACCGCAGTTTGATGTCTGATTTTACATCTGTCAATATGTAGGGGAAAAAATGGAGTCACACAGCTTTAAACTCTTGATAAACGTTACTGTTGAACCTGTTCGAACTTTGACATCAGCTTCGAGCTTTGGCGCTTTTTGGTGACAGATATTTCAAATGTAGATCCTGTACATAAATCTGAACCAAAAGTTCATCTCTCCCAAAGCATTCTTTAAGTTGTGCAATCACCTTTGAATAGTTTCCTTTAGTTGACGGAAAACTTGTTACCAGTCTTGACGTTTTAGAATTTGCTACCACACAGATATTGAAATTATTCTTCATCCACAATAGAATCATCTTTGTGAATTTTTTCAAAGTGGGATCAAAAGGCAAGAAAGTCTTTCGGTTCTCCACTAAATTTCCTCAATTCAAGTTTTGGAAGCTTGAATTTCCTTTTTTGCTAGGTTGTTGTTTCTCCGTAATCAAATTTCCCTTCTTTGCATTTTCTAACAGCGAACAGATCAAGCAGAACTGGTCTCAGTATTCTTCTGCTTTAAAAAAACCTTCGGAATATTAGTCTTCAAGGGCATCATCACTTAGCAACCAATTCGAAACTTCATCTTCAGTTGTTTCCAAACGTGTGGATTTGTCCTGAATCTGCTGAAACAAGGTACTGATTTTGTCACTTCCTAAGCTTTTGTTTTCAATCTTCTGAGCTCCAATCAAGTGCGGTGTCTTTTGTCGACTTCGCCCAGCCGTTACATAATAGTCTGTATCAGCCATCTCCAAAATAGTGCTTTCACATTGGACAAACTTCTAACCGGTTCAAGATTCAAGAGTTTGTTCATGTACTAAGATATAACTAAGTCTGTTCGTCCAAATCTTTCTTCAATTAAACTTATAGAAGCCTCATAATTTTCATTAGATAGTGCAAACCCAGATACTGCACTTAAAGCAGGTCCTGCGAGTAAGGATTTAAGATAGGTAAATTTCTCAACCTTTGTTAACTCATTATTATTACCAATAGCATTTTCAAAAGAATTATAAAATTCCAAAAATAAACTAGGCTCACCATAATAGTTAGGAATTGAAATTTTAGGTAACCGAATGTTACTTTTGTTTTCGACCTTTACGGCAGCAGTATGGTTACCAGGCGATTCATTTCCAATGTTCACTATCTGAGAATTTAAATTAAGTTTCTTTTTAGCCCTAAAATACATAAACTCATTTTTTCATCATACTCTAACACAGTATTACATTTTTTCTCAATTTCAGACTCATCCCCTTTAAAACAATCCAATATTTTTTCATTAATTTTTTTCAACGCAGACTATTTAGAAGTAAGTAAAAACACATTTTCTTCTACCATATTCTTGTCCCAAATGTCTTTTTTGATTTCAGATTCCGCAACATTTATTATTTTAGAAATAGCTTGTCTCATAGTTTTTCTAGTAGCTTTCGATTTAACAATATCGTCTGCCATAATAACAACAAAAATAATTTTATTCACTTACCTGTGCAGTCTTCAAATGATTTAATCCTAATTTAGTAACTTGCTTTCCTGGTGACCATTCACAAGTATTCTGAACGTTTATCCTGCCACGTTCAGTGGAAAGGAATAATTTTTCAATAACGTGAAAAACGGCATTCTAAATCAAAAAACTGTTCATGCGCAACAGCTGGGCGCCAAAAATGTAAAATATTATATTCACTGTGAAGATACCAAGTTATCCTGGTTCAAGAAACATTAATTTAAATCACACTTAACACCAAGGTAAAAGAACATTACGAATCAGGCTTCTTCAAAACTTCTGAGTTTATTCAAGTCTAACACGCATTCAACTGGTGCTGCCAGATCCGAAGAACAAGAAGTATACATCGTGAAAAATTTATGCCGTCTTTGGCGATTAAAATATATTTCCACATAAAATTTCTTACACTCCGCAGTATTTTCATAAGCAAGAGAAAACTGTAATTTTCTATCTTAACATAGTCAAATGCTTTTAATGTTAAAAGGTTGGTCTTCTTTAGTTATGGTACATTTGCAAGTGAAATGATTTTCTCTATATTTTAGGCAGCCTTCAGGATTGTAACACTAATCTTGATTGTCGTTGAATCTTTGATATTGGTAGCATTGCTAGATGAATAGTCTGTGCTAGCAGCTAGATGAATATAAATTTAGACTAAGATGGGAACATTGGTTATATCTGAAAAGTGAAAAAATATATATTATTATTCTGCATGAATTAAACATTTTAAATTAACTATATCATGAATTTTTATTTAACTGAATTGGATTCGATAGTTTAAAAAAAATTAAGAACTGCATCTGTTGCTTTTAAATATCTTAGTTTATTCATGAGTAGGACACCAAATAACAAATAACTTTAACCCATTAACGACCCCACCCATCTGAACAAAATGCTTTGGGAATGCTTTGAAAATGGCTGTGTTGTCA
Organism: Stegodyphus dumicola; assembly: GCF_044657685.1. Lineage (NCBI taxonomy): Eukaryota > Metazoa > Arthropoda > Arachnida > Araneae > Eresidae > Stegodyphus > Stegodyphus dumicola. The sequence goes on along the minus strand of NC_140771.1, from coordinate 256,256,700 downwards.
ATCAACAAACCCCTCCCAAAAAAAAAAAAAAAAAAAAAAAAAACTTTCGTTTTCTGAAATCTCTCTTAAGATGGCCCAACCTAGGGCAGTATGTTTTGCTTCCCCTTAGTGTGATGGATAAGCCATAAAATTGCCTCCCTGCTATTGAATGGCAGGAAGGACTTGTTGTGTCTAGTTTCTTCTCTTATTCTTCCTTTGTAGTTGTAGACTTATTTCTTTTATTATGTGATGTCCAATCTTTCCAGAATCTTTTTAGAATTTTAGCTTTCAAGCTTGTAAATTGTCAATTATTCGACATGTTTTATTGGGCAGTATTTTAAGAAAGATCATTTATTTTTTTACACAATTTTTTTACTATTTACTTATTTATTTTATTTAGTTTTAGCAGGGCAATTTATTTTGGGAAATTAAATTTTAATCCATTCTTTTACCGACTCGGTTTTCATCACATTAGAAGTCCATATATATTTACGATGAGAGTACAATATTTATCAGGAATTTTTGGGAAATTTTGCATACATATTTATATTTTAGCATTGAATTTTTTCCACGAGTTGATCGTTAACCGTCGAGCTCATCGTTGTAAACGCTTGATCTTTTCAGCATGGAATTGACAAGCAATAATCTTCCTAATGTTTTTCGGGATTTTATAGAAATTTTCTAGAATTTTGAGGGTTTTCTACAAATATTTTGGTAAGTTTAGCTATTATATCAGCTGCTACTAATGTGGAATTTAAAACCAAAAATGTATTCCTTCGTTGATTTGAGAGATCGCATTTCGAATTTAAACGGAAGTTTAAATGAATTTGATACAATCTTACCACAGACTAGAAAGAATTATTTCTCTGTGTTGGATGGATTTTCTCACTTTTCCACATTTTATACATTAAATGCATAAAGCAGACATGCACAAAAATCCCTTTTGATTCTTACGGTTTCAGTTAAATGAATTCTAAAAAATATATATATTTTAACTTTCAAAATGTATTTGCTCGTTTATGCATAAATTTAAAATCGTGGGACTTCCACTTACAAATTATATGACTAAATTGCGGTATTTAAGCTAAAAACTGAAATTATAGTACTGAAATGACATAGAATATAAGAATAATTATAGTCAATTTAAATAAATTTCTATTCTTTTGTAGTCCATTTAAAAATTTTTTTATTTTTATTTAAAATTTGTCATTATTAGCACCTCCCGCAGTTTTATGCAATCATAGGATTTTCAAATTCTATTATGTTCTTAACATAATTTCAAGGCCTAATAGAAAAGTGATAATATGGAAAGAGTATATGTCTTAAGTACCAATAGCCAAGTATTTATAATTAAATAAAAATAAATATTGAATACCAGCCGCTTTTTTATTTATTTTTAGTCATGTGACAAAAGATAAATAAGAATACTATTACATCTAAGAATTCTTTAGTAAATTATTTTGCTAATTTTATATGAATGAGGAAACATGGTAAAAATGTTTTAATGACTGAATTCAAAAAACCCCAAAATCAAAAAAACCCCAAAATTCCTTTTTCCCAAAACTGCGTAAAATGTTTTGATTAAATATGTTATTTGAATGAGTTTTCCAATTCTGTTTTGAGTGATATAAATTAGGATATAAATTATTATTAGTAATAATTTTTATATTATAACTTAGCAGAATATTGTTTACCGTTAAAAATTATATCTAAAAGAATTAAATTTTGTAAAAGAATAAAAAATATAATTATCTGTTCCATTTTGTCCTTTATGCATCTATTTATATAAAAATGGAATCTGGCTAGGGAATTTACCACTTGTATATGAACTAAAAATTGGTATCTTGACAAAACTTGTCAGAGCATAAAAAGCGTATATTCTGTGATATTAGTGTATTAATCACACTTCTGTATACGTAAATGCAGTTTATAAAGCATAAGTATCATAATTGATTTTATTAAAACAACGAAAACTGAATGCATGATCCTAGCATTATCAAACTACGGCTCTTTATCCCGTTAAGTATTGCTTGGACGAGTTTTATTTTTGAAATATTATTCCAAATAAAACAAGAAGCATTAAACGATACGCATTTTAAACAGTTTTACTTTTTTATATGCATAGAAATGTTAAGTAGCTTTAAATTGTACTTCATTTCTGAAACTTCTGCGGTACTATTTTTAGAACAGGTCAAGGACTTTAAAGAACAAGTACATTTTAGTAATATGCAATGTTAATGATAGTTCAAATGTTATTGAACAACTGTACGATTTGTAACTGGCACTGGAAGAAGCAAAATTTATCTGATGATCCAGTCTTCATTTAATGAATTAATAGAGAATGATACAGGGTGAGCTGCTGGTCAGCATGTTAGTTACATACGAAAGCTAAACTACTTTCTTTTTTCCCACCGACAGTGAGGCAGCCAATCCACTGGGGCAGTTAGCATTGGCAAACTACTATTTGCTTACAGCTCCCCCGAAAAGCGCTGTTTTCTATCTTATTTGTTTTAGATTTCGGATTAAAGGAAAATAATCAGTTTTGTTTCTCAGAGACGGGATTCCTGCCTGTTTGTTTTTCGTAGTTTTCTACGTAACCCAGTTTCCCACTGAAAGGGCTCCACGAATTTCCCATAACTCTCGTAAGCTTTGTTATATTTAAATAACCCTAACTCTCAAACTACGACAATTATCACACTAAATTGGGGTAGAAGACTTCGAAACAAGATTTTGAATAAGATTCCGGATCCCCACTGGCACTAAAATCGCTAAGCACAGCTGGCTCGACACAGGTTCAAATCCTGACCAACGAGCTGGTTGCATGGAAGTTTTCTTGACTTTTTTTACAAGTGGAACAAGAATATAAGTCAGATCCTCTTAGAAAGTTTCCTTCCTCTTGGGCAGATAAACAATTGCGTGCTTCGCCGTAATCCAAATACATTAAAACCGTCTGTATTGAGGGCTATCATTCTATCTTTGTAAAGAAATATTAAGGTAAAAACATGTAAATATCAAATTTGCTTTAGACTGCAAATATTTTTAAGCAATTGACATTTTAAGCAGCAGAGCTTTTTAGTGGACTCATGAACAACTGAAAATTGCAGCCCAGCTGGTATAGTGGTTAGCGTCGCTGACTGCCGTATCGAAGGATCTGGCTCGAATCCCGGAGAAGGATGAATGTTTGTAACTGTATAATTGCCGTGCAGCATGGGGGCAATCTAAATATGCAGCAATCCGGAAGTCCTCTGAAGAGGTTGATGGTAGGACAACAACAACTGAGAATTAAGAAAAAAGAACCTAAAATCAGTATAAAACTCTACCGATTACTAAAGCAATCTAGCAAAACTTTTCCATCGGGCGATAAATTCTACTCATACAAGAACAGTTGTATTTTTATAGTATTTATCAAGTTAAACTTATGAGAACCTACTCAAAGTTTGGTGTTTCAGAGCCTTCGAGATTCATCAGAATGGTGATAAGATCATTAAGTGTGGGGATACAAAAAAATGTTTTAAATGAAATAATTGCTGCAAAACGCACGAAGTATGATTGTTATGTAAATTAAAAATATGCGAAATTTCTTCTGATGACCTCTTTCAAATAGCATAATATTTCTGAAAAGAAGTAGCACATATTTAGTTCACTCATGGTATTTGGGACTTTGTCAAAAATTTTTATACTACTTCCTGATAAGCTATCGAGTTCAAATTTTGTAAATATATTGATTGCGGATGATAATACAATATGGTACAACAAGTTTTATAAAATTCCATTAAATATTTTTTAAATTTAATGTTGACACAATTTTTGCACATATTTTCCAGGGTTCGTACGGTCCTTAAAAGTCCTCAATTTTTTTCAAAAATGATTTTTGGTCCTTAAAAGTCCTTAATTTTGGCCAAAATGAATAAACGGTCCTTAATTTTGCTCCTTTGACATTTCTTATCATTTCTAATGATTGCCATTCTATGTGTGAATTGTGATTTCTCATGAACATGGAATTAAAATTGCACGGCTCTTAACCAATCTGTTGGCGGATTTGCGTTGCAAACGATTAAAAAAAAAAAAAAAAAAAAAAAAAAAAATTAGCTACCCGAACGAAAGTATCCGTGTCTGATTGGCTATTCACCCAATCTTTCGAAACAGGTGTTATCCATAAATTTAGGCAGATTGTGACGAAAGCGTGAAGCCGGAAGTTCTTTAAGAGGCAAAAGTGATGATGAAGGTGCTCGAGAAAAAAAAAAAGGGGGGGGGATTCTGAAAATATTTGCCAAAATTACAGCAATCCCAACCTGGAAGGCCACAACCCTTCCGACGCCAATAGGAACAAGATGCCTGGAAAGTGCATTTTCAATAAACTGTGGCTTCATCAAGCTGACTACAAAAGACTGGACATTGATGGATGACAATACTTATAAAGCTAAATGTGGTCTTTGTTTGCGCTGAAAATTCACATGAAAATTAAGTTTCGTTTTAGCATTTCAATTTGTTTTTACACGATTTTGCTTAGCTTAATTTCTGTGTTTGTTTCAATTAAGCCATAAATTAATTTTTTATCACCTTCTACAGAGTTTATTCTCTTTTTCACATACTATATGTATGGGATATTGGGATTATGAGTTTATTTCTGCAGAGGGTCTGTTATTGATTTCGCGGGAAATCTGTTGGCTCCATTTCGATTTTAGGTCACCAAGGGCAAATTCGGTAACGGTAGCCGAGAAAAAGTGAAGTTCGGAAATACGTTTTGAAGCTTCAGTAGACAATTAAGTATTTGGTTTAATCCTGTGCTGTTGATAGTAATGCATTATTTTTGCTAATGGCGATACAATTATTAGTTGAAAACAACCAACTAATTAAAAAATTTTTAATATTTTTAAAGCTAAAAACAAGTAATTGAAACTAATTTTCCTGAATTAACTAGACACAAAATTAACTTTCAAGAATTACTAAAAAGTTATTGGGTAGAAGTTTAACTGAAAATATACATTCCGTATATATATGTAGTGGGGGAGTTGAAGATGCTAAATAACAATTCCAACGTTGTTTTCCACACCACAGAACATTTAATAAAGATTATCAGAAAAGGTATAAATTAGATTAAATACAAGTGCCGCTTGATACAAACAGGATTCTGTATAGCTTTTGCCAGTCTTATCACTTAACCGATTAGTGCCTACTCGCACTTGCTGATGTATTATACAGTCAATTTACCACCTTCGCGTGGAAAACTATAGTTCCTTACTCTACACCTTCACGTGTAGACAGACATCTCACCACCTTCGCGTGGGATAGCAGAAGAAAGTGTCTGTCATACTCCTCTTTCACCTCGCTCTCGCTGCTGGCGCATCAGTGAGGCCCTCTGGTGGTTATGTCGCACTTACAGATACTACAACTCGTCCGTCCTGACACTTTTTCGTCTTCGAAAACACGGATCAGCAACACTGGAACTTCAAGACAGCACCTGAAATTAAATTTAAAAAAAAAAAAAAAAAAAAAAAAAAAAAGAAAAGAAGTGTGGAAGAACCACACATAGTCCTATATAGTAGAAGTCCACGGCTTCATGAGATCAGCTGCTGTAGTGGTACATCCAGGACCTTCATGGTGTCCCACTTTTGTCACCTGGTAGCAATCTTTGCCTGTTCTTGCTGTTACACGATATGGACCGAAGAACTTTGGCCTTAACTTTAGTCCGCCTCCATACTGCGTTCTTTGTATGGCAACTAAGTCATTCACATTGTATATGTATGCCTCTTTTCTCTTCTTGTTGTATGTTTTTCTATTCTCTTCCTGAATTTTTAGAATGTTTTTCCTTGCTTCCTCTCTCATATCTTCTCGATCTTTCATCATAATATTTCTTTCTTCTTCTTCGAGAATTTCCATAATCTTTAAGTCTTCTCGATTTCTCATTTTAACACCAGTGAGAAGCTCAAATGGAGAACTCTGTGCTTCTGCTCTTAGTGCTGTTCAAGATCCTTTGTACATCTCCAACATACTTGTACTACTTGGTTGGATCATCTGTGGATAATTTGGATAGGACTGGAATCAGAGTGAGATGAATCCTTTCCACTTGTCCATTTCCTCTAGGAACGCCTGTCGTTGTAAATATGTGCTGGATCTTCTCTTGACTACAGTAATCTTCAAAGTCTTTAGAGGTAAACGGCGTACCTTTATCGCTTATAATTCTCAAAGGATTACCGAAAGTTGATTGTTGCAGTTTCAGCTTCTGCAATGCCTCTTGAGCTGATGTAGACTTTACTGGATAGAGCCACACGAACTTTGTGAATGCATCAACCACGGTTAAGATGTGGTTGTAGTTCTTATTTGTCGACGGTAATGGTCCTATAAAATCGATATGAAAAGTGCTCAAAGGGATACTATCTTTTGGTATGGGATTCAGCAACTCTTCGCTCTTACCTCGTTTTCTGTCGCACAAAATACATTCTACACAACTTGAAATAACTTGTTGAATTCATTTTCTAAGGTTAGGAATATAAAAGTCGGTTTTCAGCAGATCTTCTGTTTTAGACACTGCGAAATGTCCCTTGTTATGAACACTACGTATGATTTCTAGCTCTAATGCTTCGGGTACCACAAGTAACTCACGACCACTGTCAAACTTGTATAATACTCCATTTTTCACTAGAAAATCTTTCTTTAGTCCTTGCTCGACTAAGGATTTTAGCAACTGGAGACGCTCATCACTTTTTTGAGCAGCTGCAATTTTGGCTGTAACTTCTCCCTGAGAACAAGTAACCATCATGACAGCGTTTCTACTTAATGAATCCACATGCTTCATTTGTAGCCCAGATCTGTGAACAATTTCATAGTCAAATTCTTCTAGAAGTAGCGCCCATCTCGCTACTTTAGGGGTTAGATCTTTCTTAAACATGGTCTTCTGGAAAGCATCGCAATCCGTAACTACCCTGACCTTAGATCCTAAAAGGTAATCCTGAATTTCTTTAGAGCTTCTACTATAGCTAAAACTTCAAGCTCATAACTAGATAGCTTCTCTTGTTGGAGACTAGTTTTTTTACTCATGGAGTAAATGGGTTGTAACTGTCCATCATCTGACTTTTGTAGCAATACAGCGCCGAAACCATGACTGCTTGCGTCTGTATGCAATTCTAATGGTGCTCCTTGTTTAAAAATATGATGAACCGGACTTGTGGATAAAAGTTCTTTCAATTTATTAAATGCATCTTTTTGCTCAGGCCCAAATTTGAATTCTGCTCGGTTACGAAGAAGATCACTTAGTGGTTTCGCTATTTTTGAATAATTGGCAATAAATTTCCTAAAATACCCAGTAAGGCCCAAGAAACTTTGAATCTGCTTAAGGTTTTTGGGTTCCGGGAAATTTTGAACAGCCCTGGTTTTTTTCAGTAGAGGGGCGAATTGTACCATCCTCAATAACATACCCGAGAAATTCTATTTTTCTTTTCAAAAATTGGCATTTCTTAAAATTAATCCCCAAACCATATTCTTTGGCTACTTCTAAAACGCGTTTCAACTTTTCTAAACCTTCCTTCTCGTTTCGTGCTGGAATAATAAAATCTTCCATGTAAGTAACAACAGTGTCATCCCGAATTAAATCTCTAAACACATTATAAATAAATCTTTGGAATACACTAGGGGACGTGCACAAACCAAAAGGTGCTTTTAGAAATTCGTACAATCCTGCATGAGTAATAAATGCCAAATATTTGGTGCAGCTTTCCTCAACTGGAACATGAAAAAAACCATTTTTTAAGTCTAATGTCGAAAAAACCTTTGCTTCACCCAAACGATCTAAAACTTCTTCTACTTGTGCCGTAGGAAAAGAATCCTTAACTATTTTTTTTTATTTAACTGCCTGAAGTCAACACAAATCCGTGTCTTCACACATTTTTTTCTATACAAAACAATTGGCGAAGCATATTCTGAACACGACGGCTTTATAATCCCATCCTTTAACCATTCATCTATTTGATTATCAACAATTTTTTGATTAGCAAAAGGAATTCTCCTCGAACGCTGAGAAACTGGAATTTCATCTTTTAATATTACTTTCATTTTTAAGTTTGTACTGCGCGGCTTTTCTAACGGTTTATACTCATTAATAAGAGTGGAAACAGTATTGCGTAATCCAAAATATGCCATAAATCTATTTCGCTGTCTCCCTCAATGGCTGCAGAAATAAAAGACAAAAAATTCCTTTCCGAAGAGACGGAATCATTTTCATATTGCGTAATCATCACCTGGTCACAACAGATCATTTTTAGACAGGAAAGGGGGGGAATACAGTCTGTTATCAAGTCATTAACCATTGCTGCTTCTATCTCTTTTTGTTTTTTGCTTTCGCATAAAGATAAAACAAACTTCGCCGTTTCCGCTTTAACCACATGACCAAACGAACTTTTGAGCTCTATTTATCCACATGATAATTTATTCGGAAAAAGAGATTTCTTTACAACTATCAATTCACTTCCAGAATCTATTAAGCATTTTACTTTCTTACCATCAATCAACAGTTCAATGAATTCTAACTTATTTCTAGCTGCATTATCCGATTCAATCTCTAACCCAGATACCTTTTTTGGAGACAAACTTTCCTCCTTTCCTAACCGTTTGAGACAATTTCTCGCAAAGTGAAATAATTCCCCTTTACTCTCACATACATAGCAAATACGTTCTGGTTTACTACTACCCTGATTTACAAACTTCCCTGAATCCTTGAAATTGTTCTGAGCTTTTCTAAGGTTGTTTTTGGAAAAATTAAGCTTTTTATTTTCTGGAATTTCGATTCGCGTGTTACTGGTATAAACTAAAGATTTACCCCTGGATGAATAAAATAAATCCCATTCTCTCCCCAATTGATTAGGTTGGAACCAACTTTGGCCCTCCCAAATATGTTCCTTTGTTTTAGAATCAAGAGTTTCATACAACTTATCAGATACAATAAGATCACACAATTTCTTAAAGTCATCTACCTCTCTTAACTTGCAATAATAATTGAAAGTTGCACTGAGTCGAGACGCGAACTGAACATGCGATTCAGATGAATGTCTCTGTGCATTTTTAAAATTGTTCAAATACTCACGCGGTGTCGGCTGAAATTCTTTCAAGATTAGACTTTTTAATTTATCATAATCCGTGATTTCTTGTTCAGAAACATACGTTAAAACATTACATTTATCACCTAATAAATTAATTAACACTTCTGATTTTAACTCCACTGGTACACTTTTAGTAGTAAAAGCTTTCTGAAGTGACTGAAAAAACAAATGCATAGCTTCCGGTTTCTGAGGTACAGCTATAGTTAGCGTTTTGACGCTTTTAATGATATCTTCAACACTAGTCTGCGCGTTTCCTCTAGCACTCGATAATGATTGTGATTTTAAATTTTCTAGCTCAATCTGCTTCTCAATTTGAGCTAATTTAAGACGTTCGATCTCTAACAGATAGTGTTCATTACTGGTTTTAGGCGTCCGATCCTCTGCGATCGATTTGACGACGCTACGAGCAAATTCAACGTTCGTTTTGAAAATGTCAGAATTTTCAATAATTTTTCTAATGTCAGCTTTTTTAGCATTTTCTGGAACAGTCTGTCCAATTTGTTCCGCAAGTACTATTAAATCACTTTTCTTTAAATTATTTAGGAAACTCATTTTAAAAACGAAACAAAAGTATCACTATCTTCAAGAAAGAAATAAAGCAAAGTTTTCACAGTACCTTCTCTGAAGTATCCAAGTATGAACTACTCAAATATCAAGTATCCAATATACCGGTCAGAGCCCCCATATATATATATATATACACAGTCCAGTCACATTAATGTGACCATCTGTCAAAAGCCAGAATAACCACCTTTCGCAGAGCGGACTGCTGCGAGACGTGCAGGAAGAGAGTCACATAGGTCCCTGAAGGTGTTCTCTGGGATGTTGAGCCATGCCGACTCTAATGCCGTGGCCAGTTGCGCTAGATTACGCGGTTGAGGATCCATGGCGCGAACAACTCGATCGAGATGGTCCCACAGATGCTCGATTGGGTTTAAGTCAGGTGAGTTTGCTGGCCAGGGGAGGACGGTAAACTCATCCTGGTGCTCTTCGAACCACGCACGTACACTGGCAGCTGTATGGCACCTCGCATTGTCCTGCTGGAAGATGCCATCATCCTGAGGAAAAACAATGCGCATGTAGGGGTGAACATGGTCCGCAAGGACAGATGCGTACTTGTATTGATCCATTGTGCCTTCCACAATGATCAGTGAACCTAGAGAATGCCAGGAAAACATTCCCCAGACCATAATGCTCCCGCCTCCAGCTTGGACCGTTCCGGCAATGGTTGCAGGGTGGTTCCTTACAGAGGTTTCACGCCTTATACGCCAACGTCCATCTGTCCGATGGAGCATAAAACGCGATTCATCCGAAAACGCAACCTGTCGCCACTCAGTGGAGGTCCAGCTGCTGTACTGGCGTGCAAATTCTAGCCTTCGCCGTCGATGAACAGCAGTCAGCATAGGTGCACGAACCAGGCGCGAACCATTACATAAAACGCGATTCATCCGAAAACGCAACCTGTCGCCACTCAGTGGAGGTCCAGCTGCTGTACTGGCGTGCAAATTCTAGCCTTCGCCGTCGATGAACAGCAGTCAGCATAGGTGCACGAACCAGGCGTCTGCTTCGGAGGCCCAGACGCAGCAATGTTCGCTCAATAGTACTTTGGGAGACACTTTTAGTAGCCCCTTGGTTCATTTTGGTGGTCAGTTGCTCAACGGTAGCCCGTCTATCTGCCCGAACGCGTCTCCGCAACCGTCGTTCGCCTCTGTCATCTATGGCCCGTGGTGCACCACATTTGCCACGTCGTTGATTTTGGACAGTCCCATTTTGCCATGCAGGGTACACTTTTACCACGGCGGCACGCGAACAGTTCACAAACTCAGCCGTTTCGGAAATGCTTCCACCCTTAGCCCGAAAGCCAGTGATCATGCCCTTTTGGAAGTCGGATAAATCGCTTCGTTTCTGCATTACGCCAACAATTGAAATGTTTTCCGAAGCCCTCACACACCCTTTATATACGCTCAACTGCACTTTGCTGCCACCTGCCTTCTGTGATTGGTTATTTAACTCTGACATGGAAAGTACGTAATGGTCACATTAATGTGACTGGACTGTGTATATATATATATATATATATATATATATATAACCAATTAATCAATACTGTTTAGGAAATAAATTATTATATATATGTATATATATATTTATACAGTACAAAGTCCGAGGTCGGGACTTCGGCGATCCCAGATTTGAGATTTTTCCGCATAGTAGATCATTTTAAATCTACTAAGATGGCACGTAGAAATTATAAAATTGAAAATATGAAATCGTGATTTATGAAATAATGAACCATTAATAATTTAAAGGGTATCAAAATTTACAAAACAAAAGAGCTTAATATTTATATGTTTACTTTATTAAACATTTCTTTCAATGTGAGTTGTTTGATTTGTTTTCTCTGCTGATACTTTAGACTAATACTATAGACATATAATTTCTTGTTGAGTTATTAAGTTCCATTGTTCAAGTCCTGTAATTGCTGTGTCGAGAATTCCGAATAACTTGTCAATCAAAATTTTTTCTCGTTCAGTAACCTCTCTGTTACTTTCTTCACTATTGGTAGCTGTATTTTCTGGATTTAGAACCGTACTACAGATTTCGCCCTCCGTTAATTGATTGATGATTGGGGCACTGTCATCGCAATGAAAACCTTCTGTTTAACTTCCCTAAATTCTGCCGCCTGGTGCGGCCATGCGAGCTCTGGCGCTGGTTCTGGCTTTATGTAAATACCAAATTAGTTATTCTTAATTCAAATAGCACTAAATATAATCATTTGTCCTATGAGTATCATTAACAAAATCTATTTTCGGCATAAGAAAAGAAATTTCTGTTAAATCTCTCCTTGTCAACATTTTAGCGCATTAAACTTAAATCTGTAATCGGATAATACTTTGTTATTTGGCGTAGCTGCATGAGTCATCACTCAAGTTGTCATCAGTTGATAAACATGCGATGATGAAAGCAAAATACAATAAATAATGATTCGCGATTTCGGCATCAAGGATGTAAAATATTAGTTCCTGTAAAATTAACAAATGTTTCGGTTTGAGATTACGCCAAGCAGATATGCAGCTATGGAGTCAAGTTACTAATCACACAAATTTATGCTAAAATAATTATTTCTTCAGTAATGGGATATTTTATTTAGCGTCAAACTGAGATTAAGAAGAGGAAAAAAAATCTAATGCGCATGCGTAAAGCGTACCCCTTCCCTCCAAAAAAGCCCTAAAAAATTGGTTGGTGGTGGTTTTGATGTCCGGATTTTAGATCATTCCAGATATTGGATGTCCGGATCTCGGAATTTGTACTGTATATATATATATGTACTGTATATATATATATATACAGTAAAAATGTATATTTTCAGTATATATTTCTTATTATATATATATAGAAAGATAGGTACATTATATACATATATATGCGATACTTAATTTTACTAATGCCTTGCATGTAATGCCTCTTTTAGCTGCAAAACATCTTTCCCTTCTCAACTGCAGAGTTTCTTCTAACTGTATCATAAATTTTGTCAAGTTAGAAGAACCATCTACTTCAGGAAAAGATGTAACTGCGAATTCAACATCAATAAGTGTAGAAAATAATAAAATAAATTCTTTTCTTTTCAAATCTGAAGTTACAGATGCAGAAATATTGTGGGCTTTTAAGTGCATCAAAAGTCACTGTTCTTTTAAGTCGTGCGATGATATTGGGCCTTTATTCACTAAAATGTTCCAAGATAGTTCCATTGCAAAATAGTTTTCATGTGGTGAAAGGAAATGTGCTTATATCTGTTATTTTGGTCTTGGCTCTAATTTTGAAACTTTGTTACTAAAGCATAGTAAAAATGCTGAGTTTTTTACATTACTATTTGATGAGACTCTTAATCTGACAAATCAAAAGAAGCAACTAGATATTTATGTGAGGTACTGGCATCACGAAAATAAGGTCAGAACTCAGTACCTTACTTCTGCATTTATAGGGCATGCAAAAAGTGAAATTATTTTATCCAAATTTTATGAATGTGTTGAAAAACTAGACTTGTCAAAACTCTTACAAATATCGATGGATGGTCCTGCAGTAAACTGGAAATTTTATGATTTATTGCAACAGGACTTGACAAAGGAATATAACATTCAATGCTTGACATTAGGGACATGTAGTTTACACATTCTTAACTGTGCTTTCAAGCATAGGATGTCATCCACTGGCTGGGACATTCCATCATTCTTATCCTCCTTATATTGGATTTTTAAAGATTCTCCTGCAAGACGTGAAGATTTTTTAAGTATATCTGGCTTAAAAAAGCTACCTGTGAAGTTCTGCTTTTACCGATGGTTGGAAAATGTCCCAGCAGTTGAAAGAGCCATTGAAATATGGGATGACTCGCTACTGTACATTAAAGAAGTTGAAATGGGGAAGTTTAAAAAAAAAATCATCGAAATCATTCTCAAATATTTTGGAGGCAGCTAAAAATAAAACATTTCTTATAAAATTAAATTTTTTTCTCTCTCTGTCGAAAATATTACTGCCTTTCCTTGAATATTATCAAAGTGATAAACCACTTATACCCTTTTTTGCTGAAGATATCTTAAAACTTGTAAATGATTGTCTTCAGCACTTTAAAATTTTGAAACTAGAATATTCAAAAATAACTAAAGCAGAAAATCTTTATAAATTTAATTTTAATGATCCAAATTGTTATAATGATAAGTTTATAATGATAAAGTTATAATGTTATAATGATAAAGTTTATTTGGGATTCATTGCTAAGCAGTTAATGAATGATAACTGCCGCAAGAAGGACATTTCACAAGCTGAAAGTTTTGCATTGAAACAAGGTCAACAATGTGTCTTAACAATAGTACAACACTTAATATCTAAATGTCCAATAAATTATTCTCTTTTTCAAAATGCATCTTGTATAGACCCGCGATTGATGGTTAAAACTCCAGAAAAAGCCCAGAACAAAATGAAAATAGTTCTAACGGTATTAATGCAGGATAAACGTGTTTTACAAGATGATTGGGATGAAATTCTGCTGCAGTTTGGAGAGTTTCTAGACAAAGTAGTTAAGACAAATTTACATGAATTTTCTACTTTTGATCCTCAAAATCTTTCTCTTGACACATTTCTCACTTCTTATTTTCATGATTTTCACTATTCAAATTTATGGAAAATAGTGAAAATGATTTTTATCTTGTCACATGGACAGGCCTCTGTGGAAAGGGGCTTCTCTGTAAATAAAGCAATTGAAATTGAAAATTTAAGTGACTCATCATACATTTTTCAACACACAGTATTTGATTACATAAAATTTTCTGGAGTTGTTCTTAATATCGAAATTAATAAAGAAATGAGATCAGCAGCAGCTTCTGCAAGGCTAAATATATGCAGTATTTAGAAGAACAAAAATCTTTAACTAAATCTGAAAATTCAAAGAGGAAAAGAAATATTGAGGAAGAAATTGATTATATGAAGCAGAAGAAAAAATTTCTTCAAAGGGAAATAAAGATATTAATGAAGAAGTAGATGCTTTAGCAGATGAAGCTGAGACCAGCATGAACATTGATTTGTTTATCAAAGCAAATGAACTTAGAAGAATAGTTAAAGAAAAGGAAATAGACATAAATAAATTAGATGTTAAAATAGCTGAAAAGATTTCAGATTTAAAAAAAGCACAAATGTTTTGTATCTTTTATTGTACAGTTTATTATTCTAGTATCTTTCAAAAAACCAAGGAAATAAATTGTATGTTTACAAATCAGTTATTTTAATCTGCAAAATATTCTTACATTGTGATTATAATAGTAGTTGACTGTGTTTAAATAAATATTGAATAAGTTAATAATAATCATGTAAATCTCTAAAATAGTGACTGTTATTAGTGTAAAATACATTTATAACATGTTTTTAAAGAAATTATGTTCCTAATTTAATGTTATCTACTTCATAACTTGTAGGGAGTTAGTTTAATTTTCAAAATTCTTTTATGGTAAGTATTAAAGTGAATTTAATAATAGTGCATAATACACACTTCTGTTAGTTTCTTAAAGTTAAATTACAAGCATGAAGTCGGTTGTATGGATAATTGCTTTATTCTATTTGTTTTTTTGTTTGCTGATAGGTCCTTAATTTTTTCTTTGATGGTCCTTAAAAGTCCTTAATTTTCATGTAAGGAAATGTGTACGAACCCTGTTTTCATTTTCAAGACAAACTACAAAAGTCAAAACTTTAATGTTTGCATTGACATAAAATATTCTTTTAATTGAAATTTGTATATTATTAACGTAACTTCTGATTTCTGAGTGAAAAGTCAAAAAATGGTTTCGATTATTGTTAAAAAAAATATTCATTGTTATTCATTTACTTTATTGGAAGTAAAAATGTTTTATTCATTTTTGAAAAATGATTTTTCAGTTGAAAATTTTCATTGGAGATAAGTTAAGATTAAGAAGATAAAAATTTAAATAAAATTAAAAACGTTTTATAACATAAACATTTTATTCAAAACTTCTAAAATTCTTAATAAGCCAATGGCAAAAAATAATGTGTGGCATATTTTATTGGGAACAAGAGATTAATTAAACTTCTTTACAATATTCATGTGCAATAATTTATATCAAGGATTATAAAAGTGCAGACACTTAAATAACGAAATCAAACAGTCGATTTCCAATGTCAAAAATATATATAGGGCGCGACTTTTTTTTTCTTATTCATGATATAAATTTGTAAATGAATTTTGTAAAGAATATTATTTAATTTCTTATTCCTGTGCATGTATATACAGATGCATGTGTTCATGTATGCGCATATGTATACATACGAAGGTATACATGTGTTTACACACATATAAATACACAGACACATGCATAGGACGTGCATACATACATTCCTGAATCCCTTCCGATAGCAGAACAATAGCTAAATTACTTTTCTTTTTTAATTTACTAATAATTTGAGTTATAAATAAAAACTTATTTTATAAAAATCTCCTTTTTGTATTTTTTTAATTTCTCAAACAACATCTAAAACAGAAATTCTTATTTCCTCTTTAACTTTCTAACTGGTAACAAATTTCTTATTATTTTAGAACCAGTGTAAGGTCGCCGTTATCGTAAAACATCAAGAAGAGTTCTTGATCGTAAAACTTCCCGCACTATTGAGGGTCATTCATTAACTATTGTCATCAGGATTGGATCCTCTTGTCCCCTTAGGCACTTGGGGGTGAAAGTGAGACAAAATTACGGGCTATCCGTTTTTGACGCTTCTTTTAAGTCTAACAAAATCACGGGTCAGTCCGTTTTCAAGGAGATATTTAAAATGACAATATTATGGGACAAACCGTTAAGGAGCTTGCATAAAAGAACGAGAAAATCTGGGTCAAACCATTAAAGGATTAAAACATAATTATCTTATATTTTTCCGAATGGCCTTGTGAACATGTTAAAGTAAAGCAATGCAAAATTGCATTTCAAGACTATTGACCCATTTGGGCTAATAAATTAATCTCTAACTTCTAGGATGCTAAAAATTTTCTTGATCCATTGAATATTTATGTAAGAAAATAGTATGTATTAATGTTATTATAATTCATATTGTAGTTTTTATAATTGCTGAACAGTATTTTTTACAAACTCTTATGTTTAAACAAATAATAATATTATATTCTTTTATTTAGGTCCTCAAAAAGGATCTTCCGAGGTCCGGTCCAGATGGCCAGTGTGCCCTCATCGTCAAGGGGTAAAATTAATACTTTTAACTTTTCGTTTTTGTACTTTTCATGAACAGCCTTCTTTTATATGATAACCATTTGGGATAGTAATTTTCCCATCTTTTCTCAATAACAAACTATTTTTAGATGAGGCCCACTTAATTTGAAATCGGTTAATAAGGAATTTTTCATAACTAGCATTCCAGAATTTCTTTGTTAATAAATTGATTTTGTCCGTCATGCTGAGAAGGGATTATGACTGATTTGACACAAGATGCTTCCTAACTGCATAAACAGTAGAACATTTTTTCTTAAACCCTCAATAAAAGTCTTTTTTTAAGAATCGAATTTATGAATTTGTGCATGCTAAAAATAGTTGTTTTGCTTTACGTGATGCTAAATTTGACTTTTGGGTGGCATTTTTAATATTGTTGCATTTTTCCTATTCTTTTGACACCAGCTGTTGCGTTATTTTCTTACTTCACGTTCGTACGGGGTTTGTAGATTTGGAGTGAATAACGATGACACTGGATGAAGTATCGAAACACACTTTATTTATCAATATTAATCAGGACCGCCCTAAGACACTTTTACAGTCGTCGAAGATCTACTATAAACACGCTGGAACAATCAGCGACACAGCCTTCAGGTTATCAGGCTATGACGGTGAAGACAGCTTCGTGCAAAGCACCCGACTCTGCTTTCCGGAGTACAGTTCCCGGCTCTGCTTGGTCGTTCTCGGAACTCCACGTACTCTCGAGACTCTCCATGCTGCAACTTGCAATGCACTCGCCGACACACGAGCACACTCTTCGGTTCAGTCTTTCCCGAGCTCAACATGCTCTCTCGACAATGCACTAACCGCGATACACTAACAGACTCCTTCAGTGGACTTGATGACACACTCGGCACTCGCTGCCCGGCTGTCAACTCGATCGACTCCGCAGGGATTGACTCGCTAGACGAGGCTCACACACTCTCAATGAGAGAGACACTTTCTCTCGATGAGAGACACACACACTGACTGACTGCGGACGAGCAGGGTTTATATAGCTTTCGGCTTGTGTTCGGGAACATTCTGGAGTAAACCGGTAAGAATTCTTTCCAGAGGGTTCTCCAACCGTCCATGGTATATTGTCAATTTTGTGGCCAAATTTCGCCAAATGGGTGATTTCGTGCCAAATGTGGCAACCCTACACTTCCCTTGGCATTTTACGGCAACCCTAAAACTGCTTTGTGGGGAAGCTATCTCACCGTGCCTGTACATTTCTTAACACTATATTGCAATTGTATTCTGGGACTACTGCAGTTCTGTAGGAAAAACGATTTGATGATAAGTGAGCATCTGAAATGCTGCAATTTCTTCTTGGTCTATGATGCCTAAAATAAATGTTCTACAGTAAATGTCATGTTACTGTAGGCGCTAGTGTGATAATGTTTGTCCACGGTTGTTTCATTAGTATTAACCAAATGATAACATTAAATAATGAGAAAAATATTTTTCAGATTAGCAATGAAATTTAACTAATTTCATATCAGAATATCAAGAAACATTTAAATAATTTCATTGCACTTTAGTTAGCTTAGGAACTGTTGAGCATGTCTTTAATACAAAAGTTCATTTAAGAATTGTTTATATGTTCCTGGAGATTAACCGATCGATATTGCATCTTGGATTAGGCCACCCTCATTAGAAGAGAACGTGTCGATCTAAAATTTTAAATTAAGCGAAAAGGTAACTTTACCTTGTCCTAGATATTTTCAGGAATTTTTATTCCTAAAAAAATCTGCAGAAACTTCCCACAAGATTCCCACAAGAAGCATTGATCATTGCCCTGGAGATTAAATCGTTTTAAATAGGCCGGAAATCTACCATGATTCGTGATAACTTGAATAGTATCTATATTATTAAATAGATCCATTTTTCTTTTTATGGTCAAAATCCTCAAGTAACCCTTATTTTTATTTGAACCATTCCATTCCCGAGCCCATTTTTCAATTATACTTGCTTTCATTTTTCTCAAGGTAATTCTTCTGGAATCATTAATAGCCTCATAAATATCACCCTCTCCCAGCGCAGCCTCTTTAGCTAGCATATCCGCCCTTTCATTCCCGATAACACCAATATGTGCCTTAACCCAATGAAAATATATAGCATTTTTCTCTCTTATTTTGTTATAAATGTTTTTTATATCCAAAAGAAGTCTATTGCTTGGTTCCGGATTTGCCAAGCCTTGTAGGGCCGAGAGAGCATCAGAATAAATATGTACGGAATCAGAACGAATATGTATCAGAATAAAATATATCTTTTATTAAGTACAAAACATTTCTGTCCGAATACTTTGAAGTGAGATACAGTTGGCTTGATGCCAAAAAATAACTCATAAGGTGTTTTGTTTACACCCAGGCTTCCATTTGGGCAAGGATTACGAATATAAACAGCACAGTTCAAGGCTTCAGCCCAAAAGGATTGGGAAAGATTACTTTGTAGTAACAAACATCTGGCCATTTCAGTTAAAGTGTGGTTCATGCGTTCAGCTCTGAAATTCTGTTGAGGAGTCATTGGTGCAGAGAATTCTCGTTTAATCCCGCATTCTTGAATATATTTATTAAATTCTTCTCCGCGATGTCCGAAGGATTTTTATTTTCTTTTTCGACTGCAGCTTTGTATTTAATGAATGCATTTTTCACTTCATCTTTAGTTTTAAGAAAACTGACTTCGACATAACGTGATTTGTCCTCTATGAAAGTAACAAAATAACGCGAACCAGCATGGGATGGGACTCCCATAGGTCCATACAAATCTGAGTGAATCAAGTTCAGTAATTCATCACTTTGAAATTTTGATTCTTTTTGAAAAGGTTGCACAGTTTGTTCCTCGGATACAGACTTTGCAGTCTTTTAGAGATTCAGTGTTATTAAAATTTAAATTTCTAACCATGTTATCAGACTTAAGTCTTTTCAAATCAGACTCATTTTTAAGTGACCTAATTTAAGATGCCACTTTACAAAATCACTTACCTGAGCTATTGCAGCTGTTTCAGTGCTTGGTTGTATATAATAAAAGATCACCATGACGAATAGCCTGCAATAGTATAGATCCATTTGGTTCTATTATTCTAGCATGTCGTTCTGTAAAAATCACTGAACGATTATTTGCAGTAGCTTTAGATGTTGACAGCAAATTACATTTTGATTCCGGAACACATAACACATTTTTGAGCTTAAGTTTAATTGTCTTATTTCCGTTAGGTACTGTTATAAGGACAGTTCCAATTCTTGTAATTTTTGCTGTTTTGTCAACTGCTAACTTTATGGTTGAATTCGTTCGAGGGTGAAATTCTGAAAATAACCTTCTGTCATTGCATATGTGAGATGTACAGCCACTATCTAAGTACCATGAGGAGGTCTTCTGATAAGCATTGTTTACAGCTAATCTGCTCTTCATAATTAGAAGCCATCATAGAACCTTGATTTCCCTTGATTGCGCATATTTTCTATCAGCTATTTTCTTTCTGCATTCAGATGCCTTGTGCCCAATTTTCGAACAGTAATTACACTTAATTACACACAGTAATTTTGAAAATTTCTTTCAGCAGGAAAATTTTTGTTTGAATTTACCTTCCATTTTTCATTTTTCTTCTGTTCTTGATTTCGTCTTTTATAATCAGTATAGTATGCATTCTGTGAATCTTGAGACATTTTCCCTTTTCTTGCTTTCCATTCTTCTAACATTTTGATTTTCAAAGATTAGGGACTAGGTAACTGATCTCTTGATTCGATGGCACATCTAAAATTTTCAAAATTTTCTGGAATACTATAGAGCAGAAGAATCAATAAGAAATCATCAGCTATGTCAATTTCCATTTGTTTAAGCTTATCAACTAATTCGAAGAAATAATTCAAATGTTTAGACATCGTTTCGCTTTCCACCATTTTTCTAAATAAAAGCTGTTTTAATAATGTAGCCTTCTTCGCAGGTCCTTTCGATTCATATACGGATTTGAGTTTATTCCACACAGCATTTGATGTCACACAATGCTTTATATGACACAGTTCACTAGGATTAATAGCAAGAATTATATCTGCACAAGCTTTTTGATCAGCTTGGAGCCATTTCTTTTCTTCCTCGGTTCCTTCAGCAGGTTCTAGCTCTTTACTGATTACATAATCCCAATGGTCGTTTTTAATCAATACTGCTTCTATTTGTAATTTCCAACTGTCAAAATTATCTTTTCTGAGCTTTTCTATAGTAGTCAAATGCGACATAATGTTGTAATACAGTCTCTCACAGCCCCCCCCAAAAAAAACAAGATTGAGCGCTATAAAAATAGGCTTAACTGAACACTGATCAGTTCGTACCGTTGATTAGACGTAACAGTTCTTGCACTGAATTAGGCTTAAGAGTTCAATGCTCAAAAACTTCAAAATGTTCATTTTAAAATAAGTATTGTGCTAATTAGGCACAGTTGAGACGTTCCTGGGCCCATAACCATTGAAGAAATTAATGGGCCTAAATAGATTGTAATATCAATGAACATTTTTAATGACAGAGATTAACTTAAACATAGTTGCTTACAGCAGAGAAAAAGGGCGAAGAAGTAAGTAAGAAGGTAAAGATGGCGTAAGAAGGTAAAGAAGGTAAAGCAGAGCGGTAAAGATGGCTGAACACTTGTAGCTCGCTTGGGTTTGAATCCCGGCTAAATAGTTGGAGTCACGGTTTTTGTGTAACGTAAATGCAAGCCAGCTTCTCTTAGAAAGTCCTCCGCGAAGGCATAACTCCCCTTATACAGGTAATTGTTGTGTGCTTCGATGTACGAGGGCCATCCAGGAAGTAGATTACGTTTCCGTCTGTGTCCGCTAGGGGCGGGGCTAGCGCGGCCATCTTGGGGTCAGAGCGTTGCGCAGCTCAGTCTCCATCTAGCCGTGCTAGTGAGAGGTTCGTGCTGTGCTCCGTTCAGATACTGTGACGGTTTGAAATGTCTGCGTTAATTGAAAATCCCGCGAGCTGAGAGGTGCGCTCAGTAATAAGGTTTCTGACTGCAAAAAACTGTAAACCGATAGAAATCTATCGGCAGCTTCGTGAAGTGTATGGGGACAACATTATCACTGAAGGTGGAGTGCGTCAGTGGGTCATAAGATTTCAAAATGGCCGAACCAATGTTCACGACGAAGATCGAAGTGGGAGACCCAGCATAGTGACCGCCGAACTTCTCGAAAAAGTCGATGCTAAAGTCCGTGAAAATCGAAATTTCACAATAACGGAACTTTCTTTGAGTTTTCCACAAATTTCGCGAAGTTTGTTGCACGAAATCATCAGCGAAAAGCTTGGTTACCACAAGTTTTGTGCAAGATGGATTCCAAAAATCTTGACAGAGGACCACAAAAATCAGCGAATGGCTGCAGCGTTGAACTTTTTGGACGCTTACCATAAGGATGGTGACTCTTTACTCGATCGCATCGTTACTGGTGACGAAACATGGGTGAAACATGTGAACTGTGAAACGAAATTGCAATCAATGCAGTGGGGGCACACAAGTTCTCCCCAAAAACCCAAGAAATGCATGCAAACAATGTCGGCAAGGAAGATGATGGCGACTGTTTTTTGGGACAGAAAAGGTGTAATTTTGGTGGACTTCCTGGAAAGAGGCACTACAATAAACTCTCAAAGGTATTGCCAAACTCTCCAAAAACTCAGAAGAGCAATTCAAAACAAGCGCAGAGGAATGTTGAGCTCTAAGATCTTGTTGATTCACGACAACGCCCGGCCCCACACGGCAAATGTCACTCGTAAAGTTCTTGAATCTTTTAAGTGGGAGTTGTTTCCTCATCCGCAGTACAGTCCCGACCTGGCACCGAGCAACTTCCACCTATTCCCAGCAATGAAGAAGTGGCTGGCTATGCAGCGTTTTGATGACGACGCACAGCTGCAAGAAGAGGTAACGAAGTGGTTGAAGGCGCAGGCAGCGAAGGAATTTCCAAGCTCGTACATCCCTACGATAAATGCCTAAATTTGTATGGTGACTATGTAGAAAAGTAGTATTTGAATGTGGCTTTCATCTGTATATAATAAAATTTGTTTCCTATACTTTGTTTATTTTTTTATTCCAAAACATAATCTACTTTCTGGATAGCCCTCTATTATAAAGTTTTATTTTGGCAACTTATTATACAATATTTTGAATCTGAAAAATAAATAAGGTATAATACTATAAAGCACAATTTATGAAACAGCTCTTAGCAAAAGAAAATTAAAATTATCTATGTAATTAATTAAAAATGTCTTTTTAATTTTTTCATAGTAAGAGTTTTTTCCATGTAATTGTCCTGGAGTATTTAGAATTCTTAGAATATGCATCAGTTTTTCTCTATAAAATTAATTTTACACTTCCCCCCCCTTTTTTTTTCCAAACTGCTTCTGGCCTTTTGCTGTTACAAAATTGGTAGGGAAATTTTTTTTAAAGGATTTTAGACATTGCAGCTTGGCAAGATTTATAGAGCCACGATTCTAGCAGATTCGAGAAATATGTGACAAAATGAAAAATGTCTCCATGGTATCAACACATAATGGATTTATTTTACAGAAAGTTTGCAATGAATTTCTTACTTTTTGGAGAACGTTTGGAAGAACAATGAAAATATAATATTTGAATGTTTTACTTCTGATACTAGAATCTTAACATGTTTATCTTTCCTTTATTTTCTCTACTATTCACTAGACACAAGCATGGAATATATCAAAAACGCTTCTAATCTTATCACATGTGCAGGCATTATAGATAGGGATGTTTTTATTAATAAATAGGTTGAAAACTTTCAATTTAAAAGATTAATCTAGTATGTCTTAATGCATCATACACAGAGCTGGTACACCTTTTTTTCCCACCTGATGCAATCTCTGTGGATCCGAAATTCTGCTGCCTAGTCCCCTTCTAAGTTCTGCTTCCAGTGTCTGCTCTAAATTCTAAAAGTTTTGCCATTTCTAGATTTTGTTGTTCGGTGTGTCACTAAATTCTAAAAATTCTGGCACATCAGCTCTGTAACCGGCCTTTACAATATATATTTCATATTTCTTTTGAATGTTCATATTACTAAAGAAATAAAATTAGCCACCATTTGTATAAATTCTAAATGCATTTAGTGTTTTTTAGAATAACGGAAATTCTTAATTAAATCCAAAAATTCTAAAATGAAAAGGAAACTTCTTGAAGAAAGAAACTGAATATATAAAAAAAAAATATTCTTCAAAGATATGTGCAGTTATTATTATGGTATGTTAATTACCCAATAGTTTATGATTTGAGCCTTTACTATAATTTCCCACTTCTATTTCCTCATATGATAGACCTAGTATGTGACAAAAAGAGACATAAAAAAAATTAAGATAAGGCTAACTGTTAGTAAAACGTAAATGCCACTTATTTTTCAAATATGACCACCTATTATAAGTGTAAAATATTTAATACTACTTGATAAATTGCATGAAGTTTATTTTATTCTCAAACTTATTAATAATTATGTTAATTCACGTTACGTAATAATGCATACTACTTAGTGAGTTACTGAACCAAATTAAATTGTATAATCTTTGACCACTAGTCCACATTTTTGGTTTGAATTAGACTCTTCTTCTTTAATTTCATCACCATTAGCTGTTATTGATTTTGTTAGCATCAGAAAATGGCTTCATGTTCAAAGTTCTTTTTAAATAAGAAGCTTATTTATAACTTTTGTATGATATTGTAAATACTTTCAGACATAGCGATAATATGCTTCACATCTGTCGGAGGTTTCGAACTATTTAACTTTTACCAGATAAAGTAAACCCTCATAGGTACACTGCTCAAAAAAAAAAAAAAAAAAAAAAAAAGGGACAGTGCTATATCTCCCGTTCTACTGGGCCGATTGACAAAATTCAAACTGCGTTTTTCATGTCTCGAAAGTGCGACTTTGGATATATATTAGATTTATATATAGCTCTATTCTAACATAGGTATTTTGACACAAAATCGGACTTTTTCTGAAATAACATACCAATTTTTTTACATATTTCGATTCTACGACTCAAATTATGCCAGAATACCAAGTTTTGTAAAAATCGTACGAGTAGTTTTTAAAATATTAGCACTCAAAATTTTAGCTCCTCAATGTTAATTGAATTTGGCAAATGTGTATTAATATTTCTTTTTTTATTAAATTTTTTTGATTTTTCCTTTCACATTTCAAAACTTAGGTTCATTCCAAATAAAATTTACCCATTTTTTGTGTTTTATTTTTAAAATTTCTTTGAATTATAACCTATAAAATTTTTACCATCATCTTAAAGTAGGTGTATTTTTAAGCATATCTGCAAAAAATTAGACTTTTTTATTCAAAATTTTCTAAGATATACACGAATTTACATATTTTCGCGTTTTGAAATTTGGCATCTTTTTTTTGAGCGATAATAACGCCAAATGTGGTTTATGGATTATTGTTACACTGTATTGCCACAGCTATTTTTAACCTTAAATTTCAAGTAAAATTTTACGGAGAATTAATAATACGATATTGTTTCTCTTAAAGATGCGTAATAAATATTTATTAATACTATATGAAAAGTTTTTTTTTAAATTATAGATGATATTATTCAAATTTTTAACTATTTTTTTAATTTCTCTCTTTCTTCCTTTTTTTTAAAAAAATAAGAGTAAATTTTTGTAAGAGTAAATTTTCACCTTCGGCGTTTTATCGTCTGCTACTTTACTTTAACTTCGCTTAATTCGAATTGTCTAAAACTGAGAATTTTCATTTGATGTTTATTTGAATTTTATGAAAATATTTTATGACATTAACTGCATAATTTATTTCTAAACAAACTGTTGCTTATGAAGTGGCTGAAAGAGCGGCTGATACTATCATCCATATTTTTAAATCACAGTGTATTTTTATAGAAATATAAGATTTAGAATAATCATTTTATAAAAGTCAAATTATGATATAAACATACAACCCTCTAGAGACTGAATTAATGGAAGTTCAATGGTTATGTAGAAATGATCTGCAGCTGCTTAATGGCTGGATAAGTCAGCAGGTTCTGTGGACAATCCTTAAAATTCTAATTTAGAATGTAATTGTCAAGAACTGAATCCTGATCAGTAGTATAATAAGTAATTATTACGGTTATTAATAAATCCTTCTTATAAAGTAACTGCAAATATTTCAAAAACCTTTCTGTCTGAATGCAAATATTTTTAATTTTATATTAATCAAGATTGCACACGATATTATTTATTTACACTTCAATTTTTGCCGTCAACTCTAGTAGAAGTTACAAATCAATTATATTTAATTAAGGATTGAATTGGATTGGATGGCTTATTTAATTATGGCAAAGCACACGAGGGCTATCTGCCTAAAGGGAGGGATGCTTTCGTGGAGGACTTTCTAAGGGAAACTGGCTGGTATGCACGTTACACATGGGGAAATCCACGAAAACGCCCATGCAGCCAGCCCGTTAGCGGGATTCGAACCTACTACCAGTGTTCAGCGTTACTACCAGTGTTAGTGTCCCGTTAGCGGGACCGAACTACCAGTGTTCAGCGTCTTTACCACTCGGCCGCTGGTGGGCTATTTAGTTAAGGAATGACCATCTAAGTTTAGAAACAGCGTAAAGTAAGAGCAATTCAATTATTGGTGCCGTATCTTTCATGTTACTCTCGATTGGCAAGCTACATGATTTTTAATGAGTATTCGAGTTTTGCTAGTAACTTCACTTGGAAATCGCGCCTTAAACTAAGTTAGTTGGTTATTTGAACATAGAAACAACATGGGAGCTATTTGATTAAGATGCTTTCATAGAGAACCTTTGTAAGGAGAACATAGAAAACTATGGAAACCAACCATGCAGCCTGGGTTAGACGTCGCAACAAACAATGAGTATTTAACAATCTTCAAATGCTAGGCAACTGATGAGGCTCCAAGTGAATCTCCAATTTAATATTTTATTTGTAAATATTTAAAAAATATTGTTGTATTCTTAGACGCAAAAAGCAGAATTTCAGTTTTGTTAATTTGTTAGTTAACTACCAAGCCGTAGTGCAAATGAATATTCAATTTCTTTTGCAATAATTGTATTCACTTAATATTCTTGGAATATGAGCTAAAGAAGGTATGTTCTCGCAAGATTAAAGAATTGTTTAAATCCAGTGATATTAGGTTTGTCTTACAAGCTCAGGATCAAAACGATTCTGCAATTGCCGTGTAGTTGACTTGTAAATGGCTCTGAATTAAGCAGATGACTTTTAATCTTACGTTATTCAGTCAGAAAACGTATTCCAAATGTTTTGCATTGCATGACAATGCATCTTTTCATTATTCAATAACCAGTCGGAGAACCGCTTGTGTTCTGAAAATAAGTATGTGTACTCAATCGTCCTGCATGTTCTTCAAATTTGTCTTCTTGTGATTTTTTTTTTCTTTCCAAAAACTAAAGTTGCCTCTCAAAGGAAATTTTTTTGACATTGAAGAGACAAAAGGAGTATGACATCTAATTTTAGAGGCATGTCAAAAACAGATCTCTACAAGCCTTCTCTTCCATTACATGTTGTGCAGTCAGACAAAAAGTTGCATCAGCGCAAATTCTATAATCTATTTTTATTACAATCTGATTACATTATTAACATACAGTGAACATATACTAAATCTTTTACTTCAGCTTCAGTAATTCGGAATTTTTGACACAATTGTTGTCGGAATTCCCTTAGAAAGTCCTCCACGAAGGCATCCCTCCCCTTAGGCAGATAGCTTTAGTGTGCTTTTCCCTAATTAAATAAACGAAAACCTCTTGATGAAACCAGTCTTTCTTTTCATCTCATACCTTCAAAGTGTTTAGCCTCTAAAGACTGATAAAGGCTCTGACCAAATTTTGATGAAATGGATTGAATTGGATTTTTATGTTACGTCAAAGCAGGGCTATCTGCCTAAAAAGAAGGATGCCTTTGTGAAGAACTTTCTAAGGGAAACCAGTTGGCATACACGATACACATGAGAAAATCCACGAAAACGCCCATGCAACCAGCCCGTTTACCGGGATTTGAACCCCGGAGTGAACTACCAGTGTTCAGAGACTTTACCGCTCGGCCGTTTATGGGCCTTTATGAAATAGAAGGCGATAACTTTATTTAAAATGATTGTCAGAAATATCAAGATATTTCGAAAAGTTGGATGCTTTTTAATATACTTGCGGAATGCCTAAAGAAAAAGAGCAAGAATAAAGTATATTGCCTGAAGAAAAAGAGAAGAAAAAATAAATGTTTGGGTAAAATTTAGTATTTGTATTTTTTTTTTTTTTAGTTTAAAACTTTTTAATCTTGTGATATTTGATTCTTACGAGTTCAAAAATAAAATATTTGACTAAAATATGAATAACATTTAAGAAACCAAATGTAGGATAAAATTGTGTAAAGCAATGGGCACAATGATAAAACTGTTTAAAGCAGTGTATGCAAGTCATCCTAAGTTAAAATGTCGGTTATACATCTCTCCTATTTATATATATCTTTTCTGAACGGAACATTGAAAGGTGTGTTAACTGCGCTTTACTGTATTTTCTCTTTTAATAAATGCAGTTTTCAAACGCATCGTAGTCTGGGTTGCAAAGTATTCCTCCTAAAGAAACACAATTCAAATAAATAAAATCAAATTCTGGAAAATTTATATTAATAAATATATTTAAAATGCTCAGTTCGATGGAATAAATAGAAAATTTTAAAACAATTATCTGAAGAGACAATGCAACACAAACAATTAAAATAAAAGTATAAGAATTTAAAAAATACCTAAAATAATAACGATGACAAAAAATATATATAAAGAAAATGATTTGAAAAAAAAAAAATAAACGCTGCACCTTTATTTACGCAGTTCGAATAGGTAAATAGAAATTTTTAAAACAGTTATTCGAAAAAAACCATGCAACTTAAACAATTAAAATGAAATTCGAAATAGAAAAAATTACTTAAAATAATAAGTTATAATTAAAAATATAATATAAAGAATATTATTTGGAAAAAAGGAACGATGGTGGCTTTTTTTTCTCTCACGGGAAAGGAAACTAGGTTGCCATATATTAAGTTCGCCAAGTGAAGTATTCTTGGCGCAAACTGACAAAAAAGTGCCAACATAAATTTGTGAATTTCTCCGTAAATTTCGCTCCAAATTTTACAAAATTTCATATTTAGGCGTAATTTGAGTTGTAGAATCGGAATATGTAAAAAAATTGGTATGTTATTTCAGAAAAAGGGCCTATTTTGTGTCAAAATACCTATGTTAGAATAGTGCTATATATAAATCTAATATATATCCTAAGTCGTGCTTTCGAGACATGAAGAACGCAATTTGAATTTTGTCAATCGGCCCAGTAAAACGGGAGATATAGGACTGTCCCATTTTTTTTTTTTTGAGCAGTGTACATTGTGGAGAGGTTGGCAAGTTAGGACATAAAGCACGCAGAAACTAGCGAGAGCATTGGTTTGCATAGTGAGACAAATCTTTAATTGTTAGAAAAGATGCTTAAAGAGAATAAAATCGATATCCAAAATGGATAATCGGTAGCCAAAATGTTTGGGAAGGTTTCAAATTAAAATGACTGATAAATACTTTTTGAGTGTTGTTGTTTTAAGACAAATGTTATGTAGCTTTTAAAGTTTAATTATCCTAAATTCAAATTACATGTATTTTAAACTGTGAAATGCTATTATATTTTGATTTTAATAGTTTTTTTTAACGAATATTGTTAAAAAATAAAATTTAATAGTGGCCATGTAAATCCATAATGACTAAGGTTATCAAACTACCTAATTTAATTATTTATAACTAACTGCTTACCCTTAAAAATTATCCTTACATATTAAAGTGAGTTATTGCCTTTCATTAATACTCACTGTGGTTACAAGATAAAATATAAAAATGTAAAAATTCAAGTAAAACATATTCTATGCATCTACTGAGACTTAAATTAATACAAAATATCTTATCACCTCTGCTGCCTTAATGGCTTATTGAAAGTATATTAACTGGGTTACGAAACCTGGAACTCTACATGAAGCTATGACACTAACTGCATCAAACAGAGCCTGACTAACTTTCAACACTTGCCAACCTTGCGTACATCAGGCCTTTCAAGTTTGTTCTAATCAGCAGGTTAATCTCTAGACAAGCAGCAGCGGTGATAACATTTAGTCTTATGTTATGAATCATGCTGATTATGATCTTACTTCTCATTTTAACATATGCAGTTTGACACAACATCTACCTGCTTATTTACTAAACCTCTAGACTGAACAAGTATGTGACAAAATGAGACATAAAAAAAATCAAGATAAAGCTAACCGTTAGTAAAACGTAAATGCCACTTATCTTTCAAATATGACCTACTATTATAAGTGTAAAATATTTAATGCTACTTGATAAATTGCATAAAGTTAATTTTATTCTCAAACTTATTAATAATTATGTTAATTCATGTTTGGTAATAATGCATACTACTTAGTGATCTATTTCATTTTTAGGATGGTATTGCAAAAGTGAAATTTAGGCATGGATAATTTTTTTAATTGAATTTATTCAGTTCCCATTTGCTCATAAGTCCTTAATTTTTTTCATTAATGGTCCTTAAAAGTACTTAATTTCTGTGTGCAGAAATGTGTACAAATCCTGATGACTACTTTAGATTATTTTTAGTAGTCTCTTAAGAGTCTGTGATACGATGGTAGCGTAATATATATATATATTATGCGTAAGCATTTGTTTGTGCCCACTGTGCTGCATTGTGGCACGTAACTATTAGAATGTGAGCTGAGCTCATCTGATGACTATCAAAACGTTAGCATATCAACCTCTCAAGTATGCATGTATCCCCGCAAGCACTTCTCCATAAATTTTTGATAGTGTTGTGTACTTGCTTTGGGGATTTCATCATTTTAGCTCTGCAACAGATCACACCCTGCAGTTCTCATTGTCTTCAGTGAAATCTTAGACTTTTCTTTCTGCAACTATAGAGCCTAATGTGGCTTAAGGCATCGTGTGTCTCTCATTTTAGGACTTCAGTGCCAAGATTGTGTGCAGTGCCATGTTTGATCAATTCTTTGATTCTTTTTCACCGAAATTGTACAGATTACACATCACATACAGATTGAGTTGTAAATAAGTAACTTTTTTCTCACTTCTATAAAAATAATTTTTTAAGCATTCTTTTAGTGTTGTTGCATTGTACAGGTCCGTGGATTTGGAGTGCTTGATGACAACACTTAATGAAGAATCAAAACACAATTTATTTAGCCAGTATTACTCAGGACACTTAGAAAATCACATTTATAGTCTCCAAAAAACTATGACAAACACGCTGACACAATCAACAACACAGCCTTCAGGCTATAACGGTGAAGACGTTATGCTGCAGCACTAAAGTGCAGCTGCCAACTCGGTCGACACACTTGATGATGCACTCTCGACGAACTATGATATACTATACTGCTGCTGTATGTACAAGCAGGGTTTATATAGCTTTTTGGCTGGGCCAAACCGATAAGAATTCATTCTAAAA
The DNA here is from genome assembly GCF_044657685.1 of Stegodyphus dumicola. NCBI lineage: Eukaryota > Metazoa > Arthropoda > Arachnida > Araneae > Eresidae > Stegodyphus > Stegodyphus dumicola. The sequence goes on along the minus strand of NC_140771.1, from coordinate 256,225,328 downwards.
TGTTCTCTATCCGTCTGTGGCACAGCCCCAATTTTGTCACCAAATGGGCGATTTCTTGCCAAATCATACAATCCTGCTTTCCCTTGCCACCTCTAGCATACCTAAACCCACATTACAGGTTAGCTATCTTATCACAGTTGGACATTTTGTAACTGTATTATATGTGCATTTTGGGTGAAATGGTTTGGTATTATCTTTGATATTGTAATTTAAATTATGTAAGTGTATAGTAGAAAAGTTCCGTCTATGATACTGCAGAAAGGCATTGGCATTCTCTGCATTCCCTGCACCATAACTGGCAACCTTTATTGAAATTTGGCCATATGAATCTTTTCATGAATAATTTTCTTGTGCTTCTAATTCCTGTATGAGATAGGGTAGGAATAGAAGAAAATACCTGCGAAAGTTTGAGGAGATGTATGGGCAGTTACTGTTGTTGGAGACATCTTAGTAAATCAATTTGTCGGTGCCTGAAATGGGAATCTGAACCATTCTCAGCCTCGTGTTGTTTCTTAAAATTTCTTAACTTTCATCATCTTAAAATTCTGCAATAGTTGCATAATCAATTGGAGATGTTATTAATTCTAGGAAAAACATCTGCAACAACACTTCTTCACTGACAAAGTGAACATTTATTTCAAATTGAGCAATATAACTCAACTGTTGTGCTTATCTGGGAGAGGCTTTGTCTAAATTTTGTTTAAAAGCGAAGGCGATAGGTTTGTGGTCTGTATAAGTGTTGAAATTGGCAAATTATAAAATTGGCCGTGGGCATGAGTGCTTCTGCTTCTGGGCTTATAGCAAATATTGCCAACCCATTTCTTGCCTCAGCTCTTTCTAGAAGAAAGATTTTCTTCATTGAACTCTTTACATTTTACATAATATACAGCAAACAACATAATCATAATACAAACAAACTGCATGTAAATATCTTAAGATAATTAGACTTATAGGAACAGAAGTAAAAATAATTTATTAACTTTGCATAAAAACTGAAAAAAAAAATTAATGAAGAAATAACACAATATAACATTTCATAAAAATTCGTTTCGACCGCTTGGAAAAAATGAATGGTTTTTCCCTCTTTGTAAACATGTCTCCTAAATAAATGATCGTACTGTAATCACATCCTTCAAAATTAAATTGATTGCTTAATTTCCTCCTTAATTTTCATACTATAACATTAGTAATAAGGAGGAAAAAAGTCTGCAAGTAAACATAACTCCTCTTTCTCTATCTCTATATATAGGCATGTATTTTCATGTGCAACTAAGCAAAACAAATGTGACTTTTTCTTCTTTAAAAAAATTATGTTAAAATGTAGGATGAGAAATTAAGTTCATTTTTAAGACTTATGAAATATACATGATCAAAATAAATTAGAAAATTAAGTTCAAATAAATTTTAAGCTAAATTACATGTTTAAGTTGCAATACTTCAGTTGTAATAATTAATACTAACAAAACCATACATCATATTCCCATTCTGCAAAGTATAAAAATTCTTCTGCAAAACTGCAAGAATTACCAACACTTTGATTTATTTGATAACTTTTAAATTCACTCCTTTGTTTGCATTTAGAATTTATAACTGTAATTTTCCACAGAAATTTGTTTTTGTGGAAATTTTAAAAAATTTCACTGGCATAATTTCATTCACTTCTGCATGTATTAATAGATGCAGAAGGTGTTTGTACCTTACATAATTTTAAACCTTATGTAATTAATAACAAAATCAAAACATAGATCAGAACCTGCATAAAATTTAATTAATAATTACTACTAGTGTCACACGAAATGCTATGAAATTAATCAACAAAATAAGAATGAGATATAATATATAGAATTAATATTCCACATGTGTGAAGTTAGGAAGCTTTACATTAAATACTTTTTTTTAAATTAAGAATTTTTAAAAATGACCCCTAGAGCATGGGACCTTACATAATTAGAACATGAAATCCACTTTGCTAGTCTTTCATAACATTGCTTTTCTTTTATTAACAAGAAATATTGCATTCAGTTATTTAATTTAAGATTTCCCAAAATAATGCTACTGAACAGCATGAATACTTAAATTTGAAATTAATTCGGTTAACTTTAAATAATATTAAAAGAGACCCTAAAAATGAGACCTTTTAAATTTTCTTTTATTTGAATGATATCTGAATTCTGCATTAGTTTGGACTAGTAAATAATTGGGCAATTAAATGCCAAGCTATAAGAGAACTAATGTAGTTTACAAATGCACTGAATTTCATTTCGTGCATTAACTTTCAAAGAAAGTAAAATTTTTTGCATATTTGCATCATTTGGATTGATAGAATATGGCAAAGCATGCAAAGACTATCAGCCTAAAGAGAAGTATATATTCATGGACGGCTTTGTAAGGAAAAGTAGCTTACATTTCCATTTATTCATGTGTGTGTGTATATATATATATATATATTTACATTGTTAATAGTAAAATCAATGCTTCATTAAAAATTTATTATTATTTTACTTTTAATGCTAACATACAGATACAGAATTGTTTGAAATTCCAATAAACAATCATAATTTATTTTTAAGAAAACTTATTTTATGATTTATATATTATATTACATGAATAAGAGAAACATTTGTCACGAAATGTATTAAACTTGTATTAGCAGATTCACGCTATCCTAGTAACAAGACCATACTTCAAAACTGTATTAAAACTGGGCAAAATAAAATCAACATAAATTCTACATTAAATGTTTAAAAACTTACAAGTATGCAATGGTAGTTGTATATACAATTCATATTAAATTTTATCATTTATAAAAAATTATGAAATGATACTTTTGTAAATAATGTATAAAATTTTAGTTTTCGTTTATAACGAACGAATTTTTAGAAAAATATTTTAGGTCATTTCCATCTTTCCCCTGCTGATAATGGTCTATTAAAATATATGGAATAATTAAGTTGCATCTAGTTAGTAAAATAAACGTTAGTAAATTTTCGTAAGAAATTAATACCACTTAAAAAAAAATTTTATTACACTAAAGAATAAACACTATTCTCGACCGCATTGTTCAAGTTTTTGTATATTTACTTCATAACACACTCCTACATAAACATATTAGACTGAATTATAAAGGAAGTATAATTAATCAGGTAATTCTAAAAAAAGAATAAACCAAACCTAGTAAGCAAAAAATATACTATACATAAAGTTCAGAATTCTGAGTTTTTACATAAACTTTTCTCCGCAAGGCCTGCCGGGAAAAAGATGTCAAACGTTCTTTGGTCAGATGATTACAAACGAACGCAAACATGATTAATTTTGTTTTCAACAACAGCATTACCGTTTCAATTAAATACCACAGCAGTGATTAAATTTTTTAATAATTAGTTATAAATAATAATACGGTCCATTTAAGGCAAAATTTATCGGATGCACAACGACAAAATATTACTATTAGATCTGCATTTGGAATAAAGATTTTGCACTCTTTCAACTCGTTAGACATTGCGAACACTGATATTAATTTAATCACAAAGCTTAAACGTTAAAATACTTACTCACTACATATAACAGTGCAAAGTGCATGAAAATAATCTGCATAAAATGAACAAAAAATATTTCAAACAGTAATTGTAAACATTTTCTTACTTACCTGCACTATACAACCAAAATGCATTCAGCCATGTTTTTTTCTGCGATTAGCTTTCAAGCACTTTTCTCCTGATTGGCTAATTTCCAGTCAGTCACGTGATTCTTCCACGCAGCTTCTGAAACATTATCTGTAATGTTACAGGCAAATCGGCTGTACCCGCCACAGTTTGCTTTCAAACTGTCACCATTGTGTGAAATTCTTGTGTAACTATTTGATTTCTGTAACTTAACATTCTCGAGGTCATGTATTTTACATTCTCGAGGTCATGTATTTTTTCCGATAACAAAATTCATTCATGCATGCTAAAATTGTTAGTCTCGCTTCGGAATCTTTGACACTAGTTGGAGCCTTTTCTGTAGATGTAGCCAAGGTTATTTTGTTATATATATTGCCAGAAGAAAAGACCAATTTCATCAGCATTGCAAATTTGTTCTGGAGATAACGTTTCACTGTGAGTGAATTCAATGAATTCATCTACAAATAGTTCAGCAGTTTCTTTATCAGCAGAAGCTTTTTCACCTGAAATTTTTAATTGCCTTATACCATAGCGGTTTTTTAATTTGGTTATTCAACTTGTGAATATGTGCATTCAGTTTTTAAGTTTATTTTTTCATGAAATATTTTGGCTTCGAGCCATCAGCATTGGACCCATCAATGGCAAGCCTTTTTTCTATGCTGTCTGACCCATTTAGTTATCACTTTGTAATGATTGTCACTTTTAGTATAATGAATAATTTTTCTATTACTGAATATTTTTTCATTGGGAGTGGGTTGTCAGAACCCAGAAAAAATTCAAAAAATTCCTTTTTCTGTTTTCTTATGTCATATAGAGTTGACTTTCCAATGCCATACTCCTCTCGTAATTAATCCATACCATTATGCATTTTTTGCGGTAATTCCACTTTTTGGACGTTGAAATGGGCTTTTGCTTTGTAAATCCTGTTGCAGCTCGAGAATTAGAATCTCATTTCAACATAATCGAAAGTTCAAATTCAATTTTCATAAAATTAAACATTTGTATAACTGTAATAACAGAGGCCTGCAAAAAATAATAAGCTAGATCAAATCAGAAAGTTAATCAACAGCATAATCTGCTATATTAATTGAAATTCCTTGAAATTAGTAAAGTGTAATTCTAGCCTAGCTCAATGTGTCTGCTATACATTACTGGCTATATATCATGAGATTGGCGATGAAAGGCAAATTGTTCTGAGTTCCTACATATACTTAAGGCTTATCGAGGTCTGGTGCCAGATATCTTACTGCATGATTCAGTCTCTGCAGGTCCTAATCTTCCCGGTGCTGCCTGCTGTGGCCATACGCGCTCTGGCGCCTTTTCTGGATTTATGTGATTAACAAATCAATTATTCTTGATTGAAATAACACTAAATGTAATCTTTTGGCCTATGAATATCATTAACAATCTATTTTTGCATATTGAAAGATATTTTTTTAAAACTTTTTCCTTGTGAACATTTTTTAGCTCATTTAACTCAAATCTGTCTAGATCATCGCGCAACAGCACCACAGGTCCAGGGTTCCATCCCCAGGCTGGGCAAGGTCGACTGAGCCTTTCTTCGCTTGATTTCCATCTCTTGGGTCGATAAAATGAGTACCAAGTTTGCTTGGGAACTGGGGTTCTTGCGACAAGCTGACCACTTGTTCAGGGCATATGCACCCCGGGGCCCACGGTCAAGAAAGCAGATTTCAGGGTGCTAACAGGCATTGGCCCATTGGGGCTGTTACGCCACTGAGGTAACTTAAACCTGTAATCATCGCCAAGCGTAATGCCAACAGAAAAGTTGCCATACTCTTTTGTTATTTAGTTACTAATAGAAACAAAAGTTAGGCTTTGCTTCATGATTCATTACTCAATTTTCATGTGTTGCATAAACAGGCTGGTGAGGAAACCAAAATATAACAAATAATAATTCGCAAGGTTGGTTGGTGCCAGGGATATAAAATGTTAGTAGGTGTAAAAATCAATGATGTTCTTATGTAGTAGAATGTATCAGTTTGAGATGTGGCCCTAGCAGATATGCAGCTACAGAGTGAAATTACTGATCACATAAATTTAAGCTAAAGTGATAAGTGCCAAAATGAAATTAAGAATTGGAAATCTACGTATGTTTTGTTGTTTGTGGGGGGAAATCAAGTGCATATACGTAAACCATACACACACACACAGGCACGCACAAAAAATTTGGTGGCTTTGAAGTCCGGAAATTCTGGACGTCCAGATGTTGGACTTTGTACTGTATTTTTCTGTGAATGTAACATGAGAAGGTGTTCCACTGGTAAAATGGAAAAACGGGGGTTTAACATTGAGTAAATGGCTATCTTGCTAAATTGGCAAGAAATCACCAAGCTGGAAATCTTTTGTTTAAACGAATTTTTGCAGCCAAATTTGGCAACATTTTGATCCGGTCTCTGTATTACCATGCTAAATATTATAATTCAGTAACTATCATTGATCATTATATTAGTTTTAACCATATCTGGGCCTCATATGCTTTTCTGTCATTTTGAGAAGCAGAAAGTACTAGAAATAAATAGCTTAGTGGCTGGGTAAAAACTACATAAGAACTTAGAGAGTATCAGCTCTCGGTTGTTATCATGAGTTGGTTCATCTGACTCAAGAACTGAAAGGTAAACTTAGCTGGATGCTTAACCTGCATTAACCTCCAGACTGTGTCCAGGATCAATGGAAAATTAAATGACAACACTTGAAACACCACCTCCCATCATATGACACCATAACAGGACATTGTATTTGACTCCTTCATCCTCTGGCATAAACATTTGTGAGGCTATTTGATGTTCAAACTTTGTGCTTGAAATTTGCATCCAGTTGTCTTTTGAAATTAGATGCTGCTTTACAGGAGACTTGATATTCCATCAAATGCTTCTGCTCTATACAATGTATGTGCTCTATACAGTACAGTACAGTACAGTGTGTCGATAAGCGTAATAAAAACTCCTGTTAATAACGATGTTTTCCTATATCAGAGTTGTTCTTTCCAGACGGTCTTTACATTATATTATATTTATATCATTCACAAGAATACACAGTATTTATTATTAGTGCACATGAAGCAGTAAAACACAGCAAAACTATTTATGTGAGGCTAAGTTTTGAGAAGCTTCAAGCAGATTTCAAAAAAGGATAAAAAATATTTCAAAAGACCTAGATATGTGTGTCTCTGAAGAACAGCGAAGCATTATTTTGCTGGATTCATCAAGGGGCCTGTGGGAAGTACATGTGGAATATAGGTTGGAAACTGCTGCTTTAGAGGTTAGAATTTGGTATCAAAATTATATTTCTGTGTATCAGAATTTTACAAAAGTATGGTGTATATTTCTAACATAGGAAATGGTTATTATCTGCCTTTTCACAATATGGGGCTTCTTTGTTTCTGTAACTCAAATCTGTCTAACTTTGTTTCTCTAACTCAAATCTGTCCCCCCCTCAAAAATATGTATCATGTTTGTTATTGGTTTTTAAGGCACAGGAATATTAATAATATGTTCTTTAGGTAGTCTAAAAAATATAACTTTCATTTTCTCTTTTCCATTGTGAAATTGACAAATGTTATTGATAATTAATTCTTTGTTTGATAATGATTGACAAATGATAAGATAAGCAGCAGATGTAATTCCTTTAAAGAAAAAAAAAAAAGGGGGGGGGGAAATCTTAACATGTTCAAAGAGTGTTTGCTTTTGTTTCTGGAATTTTGATTTTTATATTGTGTCAATTGCTTTCTAAAATCATGACTGCTAAATTTATATTTTTCTATAGGAAAATAAGTTATTCATTTATTTATTTATTTATACTCTGAATCAGTATGTATGTTTTTTTTAATTTCAGATAATATATTAATTCTTTTCTTTTGTAGGGCACACTGAAGGCAGGTCGACAGAGGAGGTTTGTATAATTATAATAAAACTATTCTGAGACATTATCCATTTGATTTTCTGTGGAAGCTGTCTTCTAAGAGCAGTGGTCTCAAACATACATTGAATTTGCACCTAATGCAAAATATGAAAGCAGCTTATTCTAAATCAGTCTAATTATGTTCAGCCCACCAGCTGCCGAGCAGTAAAGGCACTGAACGTTGGTAGTTCAGTCAGAGATCGGAATCCCACATACTGCATGGGCGTTTTCCTGGCTTTCCCCAGGTGTAACATGCATGTGAGCCACTTTTCCTTCACAAAGTCCTCCACAAAGGAATCCCTCCCCTTAGCACTCAAGGCTTAGCCATTATCACATAAACCAACCAAGCCATCTAATTATTTTGAATTGATCAATAACTTACTTAAGCTAAAAATAAATAGTTTACAAAATATTTCCAAGTTGACAAAAGTTGAGTACAAATAATGAGAACTTATTCTCTTTCATTTACTTATTGAGTTTCCCGGTACTATTCCATTTTGAGGATTGTAAAAAATAGCCAAACTATTGTTGATGCCTGTGCTGCCAAAAATAATTGTGGCCACCCTAATGCAAGAAAGGAAGTATAATAGGAAATAACTACCTAAAGATTGTTTTAATTTATACAAAAGGTTAATTTCATATAACACTTTATTATTATAATTTATATAAAAAAAGGCTTAACATAACTGAATGGAAGCAAGGGAGTAAATAACTATTTCAGCTCATTATTATAATTTATATAAAAAAAGGCTAAACATAACTGAATGGATTTCTCTACCAAGTTATCGCTAAAGCTTAATTTCATCCCATTGGTCGTTCAAACATAATTTTCTGTAATTAATGATGCCCCTTTTCTTTGAAAAAATTCTATTGCAGACTTTTGGTCATGGGCAATTCCCAAATTGTTAAATCCATAGAATATCAAAAAAGGATTTAAAAATTAAACCAGAAATATAGAACTGTCTACACAGTTTGAAATCAGCGTGTACGCTGGATTTGGTGCGCTGTTAAATGGGCATGTTTGCTAGATTGTTGTGCTTTTTTGTGCATACATTTTCACTGCAATATTTTACGGTCCTCAAAACGGAATATTACCAGTTTCTCTTTGATGTATACAATAAAAACCCATGTATTTGTTCAGCAGTAAGTGAATTTCTTTATTTCTCACTACTCATTTGAGCTGCACCATCTGATAACCATCAGTTAGTCTCATTCTTGTCTTATTAATTACCAACTGCACAGAAAAAATTTTCACATCTAAATGTATGCTCGAACAAAGTGATTATTCTTGTAGCAAAAATTCACAACTGAGAATATTTTTTTATAAGTAGTCAGATCTGTACCTTGAAATGTTTAAAAAAAGGGTTGGAGATGACTTTAAAGTACCCCTTGTATTATCGAGAAGTTGTTGTTTGGTTTATCGCCAAGTTGTTGTATTATTTATGGTAACCAGAATAGTAGAATTTTATGGAAACCCTATTAGGACGTAATCGTTTGCATTATTCCGGGAAATTTTGAACCATGGGATGTTTTGCAAAGGCTTTTGTGATGTGTGTTGCTTATGAAGTACATTGCTTGTTTCATTGTTTAGGCAGTATAATGGCTGAATGTACTAGGATTAATTTGAAGTTTCTGTACGATTTAGAATGAAAGTGGAAAAGTGCATTAATTGGGTGAATTAATTGTGTAAATGTAGGTTTACTTAGTAGCCATAGCCCGAAACTATATAGTATATTTTTGACTCTTATTTTTGTGAATTTCTGTGGCAACGCCGATTTACGGATTGTAGATCAGATAGTTTTAGGAAGTTTTTGGATGCTGTTAAGGAATTTTGTGTGCCACAGACTGAAGATGAATGAATTTCTAAATAAGGTAAGGGGATTTTTGCTTTGTGTAGTGCTAATATACATAACAGGTTTTTCATTTTTATGTTATTTTATTGTTTGGTTTAAAATGTAGTTAATTGAGATTATGCACTCTTTGTTTTCCTCTACTGTAGAATTGGGTGCTTTGACTTTTTAAGTGAAAATATATCGATGTGTACATGGACAAACTCAAGGGAGTGCATAAAGCATAGTTTGTGCAATTCTCTGATCCTTTTTTAAGTGAGAATAGGTCGATGTGTACATGGATAAAGGGAGTGCACAGTGCCATTTTTGTGCAATTTGGGAATTTTTTTTTAAAGTGGAAATTGGTCGATGCGTACATGGATATACCGAGTTTGTGCAATTCTTTGGCTTCGTAGCAGCAGCCAAAATAACAAGTCAAAGAATTTCATGAACTCGGTATCCGTGTATCACAAAAAATCGCCAAGTTTCACCAAGGGGTACCCTAAAATGTACTTTTCCCAAAAAAAGTTATATGAATTCAATATCTTTATATGAATTATATTAAGCAAATTAGTTCCATTTGTGATTGGGCAATACTCATATTCGTTTTGAATTATAAAAAAAAAAAAAATAAATAAAAAATAATAAAAAAAAAATGATGTAAAACTCCAAATCGTTAAAATCTGGAACTTTCTCTTCAAAGTTCTGTCATAAGAATGCCAATTTAGTTGGTGGATATATATTCATAAGATACGTTAAATTGCTTTCGGGGTAACTTGAACCTTGCAGGCCACTAGTTTGAGATGACTGCCTTAGAAAAGTTCTTTTTTTGTTAATATACTTCATTTTCAGAAATCATCAAAATGAGATGTTTTATTGTATTTAATATACGACACTTTGACTATTTCTATCACATTTTAAGTTCTGCACAGGCCACATTATATATTCTATTGTTATGAATTAAGGAACTAAAGAATATTGCTATGAATTAACGATATAAAAGCAGTAGATGCAATTCGTAAGAATATTATTCGTTAATTTTTTAACATAATTGATCTAAATAAAAATACATTTAATTCATGAATTTTTATTTAAGTCAATCGCATTTAAACAAATATTTTTATACAATTATATATATATATATTCACTTTTTAAATGTACAGAAAATACATAATATTTCTCATGTCAGTTTAAATGGATATTCATCTAATTTCCTATGAAATGTTTTGCTCTTCCACCTGAGCTATGTCTGTCGACAGTCCTAGCTGATAAACCGTGGTAAATTTAGAATGATCCCTTTTGAGCAATTGTTAAATTTGAACTGTTTCAATTTTCCTCCCTTTTTTCTTTCTTGTTCATAATTTCATTATTTAATAAAACTGGCATCAGTATAAAGAAAATGCACCGTTATGTACACTGCTCAGCTGATAAGAGGACAAGCTATTTGAATAAAGAGATAGCTGCTGATAAATATGCTGCATGCTGTTAAATATGTTTATGAAAGTGAGAACTAAATAAAAATGTAAGAAAGGAATAAAATTGTAGGAAACATATCTATTACAGAAAACTCATTTTTACCCATATCTTTCAGATAAAAAAGAGGTATGCATTAAGGAATTCTGTAAGATTTAATTTAATAAAGATGGTAGACACGTTGAATCAGCGAGACACTAGGTTTCACGTCTGTGAGAAATTGAATCGATTACTTGATATATGAGGTTATGGGAGATTTTTCTCTTTCCCTACTGAAAGTAGCTGAAGTTAAAAGTTTTATCAACAATGTATCCCGTCTATATTCTACTAGATTCTGATGCTCTGTTATTTCATCCTCGTGTGTTCAGTTCCCGAAGTTGGCAATTTTGATGTATAGAAAGGGTGGAAGCGCCAATGGCAGCACTGCAAGGCATTACCAAGATTTTAAAAATTTCTTCTGTGTACAATTTAAACCATAAGAGGAATCCAGTCTGAATGATTTAGAAGTCCATACATCCATATCTGCTGAAACAAACATGCAGCTTCAATCAAATGAGTTCTTTTTAGGTTGTGTTGCATTAAATTGCACATTCTCTCCAGATCAGAAGTCGTGGATTAGCCGTCTCTGGGCAAAATCTGGATTTCTAATGGAAGAATACTTGTCTGTGCATTTGTGCAGTCTCGAAATTTTTAAGTCCAGTACCTTAAATCCTAACCTCCACATGGAAAGACGTAAATTCTTTGTGTAAGCTTCTTGTAATAGCCATTGGAAACTTTATTTGTAGCTGTGAGGCATTTTGTCACCTGTTCAGAGGGGTTATTATTAGCAGATAAGGGTCATTCTTTTGAACTGTTAACTTGTGAATGACTGTGACCAATATGTCTATAAATGCTTCCTGTCTCTTGGAATCATATTTGGGAGTGTTACTTAGCTCACTTCTATGTTGGCTAGTAGGATATATTGATAACTGGCATTTCATCTTGCTATGGTTCATCATATGATATTTTAATGCAGAATCCTGCAAAAATCTGCTGTTACTATAAAAAATGGCTGAAGTAAGCAGATTTGAAAGAATCACTCATTTTATGAGATAATTTGCATTTTAATCGGCTTTTTACGCCAGTTTTTCCATTATCCAAAGTAATGAATTTTATTTCAAACCTGTTCAGTAAACAACACTTTAGTGAACTGGTTTGGAAAAAAAATATATTTTGAAAGATTCTCTTATGTTGTTCAGCATCTGTATTATATAAGTTTCCAGTTTTTTGTTTCCCGTTTTCATTTTCTAATGCTGTACAGAAGCCCTGGTGTGAGAAAAACACTTTTTAGGATTTCTTTTTGGTAATCAAACACAAATCACAGTGGTTTGGTAATCGATCACAGATTACCAAATCATTGGTAATCAATCACAGTGGTGTAAACTATTATAAAGCAAAGAATATATGTGTTAGAGATTATATGAAGTACAATAAAATGCTTTCTAATTTACTAAAATTTTTATTTAAATGTAAAAATAATTTATATAGCACTCTAATTCTGATATTATCCTTTTCAGGCTGTCGGCCTCCAAATTCTGCTGGACCACGTGGCCGGAATAAGGAGCATTCTGGAGAGCTCCGCCACGTCAGGTAAATAAGAGTAAAAATGTTTTTTGGCATATGCTGAAATTGAATCTTTTAATATTCAGAGTTCGTACGGTGCTTAAGTCCTTGATTTTGGCCAAAATGAGCAGAAGGTCCTTAATTTGAATGATCTGAAATTTCTGTCAGTTTTTACGACTGCCATTTTGAGTGTGAATTAACATTTTGGAGGAATATTTTTGGTGATTCACTGACATATAATATGGTTATCTTTTGAATAGGCTCATGAGACATAATTTGTTTCTAATATAAATGATGGGATATTCGAATTTAAGCAAGAAGTAAAACATAAGCATTTCGAAAGTTATTTTTTCTAATGAAGAGCTTTTAAAATTTTTGCTTTTGGGGATGTGAATTCTTTTATTAAACGGTTCTAAATTTGGTGACTTTTCAACATTTTGGCTATTTTAAGATGGGTTTATATAGAAACTTTTTAATTCCGAGACCCGAGAATTTTTTGACGATTTTTTTTAAAACATTGTAACATTTATAAATTTCAGTAAAATAATGGTAATATATTGAAATTATATTTAAAAAATAACATTGAAATGAAACATTTTTATTTTTCGCTGTCACATTATGAAGTTTTATTTTGGCAACTTATTATACAATATTTTTGAATCTGAAAAATAAACAAGGTATAATGCCATAAAGCACAATTTACGAAACAGCTCTTAGCAAAAGCAAAATTAGCTGTATAATTAATTAAAAATATCTTCTTTTTAATTTTTTCGTAGTAAGAGTTTTTCCCATGTAATTATCTCAGAATATTCAAAATTCTCAAAATGTGCATCAGTTTCCTCCATAAAATTAATTTTACATTTCTTCCCTCTTTTTTTTTTTCCAAAAGATTTCTGGCTTTTTGCTGTTACAGAAATGGTAGCAATAATTTTTCTTTACGATTTTAGACATTGCAGCTTGGAAAGTTTAGAAGGATTTGAAGGCAAGATTTATACATCCACGATTCTAGAAGATTCGAGAAATATGTGACAAAATGAAAAATGTCTCCGTGGTATCAACATGTTATGGGTATATTTTACAGAAAGTTTGCAATGAATTTCTTACTGAGAACGTCTGGAAGAACAATGAAAACATAATATTTGAATGTTTTACTTCCCATACTAGAACCTTAACCCCTTCGAGCCAGATAGCGCAAACGCGCGCTTATCGCGGCAGTGTCTTACGCGAGCGTCTGTCCAGGGCCGGGGGCTTTTTTGCTACTAAGCCTAAATCCTTGAAATTTTCGAAGTATCAACGCATTGTTTAATAATGCTCTATAGAGTATTTAAACGGCTTATGCTTTATAGATATTTTTGTATAATATAACTATATACTTTAATTACCTTATTTCTTGTTTAAATGCATATTTTACACGTTTTATTTTCATTACCCACCATTTTATGACTTTTAACATTATACATCTGATATATAAATATATTACTTAAAATTCTCTTTTCGTATGAAAAATTAGAAAACAGGGATCTACACACAGTCCTACGTTACATTCCTTGCACTCGTAATAACTTATTTGCCATTTTGGAGGATTTTTCTGGGAATGTGAACAAACGAAGTGTCGTCGTCTCATTTTCTTATCAGTCTCTTCTGAACAAAGTTTTGGAAAATGTCTTTCAGTTAATCTTTCAGAATCAATATCAGAATTTCAGAATCAATATCTGAAATATTTTGCATCATTTCTGCTGTTTCATGCTCTGTTAAACATTTTCGACGCTTCAACATTGCAACAGTAAAAACAGAAAGAATTCATGTCTAACAAGATCTAATTATTTTCTAAAAACTGAACTGCAAACCAAAATACCCAACGCTTTAGCACAAATAAAACTTCTCTACTTAAATAAACAACTACCACGTGCGAATAAAGTTCAAGTTTGTTTTAATTAGCAGGTCTCTTTTTAGTTAGACAGCAGCGGTGACAACATCCAGTCTTTTGTTATGAATGATGCTGATTATGATCTTACATCTCATTTTAACCTATGCTGTTTGCCATAAAATCTACCTGCTATTTACTAAGCTTCTAGGCTGACCAAGTATGTGACAAAACGAGACATAAAAAAAAATCAACATAAAGCTAACTGTTAGTAAATCGTAAATGTCACTTATGTTCTTTCAAATATGTGCAACTATTATGAGTTTAAAATATTTAATGCTACTTGATAAATTGCATAAAGTTTATTTTATTCTCAAACTTTATAATTAAGTTAATTAATTCATGTTTATTAATAATACATAGGAATCTATTTTATTTTTAGGATGGCATTACAGAAAGAAAATTTAGACATAGATAATATTTTTAATTGAATTTATTCATTTCCCTTTTGCTCATAGGTCCTTAATTTTTTCATTAATGGTCCTTAAAAGTCCTTAATTTCTGTGTGCAGAAATGTGTTCGAACCCTGATATTGGATATTTACTGTCATTTTCTTCTTCTTTTTTAACTAGGTGGTTAGTGTACTATTTCCTAGTAGTTGGCTTTAATTAATCTTATAATGGTAATAAAAGTTTCAATAAAATCGTGATGCTTCAGATGCAGTGAAGCCTAAGAACTGGTAGAATTTTGCATAATTTCCTTCTGTGGAAGTATTTGTCCTAGAGACAAGCAAGTTTTTGTATCATTTATGAAATAAAAACTGAGTGACAAGAAAATATCTGAAGTATTTAATAGCGGCTAATATCGTCGAAACCTCTCTGTCCTATGAATCATATTTCTGTTCAGTATCACTGAATTTTCTGGAAAAGAATCCTAGTGGTTCACGGGACTCAAGTGCCTATGTGTTGTTCTCAGGCATCACACATAAGAAAAAAATTCTTTTTTGGGGTCTGGATGTACTAAATTTGTAACTTGTTTCATATGCTGTTTCCATTGTCTTATGACCAATCTAACAGTATCTTGTCATTTTTCTGAGTGTACCTTTCAAAGGTAGCTGAAATTCAGCAGCATGATTTAAAAATTTCCTATAGAAATAAAGAATTCCCCAAAAATTGTCTGAATACATAAATAGTTTTCTGTTTTCGGGAAATCTTTGATAACTTTAAAAGGAATGGTCCAATTTTTGTCAATTATGTGATTGTCATAGACCGTTAGATGGAGAAATCGGGACATGAGGTCTGCGTTGGACAAATGGACGGGGTGCTAAAATCCCATAGCCTTTTTTTACTTTCCAAACATTCTATTTCATTTATTATTGATGTTTTGAGAATGCCCAAAGAATCATTTATGTCTGTATGTCTTGCTGACTATGAATTATGAAAGTGATGGCCTTTATGTATGGCGTGCAGTATCTCCACTATTTCCTAGTAGTTGACTTGACCACTTGCTATTTTACATGGGAAGTTCAAAATATCCAGACCGCACTTGGTATTTAACACGGGAAATTCAAAATATCCAGACCGATCATGTCCATGTTTTTTTCTATACCTTATTCACAGAGATCAACTACTTTTCAAGATGGCGCTCCCCACTTCTAGGTTTGGTTTTTTTAAAACAGGCCTTTGAAGTGCATGATTATGAAATAGAACATTGTGTGTGCTATCTTTCATCCCCTAGTGTGAAAGTAGTAAAACAGACAGCAAAACTATATTTATGTGAGGTTAAGCTTTGAGATGCTTCAATCTGATTTCCAGAATTCTGATAGATACATTGTTGATCTGATGCCAACCTGGCAAATAATTATTTATTATACTTTTCCTTATCAAAGCGAGAAATTTCTGGTATGTGTTGTTCCGAAGAACAGCTGAGCATTATTTTCCTGGATTGATTAGGAGCCTCTGGGAGGTACATATAGAACATAGATTAGGAACTACTGGTTTAGAGATTAGAATTTGCTATCAAAAGTATGTTTCTGTGTATTAGAATTTTACGTAATGTAAGGTACAGTCAAAAGTCGTTAATTCGGACACCCATAATTCGGAATAATCTATAATCCGGACATCAAAACTAAAAACTTTCTGCGCATGCGCCTCGTTGACACATGCGCAGAGGCGTTCACGCGTGCGTGTAAGACCTTTTACGACTGCGCATATGAGTGTGCGCAAGTGCAGAATACGTTTTCGCACGCGCATTTTATGTATAATGGACGTATAAGCTAAATAATTATCTATTTCAGTTAATGTTGATGATTGCGTTGTTCCTTAATTTTCGAATTGCATCCGGCTTATTATTTTTTGCAGACTGTAAGAGCAATTTTATAAAAGTAAGCTTAAACTTTCGATTATATCAAATAGAATTTCCGATATATATTTGTTAATATGTAAAGGATCTAAAGCGAAAGTATGTTTTGAAATCCGAAATCTGTTTATCAATTTCAGGCTGCTCACGTAATGAATTGGAAGTTGATTTGTCAGCACTATCCTTATCTTCAGCGCAGATGTTTTTATTTTATTTGGCTTATAATTCCTTACCAAATGTAGTATTTCATCTCGATGTGCTTCGTCTTTGATAAATTAGTCGGTATTCTTGACACAGCAATTATAGGACTTGAACGGCGGAACTTTGTAACTGAACAAGAAATTATGTCTGTTTAATAGAATTAAAGAGAAAGTATTATCACATGAAACGAAGCAAAACTTAAACAACTTACATTGAAAGAAATGTTTAATAAAGTAAACAAATAAATATTAAGCTTTTTCTTTTTGCAAATTTTGATACCCTTTAGATCATAATTGTTCTTTATTTCATAAGTTACGGTTTCATATTTTTAATTTTATAATTTCTGCATGCCATCTTACGAGATTTAAACTGATGATCTATAATCCGGAATCGCCGAAGTCCTGACGAGTCCGGATTAACGACTTTTGACTGTATATATTTCTAATGTAGAAAACGGCTATTATCTGCTATTATTATTTCCAAAATATGAGACTTGATTCTCTATCCCCCACCCCCAAGAAAATGTAAAATGTTTGGAATTGGTTTTTTAAGTCGCAGTAATATTAACCCTCTGAGGTTTTTGCTAAAAAAGCACAAATTTCTCAAAACTTCTGTGAATACAAATGATTTTTTTTATTTTAATGTAAAAACTCTTCTGGTATTTCATACCTGGATTTCTATACTCTTGATGTATCGCCCTATATGCAAGTATATATAAGTTTTTTCAGATATCACGAAAAATATTTGCCGCTTAGAGGGTTAATAATATATTTTTGAGTTAGTCTAAAAAAAAATTAACTTTTATTTTTTCCTTTTAGCTGCCCATTGTGAAATGAACAAATCATTTTGATAACTAATTCTTTAAAGCATTAGTTGTCATTCCTTTAAACAAAAACCCTAAAAATGTTCAAAATATGTTCACTATTGTTTCTGCACTTTGGAATTTTACATGTCGCAAATTGCTCTTGCCATTCATATTTAAAACGATGGCTGTTATATTTGACTACAAATATTATCTGTAGGAAAAAGAGCTTTTTTTAAAATTTGAAATCAGTATATATTTTTCTTTAAATTTCAGATAATATCTTGATTCATTTTTTTTTTTCCTTTAACAGGGGAGGCCTCGGGGACTGTCGTGCTGCAGGTATGTATAATCATAATAAAACTTTTTTAACACATTATCCATTTCATTTACTGTAGATGCCATATAAAAGCAGTGGTCTCAAACATAAATTGATTGCACAATTTGAAAGCATTTTTCTTATTCCAAATAATTCTAGTATATTTCAATGCCTAACTTACTTAAACTGAAAATAAAGGATTTAAGAATTATTTCCAAGTATTTCTGGCTACAGATTTGAGGCATCAGTTAGTCTCATTTTTTCTTATTAATTTTCAACTGTGTAGGAAAAATGTTTACTCATAAATGTACACTCAAACAAAGTGATTTTTCTTTTTACAAAAATTCACAACAGAGGATGTTTTATTTTTTGTTAAGTATGAATAAAATTTAGTCATGTCTGTAGCTTAAAATGTTTGAAAAATTTATACGAACTAAATATATTTATATGAATTTTATTAAATAAATTAGTTCTGTGTGTGAATTTTTTGGGAAATTCTCATACCTATTTTTAAGAAGTAAAATAATTTAAAAGTGGACTGTGAATCATTAAAATCTTGAAAAAATCTTGTCATAATAATGTTAATTAAATTACTCGGAATATATTAGCAAAGCATGCGAAATTGCTTCAGGGAGACACGTGTAGCCTACAGGCCACCAGTTTTAGATAGAAAAGTTCTCTTTTTTTGTTAGTATACTTCATTTTTAAAGATGATCAAAGTTAAATTATTTTATCGTATTTAATATTCAACATTTTCGACTTCTATTTCTATCATACTTAAAGTTCTGGACAGGCCACATTGTTTATTAAATTGTTATGACTTAATTAACTTAACTATTTGATTGCGTGTCACTAAATTGTATTGAGTGCCATAGTCTCTCCAGATCCAAAGTCATGGATTAGCTGTCTCTGGGCCGAATCTGCATTTCTTTGGGAAGAAAGCTTGGCTGTGCATTTGTCCAGTCAAAGCTTGGATCCATTGGAAGCTTTCTTTGCAGCTGTGTGTCATTTTATCACCTTTTCAAAGAGGCCTTTAGTAGCAGATAAGGGCCATTCTTTGAAGTGAACTTGTGAATAACATCGACCAGTATGTCCATAAACTTTTCCTATCTCTTGGAACCATATTTGGTGGTTACTTCTTAGCTCCCTTAGCTCACTGGAATGTTGAATGTTAAGATTTATTGTTCACTGGCTTTCCATCTTGCTGTGGCTCATCATACGATGTTTTAATGTGAAATCCTTTCCACTCAGGATTCTGATTTGAAGTAGGTGCAGAAATCTCCTGTTAAGACAAATGGTACAATTTACAGGTTTAAAAGAAACATTCGTTGTGGGATATTTTCATATCACATTAAAAAAGTGTCTCCATTGTTAATTTGCAGTTTAAACAGCTTTCTATGCCTGTCCTTCCACAATCCAGAGTAATGAAATTTATTTGAAAGCAGTTCAAAAAACAATGCTATAATGAACTGGATTGAGATAAGATATATTTTGAAAGACTCTCTTCTGTTGGCCAACATCTCTACTATGCAAGTTTCTCGTTTCGTGGCCCATAAGTTGTACGTGCATTGTCTAATGCTGTACAGAAGCCCTGGTGTAAGCAAAACTCTTTTTAGGATTTCTTTTGGTAAGCAAACACAAGTACAACTGCAGATTTCTTGTAACATTACAGTGGTGGAAGCTTAGAAAGCAAAGAATATATGTGTTAGGGCTTATATGAAATTAATGCTTTGAAATTTACTGAAGTTTTCATTTAAATGCAAAAATTATTTATATAGCACTTTAATTCTGATTTTATTCTTTTCAGTCCCAAAGAGTGCGCCTGCAGCTGGACATGCTGGAAGAGTGGGAGGACCAACTAGAGTCCCTCATCCAAATAGGTAATTCACAGTAAAATGTTTTTTAGCATATGCTGGAATTGTATCTTTTATGTGTATTTAGTACAGTACAAAGTCCAAAATCCGGACGTCCATTATACGGAATGATCTAAAATCTGTACCTCAAAACCACCAACAAAAATTTTCTCCTAGGCTTTAAGCATGTGGATTTGATTTCCCCTCCTCGCATAAGAAAACATCTGGAGAGTCTCGATTCTTAATTTCACTTTGACACTAAATAAAATACCGGTACTTTTCTGCTTCGCCGGCGCAAATCTCGCCAAGCAGACTTTATTGCCGACAACATACAGTATACACAAAAAATATTTAAAAAATTTTAGTTCTAAGAATTCATTTTTTGAAGGCATAAACATTTTAATATCGCTTAAAACTTTGTAAAAAGCCAATAAATAAAGACAATAAATTTGTAAAAAGACATTAATTTAAGAATTTACTATGCTTTCATGGTTCAACATCCTAATTCGCCGGTTCGTATCACGTGACCCCAAGCGATCTCATCTCACGTAAACTACTCTACAAAAATCTAATGCTCTCAGTAATTATCTACATTAATTTCAAGTTAAATCTTAATTTGGAACACAAGTTTAAATGCAAGAAATATTTCAATGCATATGAATAGCTTACTCAGAAATTATGTAAAACTGCAGTGCTTTACTTCACTAATGCATTCTCATTGATGAATTTAACCCATGACTTTCCTTTTCTATATTTTCGGCTTCGGGTAAGAGCTGTGATTGCACCCTAATTGACTTAATTACCGAAAACGGCCTTGGACATAAAACTGAACTATCTGATAAAAATTCTATGTAATTATATGCCAGTATTGAAAGAAACAATCAATCTGATACAAAAAAGCTGCGACTTGTTTTGAAAATGAGGCTGTTTTGAAAATGAGGCGTACCAGCGAGAATATTCCGTTTGGCATCGGTTGTACCATTATTGGCGACTTTATCGCTTGCGCCGGCAAAACGGAAAAGTACCAAAATACCTTGTTACTGAATAAACAATTTTTTTTTAGTATAAGTTTGTATGATCAGTAATTTGATTCTGTAGTTGCATATTTGCTTGGCACACATTCTCAAACTGAAACATTTGACATAGCTATATTGTTGATCTGATGCCAACCTGGTGAATCATTATTTATTATACTTTTCCTTTCATTACTGCACGTTTATCAAAACATAACAACTTGAGTAGTGACTCATGTAGCGATGCCTAAAGAATTTTTTTATGTTAGCATTTGAATAATAAAGGCGTGTGGTAACCTTTTATGTTGACAGTACGCTTGGCTATGGTTACAAATTTCAGATAAATGCGATAAAATATGTTGAGGAAAAATTTACCAAAAATTTCTTTCTCTATGCTGAAAGTAGATTTTGTTGATGATACTCATAGACCTAAAGATTATGTTTAGGGCTATTTGAATTAAGAATAACTTATTTGTTTTTCGCATAAACGCAGAACCAGTGCCAAGGCTCGTATGGCCGTGCCGAGTCGCATAATTTAGGACCCACAGAGACTGCATCGGGTGGTAAGATATATAGTGTTGGCCCTCATTACTGCACTAAGGCGGTAAGATATTAGTGTCGGTCCTCAATAAAGCTTAAATATATGGGAATTTAGACTAGAATGAGAAACACGCTAATGTGACAATCAAAATCGTAAAAAACAACCTTATATTTAGCGTAGGTATAATGAAACACTCCCAACAATTGTGTTGGGAGTGTTTCATTATACCTACGCTAAATATAAGGTTGTTTTTTACGATTTTGATATGGGAATTTATTTAGAACTCAAGCCTCAAGCATGGGAAAGAAATATACATAAATATAATAAATAATTAAGCTAATGCAATTCAGGCCTAATTGTCTCAGTGCGCAATAGAAGCAAGATAAAATTTAATGGAACAACTTGTCGTTAGTCGCCGAGCTCATGATGCATAGCCAAATACGTTGTAATGTATTTTGCAGTAATTAACAAAACAGACAATCTTCTTAGTAGAACATACATTTTATTTCTAGTTCACGGAAATAGATAATTTGAAGAAATTCTTTAGCGGCAAAACTTTCATACTACTACTAGCTGGTAAGAACTTCAGAATTATAATTTTTAAAACAATTTCTTGCAGTGCTGAGCAACTGTTACATAATACAAATATGGCGTTGCCACTTCAACAATAAATTAATTAAATAATAAATAATTTTATTAAATAACAAGATATTAGAACCTCTTCCCCCTCCAGATAATCTTTAATTTATATTTTTTTATAAGTTTACGTTTTTTTTTTTTTTTTTCAAAACAACAAGATCAGCACAATACAGAATTGAAATACAAGAATTTTAAGAAGAATTAAACAAGAAATAACATAATATACACTGAGGAAGAGAGGAAGGAACAAAAACAATTTTTTTAAAAATCTATATAGAGAAACAAATTATTTAATCGGGCCAAGGAGTATGACTTAATGCGTCTACATTTTTATGGTTTTTACCACTTTGATGAGTGACCGTGTAATTGTAGAGTTGTAGTACTAATGCCCATGTCATAAGTCATGGATTTAGACTCACATTATTTTTGAGCCAAACTAAGGGATTGTGATCAGTCATGATGAGGAATATAGTATGCCCGTCTAAATAACATTGAAGTTTCTTTACAGCAAATATTATGACCGCACATTTCTTTTCTTTGGTAGAGTACTTTTTTCAGTTTCTGTAAATTTCTTACTCAGGTAAATAAACTCCTTAATCGAAATCAGGTGCATAGGTGCATGTAGTATGAGCCTTTGAGGCAGTTTCTCCTTTAGCTCTTCAAATGCTTTTGTGCACTCTTCTGTCCAATTTAATTTCCCTTTCTTT
Organism: Stegodyphus dumicola; assembly: GCF_044657685.1. Taxonomy (NCBI): domain Eukaryota; kingdom Metazoa; phylum Arthropoda; class Arachnida; order Araneae; family Eresidae; genus Stegodyphus; species Stegodyphus dumicola. The sequence goes on along the minus strand of NC_140771.1, from coordinate 256,202,547 downwards.
AAGTTTCCTTTCAAAGTTTCTTTTAAAGGTGCTGCTATAGATGAGAACATGGGAATGTAATGATTATAATTCCCGCTAATCCTAAAAATGCTCCGACTTGACTTTTTGTGAATGGCACTGGAAAATCAAGAATAGCTTTTACTTTCACTTCACTTGGCATTCATATACCACGACTGACAATATTTCCTAGATATTTGTCTCTATCTTGAGCAAATTTACATTTTATAGGTTTAATAGTTAAACCAGCATCCTTTATTTTGGTGAAAACGGCTTTCAGGTGATTTAGATGTTCTTCCCAGGTGTTTGAAAAGATTGCCACATCATCTAAATATGGAACAGCAAAGTTTTCACAACCGTGAAGGGTTTCGGCCATCATTTTACTAAATGAAAATGGTGCATTTTTAAGTCCAAAAGGCATCCGTAGAGGTCTAAATGTGCCAAAACTTGTAACAAAAGGGGCTAATCTTTGAGCATTAGGTGTTAAAGGTATTTGCCAGTATCGCTTTGTTAAATCCGAAAGAGTTATATATTTTGCGACTGCTACCGTTTCTACTTGTTGTTCAATGTTAGGCAAGGGAAAGAATTGTGTTTTTGTCAACTTATTCAATTTTCTATAGTCGATACAAGGTCTTGGATCCCTCCCTGCTACTTCCACTAAAATCATAGGAGAAGTGTAATCTGAATCTCATATTTCAATTATTTTATGCTGAAGCATTTTATCAATTTCCGTTTTTAATATATCCGTTTGTCTAGGTGACATTCTGTATGGTTTACAATGGATTGGGGTGTTTTCTGTCAATTGAATATCATGCGTTATTAAATGAGTTTTTCCAGGCTTATTAGAAAAGATTTTTGAAACCATCAGCAGCATATCATATAATTCTTGAATCTGTTGTTCATTTAGCTTATCACTTAAGGAACTGTTTTCTTTAATGTACTCAAAATCAAATAATGTTGGTTCCGAGTCAATTGTTGGGAAATTTTCTTCCATATTTTCCATTTTAGATTCATCTTCTGCAATCATAAGGTTAACCGATTCTGCTCGCCTATGATAAGGTTTTAGCATTTTAACTGGTAGACTTGATTAAAGTCTTTTTTCCTTCGAAACTCGCAACATAATTAGTTTCGGATAATTTCTTCTCAACCTTCTGAGGAGCTTTCTATTCAATTGCTAGTCTGTTTGGTTTATTCGTTGATACAACTAATACTAAATCTCCTTCAGAGAATTCTCTTTTAATAGCTTTACGATGTTATCACACTTTTCTTTTGGTTTGCATTTCCAGCATTTTATCTGTAGCCAGCTCTTTGCACCTTTTTAACCAATTTATCAATTGAAAAACGTATTCAACAACATTATTTCCTTCGTCTTCAGGATTCATCCATTGTTCAGATAATAATGTTACAGGTGTTCTGAGATTTTGGCCATATACTAATTCTACAGGTGTAAATCCCGTAGTCTCGTGCGTTTTTGTTTTTAAAGCAAATAGAGCTGCGGGAACTAGTTTCTCCCACTAAGGGGCTGCTTCGATACATAAAGCTTTTAAAATTTGTTTGATTGTTCGGTGAAATCTTTCAACATAATTGTTCTGCAGATGGTGTACTGAGCTTCTAGTTACTTTTATTCCAATTTTTTCTACAAATTCAATGGATAGATTGCTCATAAAGGAGGTACCTTGATCAGTTTTTGCATTCTTTTTCTTTTTCTTCTCTTTCACATTCTCTTTCTCCTCTTTCGCGTTCTTCTTTTCGTTCCCTTTCTTCTCTAATTGCAGCCAGTAGTTCTCGAGTAAACTCCTCATCATAACCGGGACTTTCAGCAATCATTTTATGCAACTGAGCAATCTTAAATTCAGGTTTCACGGTTAAACCTATCTGTCCTGCTAGTACTTTTATATCCTGTTTTTTTTTACTCCTAGCTAAGAATGACATGTTGACACAAGTTACCTTTATTAGGCTTCCTTTTGAAATTGAATCTAAAAGATTGTACTTGTACTAAAAATGTATAATTTCTGTCGAGACTTAATTTCTCAAATACAAAATTCACACTATCCAATTGGAGAGAATTATTTAAACAACTTTGCCAGGTTGGCACTAAATAATATAATACTACGTCGGGGTGACGTTTTAACTCCCTATTCACAAGCCTCGTTAGCTATATAACTATATAAACACCTTTGCCAGTTAGGCAATACAATGAAATTTTACCCACGTCAGTTTGACGATTTTCTATCTATCTCCACGCCTGGTTGCCGATAACAAAAACAATTTTTGCCAGTTTGGCAATACAACTTTTAGAATATATAATCTGTAATACGTTGGGATGACCTTAATATCTACGACACGCTTGGATGGCGACAACTAAGAAAAGACTTTTGCCAATTCTGCAGTATAATCAAATCACACTAAGTCAGTTTGACGTTGCTACTTATTTTCCACGCACCTGCTTGGCAACAAATTCAAAACTCAGCTAGCAGTTCTTTTATTTTTATTTTATTTTTTTATAAATGCCGGGATGGCTTACACATATCAATTATCAACATAAAAATTCAGTACAAATAAAAGTAAAGCATAAATAATAATTTTAAAATACTTCTTTGCCACAAATATCAATTATAAATTTAAGCTGAATATTTTTAGTGTCAGTTATTTTAAACAAAATCTTACACGATAAACTATAATTCTGAAACAAAGTATTAAAATTCAATAAAAGTTAATCTTATCTTCAGAGATCAGCAATATCCTATTACACGATAAACTATAATTCTGAAACAAAGTATTAAAATTCAATAAAAGTTAATCTTATCTTCAGAGATCAGCAATATCCTATTTTTGACAATTTTTTGCTCGGACACAAGTTATAGAAGAACAGAAGATAACCTTTGAATGATCCGCTTCAAATCTGACTTTAAAACGGCAGACTTCTTACATCCATTTCTCCTTGTAAATAAACAAAATTGGCAATTGGTATTACCAAACTTGTTCAATTGAGCAAATTTCTGGGATTAGGAGACCAGCACCATCGAAATTGATAATTGCACTTCTTATTTCCAGTATCTCGGTGGAACCTCCAATTAATTAAGACTGTAATGTATTTTGCAGTAATTAACAAAACAGGCAATCTTTGTAGAACATAAATTTTATTTTTAATTCACGGAATTAGATAATTTGAAGAAATTCTTTAGTGGCAAAACTTTCATACTACTACTAGCTGGTAAGAACTTCAGAATTATAATTTTTAAAACAATTTATGTTGCTGAGCAACGGTTACATAATAACGGTTGCTCAGCAACATAAGAATGGCATTGCCACTTCAACAATAAATTAGTTAAATAATAAATAAATTTATTAAATAACAAGATATTACAAAATATAGTGAAGAATAGCTAAACTTGATGACAGCCGCTAATTTTAAAGGTTTTCTAATATCACAAAACAAAGGTGAAATTTTTCAATTAATGGATTTTTTAAAGAAATGTGGAGAAGCGGTAATAAATGAAGATGATATAAAAGTTTTTCATGGTGAAGACAATGCTTTTCAATCATCAATCAATTAACGAATGGAGAAATCTATAGTATGGTTCTAGATCCAGAAAATATCGCTACTGATAGTGACGAAGGTGAGAGAGAAGTTACTGAAAACGAGAAAATTTCGATTGACAAGTTAGTTGGAATCCTCAAAACAGCAGTTACAGGACTTCAACAGTGTAACTAAACAAAAGATTATGTCTGTCTACAGAATTAAAGAGAATGTATTAGCACAAAAAACAAAGCAATTTAAAATAGTAATTTACATTGAAAGAAATGTTTAATAAGGTAAACAATTAAATGTTAAGCTTTTTTTTTTTTGTAAATTTTGATACCCTTTAGATCATAAATAGTTCATTATTTCATAAATTGCGATTTCATATTTTTAATTTTATAATTTCTACATGCCATCTTATAGATTTAAACTGATGATCTATTATCCGGATTTTGATCTATTTCGGACTTTGTACTGTATTATTTTTTCTTTCTTAAGTCAGTGGTTAGTATATTATTTTCCAATTGGCTTTAGTTAATCTTGCAATGGTAAGAAAAGTTTCAGTAAAATCAGGCTGCCTCAGATGCATTGAACCTTCTTGGATATGAACTCGTAGAATTTTGCATTATATCCTTCTGAAGAAGTATTTGTGCTAGAGACATAGAATGAGAACCGAATTCCAAGAAGAATTAAGCAAACTGTTTTATTGTTAAAGCTTTATTTGAACCAAAAGCGTGATTCTGTTGATGTTTTAAATTTCTGTGGTTTCTTGGCAATCAATTAGCAGAAAGTTTACCTTTAAATTTAAATTCATTTAATACTGGATGAATGCATTGGCTGGAAATTGCACTGGAGAAAGAGCATTGGCTGAGCAATTTTCTGCATCATTCACATGTAATGCGTGTCAGTAGTGAACTGACCTATAAAATTAAGTTAAACTATAAACAAATGCTTCCACTCTATATTAATTTTGCAAGGGGGGAAATTGTTATACTTTTGGAAAATTAAAAAAAAAAAAAAAAAAAAAAAAACTTTTGGGAGTGCCTTATGTTCTGTAAACATGTAAAGAAGTTCATTCCTGCAAACAGATATCTGAAATATTTAATAGTGTCAAATATTTCCAAAAACCTCACAGTCCAATGTATTATATTTCTTTTTAATATTACTCAATTTTCTAGAAAAGTATCATAGTGGCTCCCGTCTTAGTAACATGGAGTTCCTGGACTCAAGCGCCTATGGGTTTTCTCAAGCCATTATATATGTATATATATATATATATATATTTTTCTTTTTTTTTTTTTTTTTCTTTTTTTTTTTTTTTTTTTTGTTTGTTGTTGTTGTCTGGATGGACAGAATTTATAACTTGTGCCATAAGCTGTTTATAAGGCTGAAAAGTGTTTTAGTGTCTTTTGACCAATCTAAGGATATTTTGTCATTTTTCTTACAACTTCATAGTGTACCATTTAAAGGAAGTTGAACTTCACCAGCATGATTTAAAAACTTCTTATAGAAATTAAGAATTCCCAAAAAATGTCAGAGTTCAAAAATAGTTTTTTTTTCTTCAGAATATCTTGGATAACTTCAAAAGGAATGAATCAATTTTCGTCAATTGTAACCTAACCTAAGAATTTTACACGTCCTGCATTTAGGAAGGTTGACAGTCAAATTATGATTTTTTTCCCTCTTAAAAACTTCTTTGATAAAAAGGATATATTCATAGAGAGATGAAGAAGAAATCAAAATATCCTTTCTATGTATACAGTCAAAAGTCGTTAATTTGGCCACCCATAATCCGGAATGATCTATAATCCGAACCTCAAAGCTACAAACTTTCTGCGCATGCCTCGCGTTGACGCATGCGCATAAGCGTTTACGTGTGCACGTAAGACCTTTACGGCTGTGAATATCCGTGTGCGCGTGCGCATAAAACATTTATGCATGCACGTTTAATGTATAACAGACGGTATAAGCTAAGCTAAAATTATCTAATTCATTTAATGTTGCAGATTGCGTTGTTCCTTAATCTTCGAATTGGATCCGGCTTGTTATTTTAGACTGTTAGAGCAATTTTCTAAAAGTTAGCTTAAACTTTCGATTATATCAAATAGAATTTCCAATACATATGTGCTAATATGTAAAGGATCTAAAGCGAAAGTATGTTTCGAAATCCGAAATCTGTTTATTAATTTCAGGCTGCTCGGCGGGGGGAAAGCTGGCGGGGGGAAAGCTGGCGGAGGGAAAGCCGCAGCGTGCAATGAATTGGAAGTTGATCTGTCAGCACTATCCTTATCTTCAGGTCAGATGTTTTTATTTTATTTGGCTTATAATTCCTTACTAAATGTAGTATTTCATCTCGATGTACTCTGTCTTTGATATGATTTAAAACAAGTTCCGATAGTGAAAAAAGTGACAGAGGTTATTGAAAACGAAAAAATTTCGATTGGCAAATTAGTCGGTGTTCTCGACACAGCAATCATAGGACTTGAACAGTGGAACTTTGTAACTAAACAAGAAATTATGTCTGTTTAATAGAATTAAAGAGCAAGTATTATCACATGAAACGAAGCAACTTAAACAACTTACATTGAAAGAAATGTTTAATAAAGTAAACAAATAAATATTAAGCTTTTTCTTTTTGTAAATTTTGATATCCTTTAGATCATAATTGTTCTTTATTTCATAAATTACGGTTTCATATTTTAAATTTTATAATTTCTGCATGCCATTTTACCAGATTTAAAGGGATGATCTATAATCCAGAAAAATCGATAATCCGGAATCGCCGAAGTCCCGACGAGTCCGGATTAACGACTTTTGACTGTAGTAGACAATAATTTAAATCTGACAAAATTTGATCTAGTAATGTTTGTATATTTGTGCAGCATTACGTAAGGCAAATGTTATGCAGTCTGCATGGGAAATTCAAAATATCCAGATGGATGACGTCCATGCTTTCCTCTATGCTTAGTTGCTTGGAGAATGCCTGCCTTTCAAAATGGCTCTTCCTACTTTTAGGTTTGCTTTTTCAAGCAGTCCTTTGAAGTATATGGTTACAAAACATAACATTGTATCAGGCCTTCTTCATCCCATGGCATGAACAATTAAACATTTGGGAGGCTATTTCGTGTTCAAACTTTTCACTTGAAATTTGTCTCCAGTTAGGCTTTCGAAATTAGATACTGCTTTACGGGAGGCTTGATATTCCATCAAATGCTTCCACTCTATATTGTGTACAGTGTGTTAAAAAGGAGTTATCCAAACTAATATTAATAAAGATGTTCTCCTAAATTAGAGTTGTTCTTCCCAGACACTCTTCTTATCTTGCACACCATCTGATTTTATACTCCATCAGCTACAATAAAGGAAAGTAAATAAATTTTTTAACAAATAGTGTTGAATACACTAAATTTATACCATTCACGAGAACACACAGTATTAGTTTAAATCTAGGAAGCAGTAAAACACACAGCAAAACTGTATTTTTGGGGGTTTTGAGAAGCTTAAGCAGATTTGAGAAATTCTGGAAGGACTGAGAGTGAAAAATTTCTCGTATGTATGGTTCCGAGGAACAGCCCAGCATTATTTTGCTAGATTGATCAAGGAGCCTCTGGGAAGAACACGTGGAACACAGATTGGGAACCAAGGTTTAGAGGTTAGAATTCCCTATCAGAATTATGTTTATAAGAAGTTTATAAGAATTTTACATAATGTAAAGTGTTCATTTCTAACACAGAAAACGGCTGTTATCTGATTTTTCACAATATAGGGCTTCTTTGTTTCTCTTACTGCCCCACCCCTAAATTTAAAATGTTTGTAATTTATTTTTAAGTCAAAGTAATATTAATTTAATTAATAATTTATTCTTCATTTAGTCTCCAAAAATTTATAACTTTCGTTTCCTCTTTTATATAAATTAACAAATCCTATTGATAACTATTTCTCTAAAGCAGCACCTTGAAAGAAAATCCCTTAGCATTTTCAGAGTTAAATGTTGTTTCTACAATTTTGAATTTTATATGTCATCAATTGCTCTTGTCATTGATATTTAAAGCCATGGCCGCTATTTTTGTATAGAGATATTTTAAGCCTTTTTGTACTCATAATCAGTACATATGTTTCCTTAAATTTCAGATAATACCTTGATTCCTTTTTTTTTTTCCAGAGCATGGGGGCTTTAGAAGGCATGTCTACCTCGAGGTTAGTATAAATATAATGAAACTTTTTAAGATATTATCAATTTGATTTCATGTAAATATTGTTATTGAAGAGGAGTGGTCTCAAACATGAATTTGGCCAAATACGTGATTTGAAAGCATTTTGTTGCAAATATTCTAGCATTGAATAAGTGATTAACTTACTTAAGCTAAAAATAAACAGTTTTCAATTTATTCCAAAGTATTTCTGGCTACAGATTTGAGCTTTAATGCCAGTCAATCTACTTCTTTTCATATTAATTTTCAGCTGTGATTTTTTTTTGATAGGTATGAATAAAATTTAGTTATGTCTGTAGCTTGAAATGTTTGAAAAAATTTATACAAATTAAATATATATATTTATATGAATTTAAGGAATTAATTCTCTATTTCAGAAAGAGGAAAAATTTTCTTTCAATTTCTGAAAATGAAATTTTTCAGAAATTGGAAAGATTCATTCCAATTTTCATGTTTATTTTTAATGATAAGGAAAATAATGCAAAAGTGGACTGTGAATCATTAAAATTTTGAACTTTCTCTTCAAAGTCTTGTCATAATAATGCTTATTAAATTGCTGGGAATATATTCCCGAGCCATGTGAAACTGCTTCAAGGGGACATGTGCAGCTGGTAGGCCTCCAGTGTCTTACAACTGCCTTGGAAAATGTTTCTTTTTGTTAATGCAACCTGCTGAAATGATAAGACAGCAGGTAATTTAAACACACAGATAGCTGCTGATAAATATGCCACACACTATTAAATATAGTTATGAAATGAGAACTAAAATATAAAATATATGTTATATAAAAGAATTCATTTTTTACCCATATAAGAAAAGAGTACTGTGATCTGTTTTCTGCACCTTTATGACATGTGCCACAGCAATATTTAGGAAATTGCCATAGTAAAAAGATCTTTCCGAAAAAAAAAGGAATGCATTAATGAATTTTATCAGACTTCAGAGTGTAGCCATCTTGAATCTGTGAGAGACTAGGCTTCCCATCTGTGAAAAACTGAATTGATTACATGAAGGATGAAGTTTTTGGAGTATTCTTAGCAGGTTTCCTGACTGGAAGTTGAAGACAACAATGTATCCCGATCATGCTCAATTGGATTCAAATCTGAGCACAATTCCATATCCTCTATTATTTCTTGCTCATGTATCACGTTTATGAACCTGGACATTTTGATGCATGAAAAGGGGGAAATCACCAGTGGCACCTGTAACATGCCATTACTAAGATTTTAAGAATTTAGTCTCTGTAAATGTGGATCATGGGCGGATCTATTCTGAATGATGCACGGATCTGTACATCCATATGCGCTGAAATAAGCAGGCTATTTCCAGCAAAAGGAGGTCTGTATTGATTGTGTTACACTGAATTTTATTGAGTGTCACATTATCTCCAGATCATAAGTTATCGATTAGACACCTCTGGGCAAGATTTGGATTCTTTGGGGATGAAAGCTTGGATGTGCATTTGTCTTAAGTGCAGTTTATTCAAGCTTTAAACTCCTCTGAAGACAGAAATGCACAGGACTAGCCCACACCTGGAAATACATTTGTATATTCTTTGTGTAAGTTTCTTGTAATAGTCATTGGAAGCTATTTTTGTGGTTGCATGACATTTTGTCACCTCTCCAGAGGGGCCATTATTATTAGCAAATAATGTCATTCTTTATAGAATTATATAACTTTTTTTTTTTTTTTTTTTCCAAATCTGTAGAAAATACATAATATTTTTCATATCAGTTTAAATGAATATTCAACTAATTTCCTGTAAAATGTTTTGCTATTCCACGTGAGCTACGTCTGTACCCCAATAAGGGCTGCTATTCCACCTGGGATCATACTAAATTTAATACGGTCATCTGGTAAACCATCTTAAATTTAGTATGATCCCTTTTGAGGAATTGTTAAGTGGTAACTTGGTGGTAACTTTCGCAAGTGGTAACTTGCGAAAGACATTGACCAATATCGCTTGGTACCAAAGTTGGTGGTTACATCTTAGCTCACTCGAATGTTGGATACTAATATTTGTTGATGTCTGGCTTTCCATCTTGCTGTGGCTCATCATACGATGCTTTAATTCGAAATCCTTTTGACTCGAGACTGATCTGAAGTGGATGGAAAAATATGCTGTCACTACAATAAATGATACATGTATACAGGTTTAAAAGAAACACTCATTTTAGGAGACTTTCATCTCACGTTAAAAAGTGTCTTCATTGTTAATCTTCATATGAAACAGCCTTCTACGCCTGCCTTTTTGTTATCTAGAGTAATTAATTTTATTTCAAGGCAGTTTAGTAAACAACGCTTTAGTGAACTGGTTTGAAATGAAAGATATTTTGATAAATTCTCTTCTGTTCACCAGCATCTCCAGCATATACATTTTCAGTTTTTGTGGCCCGTGTAGGCTCTACTTGCTTTGTGTTGCCGTGCAGAAGCCCTGGTATATTCGAAAATTTTTCGGATTTCTTCTAGTAAGCAAACACTAAGGTTCTTCTAAAAGCAAGCTGGTGTAAGCTATTTTAAAGCTAAGAGTATGTGTATTAAAGATTATATGAAGTGTAATATATTACATATATATAATATGATAATATATGAAATATATGCAAATGCTTTGAAAGTTACTGAAGTTTTTATTTAAATGTAGAAATAAAATTATACAGCATTTTAATTCTAATTTTCTCCTTTCCAGATGCTCGAAGTCTGCAGGGCATGTGCATCGCGTCTCCGAGCAGCTGCAGGCAGAGGTAATGAAGAGATATTTCTTTTTTGGTTTATGCTGAAATTGAATCTTTTATATGTATTTATTGTCATTTTTGTCCTTTTTAACTCGATGGTTAGTGTATTATTTTCTAATTGGCTTTTGTTAATCTTGTAATGGTAGTAAAAGTTTTAGTAAAATCATGCTGCTTCAGATGCATTGAACCCTGTCAGATATGGATTCTTAGAATTTTGCATTATATTCTTCTTCTGAGGAATTATTTGGGCTAGAGATAAGCAAGTTATTGTCTGTAGTGGTCATACTGGAGTTCTGCCATATTAAAGCTGTACCTGAGGGAGACTCCGGGGGGCATGACTTGAAATGAAAGTACAGTAAGTGAATCATAGAACAGCAGAACATCAGTAGAAGAGCAGCAAAAAATGGCCTAAGTTCATAAGAGGCTTTGGAAAAAAGCGTAGATATGTCAGCATAGGTGTTGCCATCTGGTGGTGGTGGAAATGGTGAGAAGATCTAGGAAAAGCTGGATGGTGAAAGCTGGGTTGCTGAGGGTTAGGAGGCAGCGAAGAACTTGGAGGAAGTAGCTCATACCTGGGAGAAAGGATAACAGAAATGGCATCAGTAACCATTTTGATGTGAAAAAGGAGTGTCAACTGGTCAATTTAAGAAACTGGTCAATGGCCAACTGGTCAATAAGAAAAATCTTACTTTTGGGTCTAGATGTAATTGTGAATTTGTAACTTGTGTCATAAGCTACTTGCATGTCTCAAAAGCTGTACCTGCTGATATTGCCTCCCCCATCTGAAGCAGCATGAGCTGCCAATTTTTTTTGAGATTTAAAATTTACAGCTTGGTTTCTAGATGATTATTAAACATCAATTTTTAAAGAATAATAAATTCTTTTAATAAATTAAGATGACATTAATCTGAGTAATGAACTTAGACATTAGCAAAGCAGCCTTCACTTCCAGAAAGTACCTGAAAGTAACCAGCACTTCTTGGAAAATGAACAAATAAGCACATCAATGGTAATCATTTTTTGTAATGCAATCTCTCTATGGGAGTGCAAAATTGCTTAGAACTACCGGTGTAGTCATTTTTTAGATGTTTCAGTACAGTTCAGTACATAATTTCTAAGTACAGGGAAAAAAATATGCGATTTTGTCCTATTTCTTTTAAGTAAAATGAGCTGATGAATGCACTATTCTATTGAGCTAATTGTAGCAAAGAATTTTAATTGATATTCATTAACTAGAAAAAGCTTGTATTTCTAGATGACCATATGTTCGCGGGGTAGGTTTGCAAACCACTTAACCCGCCTCTACATTTACCACTCATGTTTTGAGAATGCCCAGAGAACCTTTTATGTCTGTATGTCTGGCTGACTGTGAATTATGAAAGTGATGACCTCAATGTATGATGTGCAGTATCTCCACTGGAATCTTGCCCACTTGCTATTATATGGGAAATTCAAAATACCCAGACTGATCACAGCCATGCTTTTCTGTATACTTTATACCTGGATGTCTTTCAAGATGGTTCTCCCCACTTTTAGGTTTGTTTTTTTAAGCAGGCTTTTAAAGTAAATGATTATGAAGCAGAACATTGTGTCTGTCCTCCTTCATCCTGTGGCATGAACAATTAAACTATTATTGGCATGAACAATTAAATCTGAGACTATTTGGTGTTCTAACTTTGTGCTTTAAATTTACCTCTTATGCTCTCGAAGTTAAATGCTGCTTTACGGGAGCTTCCACTCTAGTGTGTCAAAAAAAGTTACCTAATATTAATAAAGATGTTCTCCTATATCAGAGTAATCAGGAAAGAGGCCAATACAAATTTATTTGACTACATGAAAGAGGAAAGTCTTTGTAATTCAATTTGATTTTGCTTATGCTATTACACTTTGGTATTTTAATGAAATGTATTTTAAATTATTTCATGTTTTAGAATTTTACACTTGACATTTAATATCATCAGGTATCGGCAACTTCATCTGAGTACTGATCATTTCATCAGTTTTGGTTGTTATGCAGCTCATGTGGTTTTAACCATGTCTGTCTATTTGTATATCTATCCTGTTTTTATCTATCAGCTGTGTTTCAAGTGCCTTACATGTAGTTCGGCGCGTATAACGTTTAAGGTTTTGTGCCAGAATACCCCCACATCCATCTCTCCATTCATCCTCTCCCCCAAACCTAAATTTAAAAATGTTTGTAATTGGTTTTTAAGTTACAGTAATATTAATAATTTATTCTTGAGATAGTCCCTGAAAATTTTTAATTTTAATTTTCTCTTTTATACAAATTAACAAATCATATTATTAACTAATTCTCTAAAGCAGCAGATGTTATTCCTTTAAACAAAAACCCATAGCATTTTAAAACAGTGTTTAACTTGTGTGTAAGCAAGTAACTTGTTAAAGTTTTTTCTCTGCAATTTTGTCGCCAATTATGTCACTTTTGCCATTGATATTTAAAACCACGACCACTATATTTGTATAGAGATGTTTTTCAAGAAGAAGACAAACCTGTTTTTTTGCTAGAAATCAGTACATATCTGTCTTTAACTTTTAGATAATTGCTTAATTTTTTTTCAGGTCCTCGGAGAGTAAAGGAGGATCTGCTGAAGGTGTGTATAATTATGATAATCCTTTTTAAGACATTATCCATTTAATTTTTTGTGGATGTTAACATCTGAGAACAGTGGTCTCAAATATAAGTTGAACGTGGGCCTGATGCATGAAACCGGCTTATTCCAAATAATTCTAATTATGTTGAATTAATGACTGACTAACTTATGGTAAAAATAAACAGCTTACAAAATATTTCCAAGTGGCCAAAACTTGAGGACTAATAATGACTATTTATTCCTCTTTCTTTTATTTATTAAGCTTTGCTTCTGCGTATACAGAAAAAATACATATATCTATACATCAGTAAGTAAATTTCCTTATTTTGGGCTACTGATTTGAGCTGCAACACCTAATGTAACCGTCAGTCGATCTCATTCTTTTCTTATTAAATTTCAACTGCTCAGAAAAAATGTTCACATATCAAATGCTCAAACAAAATGATTATTCTTATCACAGTAATTAACAATTGAGTGATAGGTATGAATAAATTTTAGATCTGTAGCTTGAAATCTTTGAAAAAATCTTAATTTAGTCAGATCTGTAGCTTGAAATCTTTGGAAAAATCTACTTCCGTTTATGAATATTTTTGAGTGATTCTCATGTTCGTTTTGAAGGGTTAGCAAAATGATGTAAAAGTGGACTATGAATAATGTTTATTAAATTGCTGAGAATATATTCCCAAGCCATGTGAAACAGGGAGCCGGCAGGCCACCAGTTTGAGACAGCTGCCTTGGAAAACTTTTCTTTTTGTTAATATACTTCATGTTAAAGATTATCAAAATGAGATGTTTTATTTTTTGTATTTAAGCTTCCACACTAGACAGCCGTATGAAAAGCTCAGGACATGCCACATTATTTATGATATTGTTATGAATTAATGAGCTATAAAGCAGTTGATGCAATTGTTAAGAATATTGTTTCTTTCATTTTTTAATGTAAATGATTTAAATAAAATATGTTAAATTAATGTATTCTCATTTAAATGAATCAGATTAAAACATTAAATACTTTTATAGAATTATATAACTTATTTTTTATCACTCTTTAAATTGATAGAAAATAAATAATATTTCTCTAAATGAATATTAATCTAATTTCCTATGAAATGTTCTTTTATTCCACCTGGGCACTGTCTGGTGACAATCTGAACTGATAAACTGTATTAAATTTAAAATGATCCCTTTTGAGCAGTTGTTAAGATCTGAACCACTTCAATTCTTATCTTTCTTGTTCAGTGTTTCTTTATTTAATAAAACTGGCATCAATATAAAGAAAATGCTTTGTATGTACTCTACTCAATTGATAAGGAGATAGGCAATTTAAATAGACAGATAGCTGCTGGTTAAATATATTTATGAATGCTAGAACTTAATAAAAATGTAAGAAAGGATAAATTTATAGGAAACACAACTATTTTAAAAAATTCATTTTTACACATGTCTTTCAGACAAAAAAGAGATGTGCATTAAGGAATTTTGTAAGACTTTTAATAAAGATTGTAGATATTTTCAGTCTTTGGGAACACTAAATTGATTTCATGATAGATGAGGTTATGGGAAATTTTCCCTATAGAATGTACAATAGCTAAAGTTAAAAGTCTATCAACAATGTATCCTGATCATGTTGTACGGGATCCAAATCTGAACACCATTCCATGTGCTCTTTTATTTCCTCCTCCTATGTTTAAGTTCATGAACTAGGCCATTTTGATGTATAAAAACCGTGGAATCGCCAGTGGCAGCAATACAAGGCATTACCAAGATTTTAAGAATTTGTGCATTTGAGCCATCAGGAGATCCATTCTGAATGATGTAGAAGTCAGTACATCCATATACGCTGAAACAAACCCATTATTTTCAGCAAAACAAGCCCTTTTTTAAATTGTGTCGCACTAAATTGTATTGAGTGTCGCATTTTGTTTTTGTTCATGAATTAGCTGTCTCTGACCAAATCTGGATTCCTTCAGGTAAAAAGCTTGGTTGGACATTTTGTCCAATTGCAGCTTTCTTAAGTCCAGTTTCTTCAAGCCTGGCCTACACCTGGAAATACATTTGTAAATTCTTTGTGTAAACTTCTTGTAATAGCCAATGGAAGCTTTTTTTGCTGTTGCGTGACATTTTGTCAACTCTTCAGTGGGGCCATTATTAGGAAGGTCATTCTTTGAAGAGGTAACTTGTGAAAGACATTGACCAAAATCTGTTGGTACCAAATTAGGTGGCCGCATCTTAGCTCACTCGAATGTTGGATGCTAATATCTGTTGATGTCTGGCTTTCCATCTTGCTGTGGCTCATCATATGATGCTTTAATGCGAAATCCTTTTGACTCGAGGCTATGATCTGAAGTGGATGGAAAACTGCTGTCACTACAAAAAATAATACATGTATACAGGTTTAAAAGAAACACTCATTTTAGGAGACTTTCATCTCACATTAAAAAAGTGTCTTCATTGTAAAAATTGTATTTGCGTTTTAAACTGCTTTCTCTGCCTGCTTCTTCATTATCCAGACTAATGCATTTTATTTCAAAGCAGTTCAGTAAACACCACTTTAGTAAACTGGTTTGAAATAAAATATATTTTGAAACGTCCTTTTTTCTGTTGGGCAGCATCTGTACTGTATAAAGTTTTTAGTTTTTGTTACCCATAAGCTCTATTTGCATTGAGTAATGCTGTGCGTCTGTGTTAGAGATTATATAAAGTGAATGTAAAAATAACTTATACAGCATTCTAATTGAGATTTTATCCTTTTCAGGTGTTGGAGAAAGCCTTCAAAATGAGGAACGAGTTTGATGAAATCCTGAGAAAGGAAACTAATGCCCTGCTCGATGCAGGTAATTAATAGTTAATTTTTTTGGCATATGCGGTAATTTAATGTTTTATATAGTGTCATTTTCTTCCTTTTTAACTCAATATTTAGTGCATTGTTTTCTATCTGGCATCTTGAATGCATTTCAATATGCATTTTTGTTGATCATGTTTTCATACAGAAAAACTGATGATACAGATAAAGTATTGGCAATTTGAAATCAATTTCTGTTTCGATTTGTTTATAATTTTTGTTTTTATTTATTTATTTATTTAAATGAAGTGCCTTTGCCAAGAATCCATTTCTTTGTTAGATTCCTATAGTTAATGCTAATTTTTTGTTGAATATGCATTTTTGTTAATCACACACGCTACATGCAGAAAAGATTGATTTTTTTTTTTTTTTTTAAAGGACTGGGACCCTATTCTCAGGATAGAAGACTAGAAGCAGTGGATGAGGTAAAATTTTGTTCAATTAATACTTTTCTAAAGCATATATTTAAAAAATCCATGAGTTTTCAGTTATTTTAAACATTCAAAGTATATTTTAATTGCTGCAGCTGTATTTTTCACAAGTATTGTATTTAGGAAATCCTTAGTAGATGTATTATTCATTTTAGTATAGAGATTCAGACTAAAAAAAGTTTCTATTTTTATAAAACAGGAATATTAGTAGTTCTTGAACACCATAATACTACCTAAGCAGTTTCTTTTTTCAATTTTAAAGAAAATTTAGGTTACACTTTTCATGGTTTTAAGTAGACATCAGTGCTTAGTTGTAATTTCCCAGCTGAAGTTAAGTCTCGTTTATTGGGACCATAATTTTGTTATGTTAATGTTTGAATAATGTAACATTCTATTTGGGTCATTTAAAACACTTTAATGGGAATTACGTATATCTGTGACAAACAGACAAACAGTTGTGCAAGTAATGTTGTACCAGAGAAGGAATTTTGCTCGATTTATCATATGGATTTATGATGCAATTTGCACATATGTGTTATCAGTTTTGATTGAATTTTTACAACAAAATCTTGGCTTATGTGCAGGTTGGCTTATATTTGGAAATGTTTGGTAATGTGTTAAATGATTGCTGTTGTATTTTTCTTGCACTTTTTTCAGTGTTGCAATAATAACAATTCTATTTTCTGTTGTCATTTATTTGCATCTAGTAAATATTTCATACATCAGATCATCTATGTTTCATAATTTTATTTCTTGTATTATTGTCAAGGAATTGTATTGCCAAAATATGTCTGGTTGTAATGAAAGTTTTCCATCAGAAAATGTTAGTAATAAAGTTAGGGGAAAAAAAAGCATGATAGCAGTGTCTTTAGTGCGAGTAGTAATCACCACCTAATTCCATAATTTTATGCCAATGTTTTGGTAGTTTTTCAAAACCTTTGGCCTGGAAACTTGGTGGCCATGAGCTCCCCCCCCCCAATAAAAAACTTCATTTTGGACATCGTGTGCAGAATGGAAGATAGCATCAACAAGATGTAGCTGCAGTTGTAAAAAAAGGTAGAGTTCCGGATAACTTCGAGAATTCACACCCAGCTAAACTGTACTGTTTCACAATTTATATTGGTTTTTACTTGATGTCAGCACCTCATATAAAAACTCCAATATTGCTTTCTCAGGGTTTTTGATATTTGATTGTAAATGCAAAGAAAATTTGTAATATGTGCACTAATTATACAAAGTTTCTAAATATCTTTGTTACTTTTACAGAGCGCCCCATTGCCTCCTCCAACACCTTCTGCTTTCCGAACTGAGGTAAGTTTCATGCATCTTCATATATCTATAAGCAGAATAATTAAATATCTGTCAATTCAGATTTTGAAGGATTCATGCTTTAACTAAAGCTTCCTTGAGATTTGATTTAGTTATTGGCATTAGCTTTTATTAGACATCAGTCCTAAATTTTAGTTTCCCAGTTAAAGTTAAGTCATTCTTTTTAGAAGCACTATTTATGCTAGTGTTTATGTAATGTAAAATAAAGTAATGTAAATAATAGCCTAAGAATAAAATGTAAAATAAAATAATATCCTAAGAATTTCCTCTAAAGATGTGTAAAAAGTGAATCCATAGGACTTATCATGTCAAGAAAATATCTTACACTATTGTAAACTTTCCAGAAACTTGGAAAATGATTTAACTTTGTTCCATGTCCTAACTGGAGTCTAAGCCCTATCTGAGACTTGATGTAAGTAATGACTGACATAATCGTTCGTGGTGTCTTTCTCTTCCTCTACAGCTCTACTCATGGGAAAGATTAAACACAATGAAATTTAAGAAGGATCAAAATGCTTCCTAAAATTTGAGAAAAAAAATGTAATAAAAATTTTGAAATAAATTTCATTTACTTTTGAATAGAATATCAATATAGCAACATGTGCTTAGTTACACATAAGGTATCCAATTTTGTATTCAATCTGAAAATTTAGGTGATAAATTTCAGAATTATCATAATCAGTTCTATTTAATTCATAATCTTGGGGTCTTAAGTTCGTTGTAATGTAGAATAAATAGTATAATGAAATCTGACAACCGCAGCTTGCCATAAATGCACACAAAGCTGTTAAAATCGAAAAATTTACAACCAGCAACTCGTTATGATAGTTCCATTTCAAATACCTTATACGTTTTGTGATTTAGAGATGTTTTTCATGCCATTGTTTTAGGGAAAAAATTTCAGATGAGTGTTTTTATGATCAGCAGGAGTTGCCATTATCACATGAAAATAACTTTATTTAGAATTTGAGAGAAAATATATTTAATAAAAATTTTGAAATAAATTTCATTTACTTATGAATAGAATCTCAATATAACAACATTGACGTAAATGACGCATAGGGTATCATTTTTGTGTGGGAACTGAAATTTTAGCAGATAAACTTCAAAAGTAATAAATGTATACTCAATTTTATTTAATTCATAATTTTGGGGTCTTAAGTTCTTTGTAATATAGTATAGTATAATTATTTCCAATTTATAAATTTTTGTTCCAGTGCCTGCCCGTAACAGGGTCAATATTGAAATCGCAGCGTCCTGGAATTGAGATGTTTCCGTAAAACAAATTTAGTTTAATTTTATGTTTTTCATATTTTCAATTTTTAATGAAGATATTTCGAGTTTTTATATATTTTCACCTTGCCTCAAAGTGAGAACTGAATGAGAAATATATCTCAAATTTAAGTAAATAAGTTTAAATAAAATGCAGCCAAAAATGTCTATACACCATACAAGAAAGTCGGGGTGTCCACGCCAGACATTTTTTTGGAAGTTTTCCTAAATAGGAATGTATGAAAGGGCAAAGAACTGTATAAAACATATGCAAATCCTTAAGAAGAAATTATTTTTCCACAATATTTATTCTGCTTATATTTCTTACATTGTAAAAGTTTCTATATATTGAACACAACATATTTTGAAAAATAATGCTGACTATATGAAACTAAATATTTAGAATTTCCATCATATGTTAAATATACATATCTTGAAGATTATGCAATCATGTTTTGAACTGCAGTTAGGTTTTCTTTAACTGCAATTAAAAACTGCAGAATCCTATCTGGTTGGAATTTTCAAAATGTTGCTTTAATAGATTCTAATAGTTTATCAATATTTATTTAAAATTATGAATTCACTTGTTTTATTTAGTATTGTGATTCAGAGATGTGTTTTGCATGCCATTCTTTTAGTAAAAGAAACTCCATTTTTTGAAATGGGAATACAAATGTGTGATTTTATGATTTGTGGGCTGTTACCATTATAACATCAAAATGCTTTTCTAAAATTTGAGAGAAAGTAAATTTAATAAAATTTTGAAATTTCTTTTACTTTCGAATAGAACCTCAATATAGCAGCATAAATATAAATGACATGTTATAATCTAAAGGTTTAGATATGTGATTGTGAAGGTAAAAAAATATTTGTAATATGAGTACTAACTATTCTAATAGTTATTTCTTAATACATTTGTTACTTTTATAGGGCAGCAAAAAGAAGAGCAGAATGATTTGCTCCAAATCAAGCTCCTCCTCATCCCCTGGTCCAGCAAGCATAACTGGCACCCAAGGCATACCTTTTCGGCGCCCACCTCAACAAAGTGAGGTGATGCGATTCTTGTTTGGGGACCATTTGGCGTCTCTCTGTGAGCAGTGCCGTCCTTCTCCCCCCCTCGCTACGCCACTGCCATCATTCCCGCTCCAAGTAAGTTTTCTGCATCTTCATATATATTTTTAACTAGAAGTAACTGTTGGTTTTAATCTGGTAGCACAATAGTTCCATTTCAGACACCTTTATAAAAGATTTTATTTCCAATTTAAAAACTTTGCTACAGCGATTCATCAGGGCAATGATGAGGTCGCAGGGCCCAGTGATCAGGGCACAAATTAAATTTTATATTTTTATGTAATTTAATTTGTTTCATATTTTGCAATTTTTAATAAAGGTATTTTGAGTTTTTATGTATTTTTGCATTGCCACAAAGTGAGAACTGAATTAATTGAATGAGAAATATATCTCAAATTGAAGGAATTAAGTTTAAATGAAATGTAGCAAAAAATGTGTATACTTTAATATGCTATACAAGAAAGTTGTGGTGTCCACATCAGAATTTTTATGAGGATTTTCCTTAAATAGAAAAGGGAAAAAAATGTATAGAATGTTATATTTTGTAATTTATAATGTTTTACATTTAAAAATGCCAAAACATGAATATTTGGGTCAAAATATTTTTGTAACCGGAAGTATGTATATCTATGGTAAACAGACAAACAGTTGTGCAGGGAAGGAATTTTGCTGGATTTGTCATGTAACTTGATTTATGATGGAATTTGCACATATGTGTCTTCAGGTTTGATTGTGTTATTGTTTTGGGGGCAGAACTCAGGTTTGGAAAATGACAATGTAGACGTGCGTTTTGATGATCTGCAGGAGTTGCCATTTTGACATGAAAATTCTTTGTTTAGAATTTGAGAGAAAGTATATTTAATAAAAATTTTGAAATAAATTTCATTTACTTTTGAATAGAATCTCAATATAACAACATTGGCATAAATGACACATAGGGTATCATTTTCGAGTAGAATCTGAAATTTTAGCAAATAAATTTCAAAAGTAATAAATGTATAGTCGATTCTATTTAATTCATAATTTTAGGGTCTTAAGTTCTTCATAACATAGGATAGTAGGATTATTTCTAATTTATAAATTTTTGTTCCAGTGCCGGCCCATAACACGGTCAATATTGAAATTGCAGGGTACTGGGACGGGCACGTTTCAGTAAAAAAAATTTAGTTTAATTTTATGTTTATTCACATTTTTAAATTTTTAATGAAGGTATGAGTTTTTATTATGTATTTCTGCCTTGCCATGAAGTGAGAACTGAATGAATGAGAAATATATCCGAAATTCCAGGAAATAAGTATGCATTGAGATACAGCAAAAATTATCTATTATTTAATACCCCATACAAGAAAGTCATATTTTGTTCACATCAGATTTTTTTAAAATAAGGAATGCAAAATTTTTTCTAAATAAAAATGGAAAGAAATGTATAAAATGTTACATTTTGAAATGTGTCTGTTTGTAATGAAAGTTTTCCATCAAAAATTTCTTAAATTCTAGTCCAAACACATATCAACTTCAATTTGAATTTCCTGTGTAGAATGGAAGATAGCACCAGCTAAATGTAGCTTCAGTTATAAAAAATCTGATGTTTACACCACATGACTTCCTTGCGCGGAATATTAAATTATACATCTTTCTTCTTGCATTTCATTTAAACTTACTGGATTGAATTAAATGTACTTTGTCCACAGCACGTAAACCATGATAGAATAAATGCACTCTTTAAAATTCACTATATTTGTTTACCATAGCGACACTCTGGTGCTGGGTTCACTCGACAGAGTTACATTTTGTCCACATTATAACTTAGAACGCATATAAATTTATATCATTTGAAGAATTATCTAATTGTTGTCGCATGTTCTATTCAAATACTGTAATAAATCTAACATGATGTATAAAAGAAATTAAGCAAACAAAACAAAAAAGAAAGTTTTTCACAGACGATTCAGTATTTCTCATTCAGTTAGTTCAGTTCTTACTTCTTGACAAGGCAAAAATACATAACAACTCAAAATATCTATATTATAAATTACGAAATAAATCTGAAACTCTTATTTCCTCGAATAAATTCCAGAAAGGATTAAACATGATTTAATTCGCAATAATAAAAGAAGGCATTATCTTTGTTGTTGCAAAGCTTAGTTTCTGTAGATTGGCAACAAATCCGCAATTTTGCCAGTTTTGAAGTGTAAACAAACATGTCCGCCATCGCAAAATTCATTAGGCTTAGCTGCACTTAAACAACTTTTAAATTGTTGCTAACTCCACAAATATTGCATGCAAATTTAAGCCTTAACCGGAAAATAAGAATAACATAATTCTATCATTTTTAAAGCAAAAAATGTACAATTTTCAAACATACAAGAGTAAAGAAACTGACATCACGGAGCCGGGTAGCAGAGTGGATATATATATTAATATATTTATATATGTTTCGAGTGGCCGATCGCAACCAAAATACTAGGTGGACATCTACATGTTATAGCAGTCCTATATACAAAATTTCAAAGTTCTGATGCTACTCGTTTGAGTTATGCGAGATACGTATGTACAGATGCCACGAAAAATTCTCTTCAGAATTCATTTTATATCAGTTTTATAATTTTTTGGGTGGAAAAGAGTCTTATTCTGCCCTTACATACAGTTATCACAAGATGTTTTATACCTGATGGTAAATGTAAGAAATATTTGTAATATGTGCACTAACTAATTTTTTTACTTTTATAGGAGAGAGGACACAAGAGGAGGAGGAGGAACTCCTCCTCCTCATCATCATCATCCACGACCTCCTCCTCGCATTCCCCATCTCCTTGCCCGCCACAAGTAAGTTTTATGCTTCTACATAGACATTTTTTGCAACAGAACTAGAAGTAAATGATAATTCTAACCTGTAGCATGATAGTTCCATTTCAGATACCTTATGCTTTTTATGATTTAGAGATATTTTTTATGCCATTGTTTTAGGAAAAAGAACACTCAGTTTTGAAAAATGGACAATGTAGATATGTGTTTTTATAATCTGCAGGAGTTGCCATTTTGACATAAAAATACTTTGTTTAGAATTTGAGAGAAAATATATTTAATAAAAATTTTGAAATAAATTTCATTTACTTTTGAATAGAGTCTCAGTAGAACAACATTGACGTAAATGACACATAGGGTATCATTTTTGTGTGGAATCTGAAATTTTAGCAAATAAATTTCAAAAGGAATAAATGTATCTCCGATTCCATTTAATTCATAATTTTGGGGTCTTACATTCTTGAAAACATAGGATAGTAAAATTATTTCTAATTTATAAATTTTTGTTCCAGCGCTGGCCCATAACATGGTCACTATTGAAATCGCAGGGTACTGGGACGGGCACGTTTCAGTAAAAAAAATTTAGTTTAATTTTATGTTTTTTCATATTTTTAAATTTTTAATGAAGGTATGAGTTTTTATTATGTATTTCTGCCTTGCCATGAAGAGAGAACTGAATGAATGAGAAATATATCCGAAATTCGAGGAAATAAGTATAAATTGAAATGCGGCAAAAATTATCTATTATTTAATACCCTATACAAGAAAGTCATATTTTGTTCACAGATTGATCAGATTTTTTGTAACAGAGAATGCATAATTTTCCTAAATAAAAATGCAAAGAAATGTATAAAATGTTATATTTTGAAATGTGTCTGTTTGTAATGAAAGTTTTCCGTCAAAAAACGTTCTTAAATTCGAGTCCAAAAACATATCAAGTTCAATTTGGATTTCCTGTGTAATATGGAAGATAGCACCAGCTAGATGTAGCTGCAGTTATAAAAAATCTGATGTTTACACCAAATGACTTCCTTGCATGGAATATTAAATTATACATCTTTCTTCTTGCATTTCATTTAAATCTACTTTGTCCACAGTGCATAAACCACAATAGAATAAATGCACTCTTTAAAATTCACTATATTTGTTTACAATGGTGACACTCTGGTGCTGGGTTCACTCGACAGAGTTACATTTTGCCCATATTATAACTCAGAATTCATATAAATTTATATTATTTGAAGAATTATCTAATTGTTGTCTCATGTTCTATTCAAATATTGTAATAAATCTAACATGATATATAAAAGAAATTAAGCAAACAAAACAAAAAAGAAACAGTTTTTCACAGACCATTCAGTATTTCTCATTCAATTAATTCAGTTCTCACTTCCCGACAAGGCAGGAATATATAACAACTAAAAATATCT
This sequence comes from Stegodyphus dumicola, assembly GCF_044657685.1. Classification (NCBI taxonomy): domain Eukaryota; kingdom Metazoa; phylum Arthropoda; class Arachnida; order Araneae; family Eresidae; genus Stegodyphus; species Stegodyphus dumicola. Next base: position 256,178,292 of record NC_140771.1, on the reverse strand, counting down.
ATATTAAAAATTACGAAGTAAATCTGAAACACTTATATCCTCGAATAAATTCGAGAATGGATTAAACAGGATTTAATTCGCAATAATAAGAGAATGTATTATCTTTGTTCAGGGTTCGTACGGTCCTTACGAGTCCTTAAAAGTCCTTAAGTTTTTTGGAACCGATTTTTGGTCCTTAAAAGTCCTTAATTTTAGCTCAAATCAGCAGAAGGTCCTTAATTTTAATCATCTGAAATTTTCTGTTTTGACGACTGCCATTTTGAGTGTGAATTAGCATTTTGGAGGAATACTTTTGGCGATTCACTGACGTATATGGCTATCTTTCAAATTGTTTCATGTGTTATAATTTGTTTCCATTTCTAATATAAATGATGGGATACTTGAGTTTCTAAGCAAGAAGTGAAACATAAGTATTTCAAAATTCATTTTTTGTAATAGAGCTCTTAAAGAATTTTCACTTTTGAGAATGTGAATTCTTTTATTAAACTTATGAATTTGGCGATTTTAAGGTCAGTTTGTATAGAAAATTTTTAATTCTGAAATCTGAGAATTTTTCGACGATTTTTTTAAAACATTGATAAATTTCATTAAAATAATGGTAATATATTGGAATTATATTAAAAAAATAACATTAAAATAAAACATTTAATTTTTCGATGTAATATTATAAAGTTTCATTTTGGCAACTTATTATACAATATTTTGAATCTGAAAAATAAGCAAGGTATAATGCTATAAAGTATAATTTATGAAACAGCTCTTAGCAAAAGCAAAATTTGCTATGTAATTAATTAAAAATGTCGTCTTTTAAATTTTTTCATAGCGTTTTCCCCATGTAATTGTATCGAAATATTAAAAATTCTCAGAATATGCATCAGTTTTCTCTATAAAATTAATTTTACACTTTTTCCCTCCTTTCTTTTTTTTTTCTTCAAAATATTTCTGGCTTTTTGCTGTTACAGAATTGGGATAATTTATCTTCAGTATTTTTGACAATGCAGCTTGGAAAGTTTAGAAGGATTTGAAGGGAAGATTTTTATAGACCCATGATTCTAGAAGATTCAAGAAATATGTGATAAAATGAAAAATGTCTCCATAGTAGCAACGCGTAATAGATGAATTTTATAGAAAGTTTTCGAAGAATTTCTTACTTTTTGGAGAATGACTGGAAGAACAATGAAGACATAATATTTGAATGTTTTTATTCCTGACACTAGAATCTTTTTCTTAACATGTTTATCTTCCTTTTATTTTTTCTGCTATTCACTAGACACAAGCATGGAAAATATTAAAAATGCATCTAATCTTATCACTTGGGCAGGCATTATAGAAATGGATTTTTTTATTAATAAAGAAATCGAAAACTTAAAATTTAAAAGATCCATCTAATATGTCTTAATGCACCATACACATAGCTGGCACTAGGCATTTTCCCATCTGATGCAATCTCTGTGGATCCTAAATTCGACTGCATAGTGATTTATAAGGATTATGTTAATTTTATTAACAGTTACAGTTTGATTTAATTTTGAATAAAGAAATTGCATTTTGAATTAAGGAAATCGATGTAAACTAGCCAAATTGCTTGGGAAGGCTTCAAATTAAAATGACGGATAAGTATTTTTTTGAGTGTTGTTGTTTGAGAATCAGTGTCATAAATTTCATGTATTTTAATCTGTGAAATTTTATTAGATTTTGATTTTAATAGGGCTTTTTTAACAAATATTGCTAAAAAATAAAATTTAATAGTTGCCATGTAAATCCATAATGACTAAGGTTATCTATTTACCTAATTTAATTATTTATAACTAACTGCTTACCCTTAAAAATTATCCCTACATATTAAAGCGAGTTATTTTCTTTCATTACTAAACTACTCACTGTGGTCACAAGATAAAACACAAAGATGTAGAAATTCAAGTAAAACTTATTCTTTGCATCTAGAGACACTTAAAATAATACAAAACAACTTATCACCTCTGGTGCTTTAATGGCTTACTGGAACCTGAAAGTATATTAACTGGGTTACAACCCCTAGAACTCTACACAAAGCTATGACACTAATTGCATCAAACAGAGCTTGACTAACTTTCAACACTTGCTTAAACGTGCCTACATCTGGCCTTTCAAATTTGTTCTAATCAGCAGGCCTCTCTCTCTCTAGACAAGCAGCAGTGGTGATAACATTCAGTCTTTTGGTTATTAATCATGCTGATTATGATCTTACTTGTTATTTTAATATATGCTGTTTGACATAAAATTTACCTGCTATTTACTAAACCTCTAGACCAGCAGTTCTCAACTTTTTGACTATGAAAACCTTTAGTACCACCGCTACAAAGTACTAGTACCATGTTTTGAATAAAAATGTTATGCTTAGATTTCTATCTGCACTATGCACACATGCTATACACAGATTTTTGGGGAACAGATTAGTGATGATCTTTATTTCTGTATTTGGTAAAGCAGATGTATGAATTTGAGCTTGAAGCCTCACGTTTGTCCAGAATAGCTTGGTGTTGACTTTTCAAAACACAGGAAATATATTGAGTTTATAATAATGCCAGATCGTAGTTTAGCGATTTATTTAATTTATTGGGGCAGCATAAACTTAAACTGAGACAGTGCAATGTAATTCAGGGATAAAAATAGTTTGTAAAGATTAATGGGAAATGGGACATATTTATCTTCAGTACAGCTGTTTTTAGCTTTTCAAAGTATGTAGCTGATTGCGTGACATCACAAGAAGTGTTAAAAATAATTATATTTAACCCCTTAACTGCCGCGGGCGTATATATACGCCTTGCTCAGCTGATGCGTTAACTGCCCCAGGCGTATATATACGTCCTTCCGAACTGCTATCATTTGCTTTGCGCTGCTACACCTAAAATTATTCGCAAAGTTAACGCATCGGCTGCGCATCTGGGGGGCAGTTAACGTATCGGCTGAGCAAGGCGTATATATACGCCCGCGGCAGTTAAAGGGTTAATCATATATAGCACCATTTCAAATCTTGGCAAATTCTCAGGGATTATTTCCTGCATTAACAAAGAAATACATAAAATGTATCATGCAAGCTGCTAAGAAATACGATTCATCGATTCATTTTTAAAGAGTAGTAAACATATATTGTATCATAAAATGAGTTCCTTAAACGGTCAAGTGAAATGAATCTCTCACTTCAAAGATCTGCCATTGAATATGCCATTATGAAATGTAAATTCCTTACTAATTGCTAAATTTCTTAATGTTAACATTATTATTTTAGTTGCAAGAACTAAAGAAACGAGCAGATGAGGATGCTCAGCAGGTTGCCAATTTTGAAGAAGTTTGTAAAAAACAGACAAAAGATATTGAAATGCTGCAGAGGCAGATAGAAGAACTTCAGACTGCTAATGGCAAATTATCCAAATCAAAAAAGAAGCTTCAATCTGAGGTGAGATAATTTTACATTTATATAAGTTAACTAGCATTTCAACTGTATTTTCATATGAAGTTATGCAGTTCATGTTTATATTCACTACAAATATATTCAATTTACAATTTTACTTCTAATAATTTATAGGTATAAGACCTAAACATGGAACTTGAAAATCAGAGGGTTAAAGTTTCTGAACTAGAGAAAAAGCAACGAAAATTTGCCCAGTTGCTTGCCCTAGAAAAAGCTGTATCTAAGAGAATTGCTCAGGAAAGAGAGAAGGCTGAAAGAGAATCTAAAGAAAAAGAGACTAAAATCCTATCTTTAACCCGGGCATATAAAGATAGCCAAGATAAAATGGGAGAACTTGAAAGGAGTAGAAAGCAGTTGCAATTAGAACTGGAAGAACTTGTCAGTAGTCAAGGAACTGCTGATAAAAATGTAAGTTTTAAGATTAATTTAAAATTTTAATTTGAATGTGTTTTGTTTAATGAGAAGATATGAAGAAATGTTAAACTGAAGAAAAAAATTTGTTTCATAATAAATCGAAGTTTGCAAAATATTCTAATTAAGTAAAAATCTATCTGTATTAAAAAAAGTATTAATTTAAATTGTTAGGTTTCAATTTTGTATCTTGCTGTAGTTGAATTTTTGCTCAGATCGTTGCAGATAAACTTATGAAATTGTAGTGAAGAATGTATAATTAACTACAATCTGAAGAATGTCTTTATTTGCCTGCTGAGTTTGTTCCAATTGTAAATCATTACTGATATTTCAAAGAGCTTGTAACTAGATTTGGAAAAACTGAAGACAGCTCAGTTTAAGAATCAAGAGCTAACAGACACAATAGGTTATCTTTAATTATTTATCATAGCCCATCAACGAATCGATTTGTGTGTAGTAAACCCAGCTTTAATTGAAACAGAGGAAAAAATTAACAGGAAACCATTGACTCTGATTTCAATTGTTTCCATTTTTTTAAATGACTTTTCCTGCATTGTTTCAGTTTTAAGCATAAATATGTTTACTTTTGAAAAATAACTGGCCAAAAAGGGACAACTGTAAATCAAAGTTTTCAATTCTACTTTGCCATATTCATGTTTAAGTTACCTCTGTATTTGGCATGCTATTAAACTGCTAGCAAGTTCTAATGTTGAAATTTGAATTTTTTTATTCCAGCATTTGTGTGTTAAAATTATCTGATGTTAATGCAAAGAATTACTCTCACATGTTAAAAATTATTTTCTTTCTGAAAGAGATAGAAAATTGCTCTTTAACTTTACCCATTAAATTGTCTTGTAGAGGTTTTCAGAAATTATTTTTTCTGCAAGTATGTTGTCTTTTTGGAATCTCATCTTTTGTCATTTAGTCTGCAGCTTGATGTCTTGCTACTCGTCTGCCTTGGAGAACCTTGTTTACTCCTTTTTTTGGATTTAGTTTTTATGGAATATTTCTAAGCTTGGGCCAATTTTGGAAAATTTATATAGTATTTTTAAGTTTTAAGCTGAAAATACTATATAATTATAAATGTATAAATAATAGAAAGTTACTTGTATATAATATTATAATAACAAAGTAGTTTGTGATGTTATCTATTCCTGAGAGAAAGTTGATTGCACTGCAGTGCTTTAGCATTTAAGCACCATGCCTGCTTTGTCTTCCTTTCTTATTTAGACCATGATACCCAGTTTCACCAGTATGGTTGCAGCCAAGAGATTTGTGCATCATTTGATAGAAGAGATAGTTTTTTAAATTGTGTAACGCTGGTGACTGGTGCAGTCCAAATAAAAAATATACTGTGTTGGCCTTTGGTGACTGACATCATCTGAATGGAATGTATAGTGTTGGTCACCAATGACTGATATTTCAGTTACATGTTAAATCACAATTTGATGTATTGGGAAAAAAGTGTAGAAAATTGCACATTTAATGTTTTATTAGAAGGTAGATTATTACTTTTATGATATGCAGAAATTTCAAAGCTTTTCTAATATCAAAATTTAAATAGTATGCAGGGGTGTTTGTGCTCCAGGGATTTTGAACTTCGATACCCGGAAATTCCGGGGATCGTTGTTCAAAAGGAAGTAGAAATAATAATGAATTATTTATTTTGATATGGGTAATTTTGTTTGCTTTGAAAGCAGAAAACGCAAGGTCAGTGTGTGTGTGGTGAAAACTTTTCCTTTCTTTCTCCAAAGGCAGTGATAATGCGTGAAAAGGGGCAAAAAACTTTTTTGTTCTTTTCTTATTGCGAGTTATGACTCATTCCCCCGGTTCTCGGACATTCTCTTCTGGATTCTTTTCCGCAAGTAGGCACGGCAGAAGAAAAAGGGAGAGACTTCGTTCGACCAGATGTGTGATCACGTGACTCTGGGTTCAAAGGTCTTATCTCTCCTGGCGTCGCGCCAATAAGTAGAGTAGATGGATTTTTCGCCGTATTAGCTATTTGTCATTGATCGCTTCTCAACTTTTTTTCTCCGCTGTGTAACGAAGTTGAAAAATTATCATATCAGCTGAACGAAGAGGCAGAGCGGACAGAAAGACTAATCAGGAGATTAAGTAAGGTGATGTACGGTAGCACATGTGCAGATATGCAGGTAGACGTAATGGGGGAGTGTCTGAGTAGTATAAAGCATGTTGTCGGTGTAAGATCAGTATTTCTGGCAAAGAGATTGCACGCCGTATAGCAGTTAAAATCACACCGAGTTACTGGCTCAGCGAGAAATGGCGAATAATCAATCTGTTAGACGACATCTGGATACTTTTACCCGAGGTCGAATCATTGGGAAGTTGGATGAAGGCCGCAGTGTGACAAGTGTGGCTGCAGAGTTCGGAATTGCTCACAGCATCGTTTCACAACTTTGGAAACAATTTCAAACTACAGGAACAGCTATTCGGGGGTTTAGTAGTCAGGGTTGCCACGCTACCTGGAAAACCGGGAGAACCGGGAAAAGTCAGGGAATTCGAAAATTGACTAAAATATTCAGGGAAAAGTCAGGGAATTTAAGTATTTTTGTAAAAATCTGGAAAAGTCAGGGAAGTCCATACAACGATCCCGCCAAAAAAAGCGATTTTTGCGCTGACGTCGGAAGAGATAACTTTTTTGGCGAATTAGGTATCACGTGAGTGTCATTCGGGTAGCTGGCATAGAGCCAATTTTCGCAGCTCCAATTTTATTGTAAATATTTTAGAAAGGCAAAGCAACTTTCCCGCAAGTTTTGGTTTCCAGTATTCTCGAGAATCGCATGTGCAGTACATGAATTAAAGAAAGTACCTGTTCTCGTATAAAACAAAATGGGTTTAATCCTAGTATACGGTACCATGGACGTTTGAATCAAAGAATATGTATTGTAAAGAAGGAAAACCTCTCTGCAACAGACGTGGCTGTGGCTCCGTTCCATCATAGAGGGAAATAGCTGTGCATGTCTGATATATCTGTCGCCAAAGCTCGAAACCGGTGTCGAAGTTTGAAGGTCACGTTATGAAGAGTTCATAAAATGAATATCGTTTAAAATTTCTTTAACCACTTGCACTAAAAAGACGTGCCACGCACGTCGAGATGCTTTTATCTCAAACCGCGAGCGACGTGAACACCACGTCGATAAGCATTTATCGCAAAAATGAAAATAACGTGGTGCACACGTCGCCTAACAATGAGATTGTTCGCCTAACGAGATTGTTTATATCTCGAGTTACAGCTCTGGATTGCACTCGCAGATGCGGAGCAGTGTAAATGAGACACTTTACCGCTTGTTATATTGTAGCGCATGGCACCGCAACAGTGAAGTTTAGCCTTAGCGCAAGTGGTTAAACTTTAAAGGAAAAGAAAATATTTTTTGGTGCAAGTAAATTAATTCATGGATTAGTTATTTTCAGGGGGGGGGGGAAAAAAAACTACGAAAATCCGTTTTTAAAATTATTGCGAAAAATCCAAGAAGAAACGACCTTTGATAAAACGTTTCTTCTTGGATTTTTCGCAATAATTTAAAAACGGATTTTCGTAGTTTTGTCAAAGAGCGTTTCTTCTTAACACGTGTTTCTCAATTTCCTGTACACATCGCGGAGAGGGAAATTCTGGCCGCCAGGTTCCGTCGCCAAATCCCTTGGCAAATTTTTCCTCCGCATTCTAGCGGGGTAATAGCATTTTACTTGTATGGAACCTTTTCTTCTTTACATAGACGTTCTTTGGTTAGATAATAATGGGATTTGGCGACATCTTGATGCGCAGTAAACGGGTCATTTTGGTCTTGGTGACAATTTTCAAAATTGTGCCAAAGCCTTACCGTATGCTAGAATTTTACCGCAAAATCTTTTTAAACCTTTTTTTTTAATAAATACCTTGCCATTTTGCAGTAAAATAAAAAAAAACCTGGAAAAGTCAGGGAATTTCATTCTCCTGTTTGAGTGGCAACCCTGAGTAGTGGTCGTCCACGAGGAACCACACCCGCAGATGACCAGTATATTGCCTTACAGGCCAGAAGAAACAGGCGGCAGACAGCGGGAGAAATCGCTAGACACACGACACAGACGACTAGATGACCGATATCGTGTTTTATTGTGGCCAGAAGACTGCACGGTGGTGGTCTGTTTGCACGACGCCCTGTACGGTGTGTACCTCTAACACCTGCCCATCGGAGAACGCCGGAATTGGAGAGACAATGAATGGGAAAGAGTACTCTTTACAGATGAGAGCAGATTCAGTCTGAGTAGCGATTCTTATCGCATACTCATCTGGAGAGAGCGGGGAAGCCGCAATCATCCCTCGAACATCATTGAAAGGGACAGGTATGGAGGTGGCGGTGTTCTCGTTTGGGGAGGCATCATGCTTGGTAGTTGTACAGACCTTCACATCTTCGACGCAGGTTCAGTCAACGGGACCCGTTATTGTAACGAGATTCTTCTTCCATATGTGCGTCTTTTTAGAGGCGCTATGGGTCCGCAGTTCCTTTTCATGGACGACAATGCACCATGTCATCGCACAGTAGCTGCATAACAGCTCTTAGAGAGTGAGGATATTAAACATATGTATTGGCCGGCATGATCTCCGGATCTCAATCCCATCGAGCATGTATGGGATTTTCTAGGCAGATGCTTGGCAGCTCATAACTTACCACCAGTAACGATTCCGGAGCTTCGATTGGCGCTGCAAGACGAATGGGCAGCAATGCCTCAACAACTCATTGACACCCTCATTCTCTGTATGGGCAGACGCTGTGAAACCTGCCTAGCAGTCAGGGGAGATCATATCCCCTATTGAAGACCGGATTTTTCTTGGTGGACACCCATCACAGTGTTTCAGCCTTCAGTCGCATTGCGCTCTGTGCTACTTTTTGAATAAAGCTTCTTTTTATCCCTCTGATTTCTCTTTTTGTAAGTGTTGCTTACATTACTCATGTCCTTACGTATTGGGGATCTTACGGTATTAAATGTGTTGATTTGGAAAGCTTTTGTACAAAGTTATATTGAAAAAACCGTCTTGTCCTTAATTTTTGCACACCAGTGTATACAATTTATTGAATCTGAAAAATAAGCAAAGAATAATGCTATAAAGCACAGTTTACAAAACAGTTTTTAGCAAAAGCAAAATAGCTACGTAATTAATTCAAAATGTCTTTTAAATTTTTTCATGGTAAGAATTTTCCCCATTTCTCAGAATGATCAGAATTCTTAGAAAATGCATCAATTTTCTTTATAAAATTAATTTCACACATTTTTCCTCTGATTTTTTTTTGTAAAACATTTCAGCCTTTTTGCTGTTACAGAATTGGTAGGGGTAATATTTCTTTAGGATTTTAGACATTGAATCTTGGAAAGTTTAGAAAGATTTTAAGACAAATTTATAGACCCACGATTCTAAAGGATTCTAGAAAAATGTGATAAAATGAAAAATATCTCCATGGTAGTAACATACAGTTTCTTACATTTTGGAGAACATCTGGAAGAACAATGAAAACATAATAGTTGAATGTTTTACTGCTGATTCTAGAATCGCTGTCTTAACATTTTTATCTTCCCTTTATTTTCTCTACTTTTCACTAGATACAAGTACGGAAAATATCAAAAGTACTTCTAATTTTATCATATGGACAGGCATTATAGAAAGGAATTTTTCTATTAATAAAGAATTTGAAACCTGACAATTCAAAAGATTCATCTAATATGTCTTAATGCATCATACACAGAGCTGGTGCTAGGCATTTTGCCACCTGACGCAGTCTCTGTGGATCCTAAATTATGCTGCTTGGTGCCTTTCTAAAGTCTGCTTCCAAAGCCTGCTCTAAATTTTAAAAGTTTTGCCATTTCTAGATTTTGTTGCTCAGTGTCTCCTTAAATTCTAAGAATTATGCCACACCAACTCTGTGACCAGACTTTACCATGTGTATTTCATATTTCTTCTGAATGTTTGTATTACTAAAGAAATAAAATTAGCAGTCTTTTAGAATAACAGAAAACTTTAATTAAATCCCAAAAATTTAAAGTGAAAAGGAAATGTGTTGAAAAAAGAAACTAAATATGTAAAGAGAAGGAAAATTATTCTTCAAAGATATGTACAGTTATTATTATGTAAATTACCCAGTTATTTACAGTTTCAGCCTTTACTATAATTTCCCTTTCTATTTCCTCACTTAAACAGTTTTTGGAGTGTAAGATGAGTGTGTTTCTGATCTCTACTTGCTTCCTGCATTAGTTCTGTCAGTTCTGATAATTTGTAATTATTAGTCTTTCCATTACTGCTGTGGACATCTGAGTTTATTATGACAATAGAGTTACTGAACCATATTAAATTGAAATTAAATTGTACAGTCTTTGACCCCTTAGTCCATATTTTTAGTTTGAATTTGACTCTTCTTGTTTAATTATATCACCACAAACTGTAATTGATTTTGTTAGCATAAGAACAGACCTATATGTTCAAAGTTCTTTTTGAATCAGAAGCTTATTTAAACCTTTATTTAAATTTATTATCTGATTTATAGTTACTTTCAGACATAGTGATAATTTGTTTCACGTCTGTCGGGGAGGGGGGGTCAGACTATTTCACTTTTACCAGATCAAATAAACCCTCATAGGTAAGTACATTGTGGAGAGGTTGGCAGTTAGGAGATAAAACACACAGAAACTAATGAGAACATTGGTTTGCATATTGAGACAAATTTCTAATTGTCAGAAAACATGCTTAAGGACACGAAAGTCTATATAAATTAGCCAGAATGTCTAGGCAGGCCTTCAAATTAAAAAGATGCGTAATTATTTTGTTGAATTTTATGTTTTGTAGCTTTTAATGTGTAATTATCCTAATATTGTTTAAAAATCAATGTCATAAATTGCATGTATTTTAAACTATGAAATTTATGAGATTGTGATATTAATAGGGTTTTTTAACAAATATTATTAAAAAATAAATCTAATTTAATAGTGGCCATGTAAATCCATAATGACTAATTTAATTATAACTAAATGCATTCTCTTAAAAATTATCTCTCTATATTAAAGCAAGTTATTGCCTTTCGTTAACACGCTGAGCCCGGCATCAGTCCCTGAAAACCGGCACTGGAATTTTCGTTTGGCTGGCATCTTTTCGCGGGACCGACAGTATTAAAGTTAAAAAATAAGTATAGTCTCAATGAAATGTGATCAGATGTAGTTTTAATGAAATTTATTGAAACATTCTAAATAAAAATACGGCTCAGTTTTATACATATTACAATATGAAACATTTATTTTGGTAACATTTTTGGCTATCTTGCGTCCAAATAGTTTTTAATTGTCATCATAACATTTCGAACAATACTTTCGGACTTTATGTGCATCTCCTTCCTTTTTGTATAATTTATTAATAATTTAAGTCAGCAATATTGCACCGCTTGATCGCAATATTGCTGCCGGCTCAATGGAAAGTACAGCAAATTCGGCGTCAGGCTCATCGTGTTAAACCTTTACCGTAGTCACATGGTAAAACACTAAGATATAAAAATTCTCGTGAAAGTTATTCTTTGCATCCAATGAGACTAAATTCAAAACAACTTATCACTGCTAATGCTTTAGTGGCTTAATAGAACCTTAAAGTATATTAACTGAGTTACAACCCCTGGAACTCTACACGAAGCTACGACACTAACAGCATCAGACAGAGGTCAGCTAACTTTCAAAACTTGTAACTGTTACTACATCAAGCATTTCAGGTTTGTTCTAATCAGGAGATCTCTCTCTAGACAAAGCAGCAGTGGTGATAACATTCAGTCTTTTGTTATGAATCATGCTGATTATGATTTTAATGCTCATTTTAACCTATGCTGCTTGACATAAAATCTACTTACTGAACCTCTAGACTGAGCAAATATGTGACAAAATGAGACATTAAAAAAGAAAAAGGATAATTGTTAGTAAAAGGTAACTAAAATGTCACTTATTTCCTTTCAAATATGTCCAGTTATTATGAGTGTAAAATATTTAATGCTACTTTTTAAGTTTTATAAAATTAATTTTATTTTCAAACATATTAATAAATATGTTAATTAAGTTATGTTTAATAATAATGCATCCTACTCAGGTTCAAGCATAGATATAATATTTTTAATTGAATTTATCCAGTTCCCATTTGCTCATAGGTCCTTAATTTTTTTCATTAATGGTCCATAAAAGTCCTTAAAAGTACTTAATTTCCTTGTGCAGAAATGTGTACGAACCCTGGACACAGCCTTCAAATTATCAGGCTATCACGGTGGAGACAGCTTCCTGCAAAGCAGCCGACTCTGCTTTTCGGAGTACAGCTCCCGACTCTGCTTGGTCGTTCTCGGAACTCCACGCACTCTCGAGAGTCTCCATGCTACAACTCGCGATGCACTCGACGACACACGAGCACAGCCTGAATCTTCGGTTCAGTCTTTCCCGGAGCTCAACACGCTCTCTCGACGATGAACTAACCGCGATACACTAACAGGCTCCTTCAGTGAACTCGACCCACTCGGCACTCGCTGCCCGGCTGTGAACTTGATCGACTCTGCAGGGATTGACTCACTAGACGAGGCACACACACACTCTCGATGTAGTACACTTTCAGACTGCAGACCAGCATGGTTTATATAGCTTTCAGCTTGTGTTCGGGAACATTCTGGACTAAACCAGTTAGAATTCATTCCAGAAGTTTCTCCAACCGTCTATGGTATATCGCAAATTTTGTTGCCAAATGTCGCCAAAAGGCTGATTTATCGCCAAATGTGGCAACCCTGCCTTCCATTGCCATTTTATGGTAACCCTAAAACTGCTTTGCGGGGAAGCTATCTTACTGGTTCTTTACATTTCGTAACAATATAAAAGAAATTAAGCAAATAAAACAAAAATGAAAGAGTTTTTCACATTCAATTCTCATTCAATTAATTCAGTTCTCACTTCCTGACAAGGCAAGAATATATAACAACTAAAAATATCTATATTAAAAATTACAAAATAAATCTGAAACACATATTTCCTCGAATAAATTCCAGAATGGATTAAACATGATTTAATTCGCAATAAGAAAAGGTATTATCTTTGTTGTTTTAAAGCTTAGTTTCTGTAGATTGCCAACAAATCCGCTATTTTGCCAAGTTTGAAGTGTAAACAAATTGTCTGCAATCACAAAATTCATTAGGCTTAGGTGCACTTAAGCAACTTTTAAATTGTTGATAGCTCCACAAATATTGCATGCAGATGTACTAAAAGGCAGAAAATCTTATCCAAAAGATAAGAATAACATAATTCAATCCTTTTTAAAGTAAAAAATGCACAACTTAACAAACGTATAGGAGTAAAGAAACTGAGATCACTGAGCCGGTGAACAGAGTGGATATATACATCTCTTTATATGCGTTATACACGTTTGGTGCGGTTAATCACAACTAAAATAAGAGGTGCACATCTGCATGTTATAGCAGTCCTATATAAAAAATTTCAATATTCTGAAGCTACTTCTTTTTGAGTTATGCGAGATACGTACGTACAGATGCCATGAAAAATTCTCTTTAGAATTAATTTAAAAAATCAGTTTTTATAATTTTTTGTGTGAAAAAAGAGTCTTTTATTCTTTCCTTACATAGAGTTATTTCAAGATTTTTTATACCTGATTGTAAATATGAGAAATATTTTGTATATGTGCACTAACTATTGTAATAGTTGTTTCTAATTATATTTGTTACTTTTATAGGCCCCAGGACACAAGACGAGGAGGATTTCATCCTCCACAACCTCCTCGTCTGCCTCGCCACCTTGCCCAAGACAGGTAAGTTTTATGCTTCTTCATACACATTTTTTGGAACAGAACTAGACATAAATAATGATTCTAATCCGGTAGTATGATAGTTCATTTCAGATATTTTATACTTTTTGTGATTTAGAGATGTTTTTCATTTTTTTTTGGGGGGGGATGGAACTCAATTTTGGAAAATGACAATGTAGACGTATGTTTTGATGATCTGAAGGAGTTGCCATTTTGACATCAAAACTTTGTTATGTATTTCTTCCTTGCCATGAAGTGAGAACTGAATGAATGAGAAATATATCCCAAATTCCAGGAAATAAGTATAAATTGAAATGCAGCAAAAATTATTAGAAAACCATAGAAGAAAGTCATTTTATTCACATCAGATTTTTTTTTAAATAAAGAATGCATAATTTAAATAAATAAGAAATCCAGAGAATTGTATAAAATGTTACATTTTAAAATTTAGAATCTTTCACATTTATGACAAATCATGAATATTTGGGTCATTTAAAATACTTTTTTATGTAGAAGAATGTATATCTGTGACATAAGTAAACAGACAAACAGTTATGCAAGTAAAAGCCAGGAAAGGAACTTTGCTAGATTTGATGCCATTTGCACATATGTGTCTTCGATTTTGACTGAATTTTTGCAACAAAGTCTTGGATTGTATGCAGGTTGTCTTATATTTTGAAATGTGTGCTACTCTGTTAAATGGTTGCTGCTGTTCAAGTATTGTTTTCTTGCTCTTATTTCAGTTTTGCAATAGCAATTATATTTTCTCATTTATTTTCATTTAGTAAATGTTTCCTATATATATATATATTTACTAAAGAGATATTGATTAGTTATCTCCTAAGATTAATTTTATATATATCATATAATCTATATTTCCTACAGTATTTCATAATTTCATTTCTTGTAGTATTGGCATGGAATTGTATTTTTGAAATATGTCTGTTTGTAATGAAAGTTTTCTGTCAAAATACGTTCTTAAGTTCGAGTCCAAAAACATATCAACTTCAGTTTGGATTTCCTGTGTGGAATGAAAGATAGATGTAGCTGCAGTTATAAAACATCTGATGTGTATACCACATGACTTCCTTGCCGGGAATATTAAATTATACACTTTTTTCTAGCATTTTATTTAAACTTACTGGATTGAATTAAATCTAGTTCGTGCACAGCGCATAAACCACAATAGAATAAATGCACTCTTTAAAATTCACTATACTTGTTTACGTAACAACACTCTAATGCTAGGTTCACTTAACAGAGTTACATTTCGTCCATATACTATGTACATTCTCTCTCTCTATATATATATATGTATACTATGTCCATATACATTCATCCATTACTCTGAATGCATATAAATTTATATCATTTGAAGAATTATCTTATCATTGCCACATGTTCTATTCAAATACTGTAATAAATCTAAAACCACGTATAAAAACAATTAAGCAAACAAAACGAAAAAGAAACAGTTTTTCACGGATGATTCAGTTTTTTTCATTGGATTAATTCAGTTCTCACTTCCGGACAAGACAAAGGTACATAAAATCTCAAAATATCTATATAGTCGTTCGGGGACATCTCGACATTTTTAAGGAAGTCCCTTAGTAGAGTGGTCTGCACCCTGGTGTCACATATGGAAACCACTGTATTGGAATAGCCTAAGAATGTAGTGTGTCATTGTGAATCGAATGTGTTGTAAAGTCAGAGATTGATCAAGAAAATAAATATTAATAATCTGTCAGGTAAGTTCTTTATAATTTGCAATGCATAAAGTATAAGATTGGCTTTAATAATGATGATAAATGTGTACAATGGTTTCAATTTTTGGTGATTTCCAAATGACTGGTTAGTGAGATCAGGCATTCAGGAGCATGGATGTCTAAGCAAAAAGTTTTCATAGCCTGTCAGAGGGGGTTGCTGTCATCTCTCATAGAAATGTGTAACTCGTGAAGATTTTGACAGTTGATCACGGGAAGATCTCGACAGTCGAGTCGGGCAATTTTGTCAATGGCTTTCGGAAATGTGGAATATACCCATGCAATCCCGATATTTTGGAACTACAGCTGCTACAAATGGCACCATTCCAGTTATGGTAGAGGAAGAAGACGATAACCTCCAGAGGTCATCACCACCATCTACTGCATCAGCTTCTACATCATTTTCGGAATTATCCCCTGTACCAGTAGTACAGAACCACTCTGTACAGAATAGGAGAAAAAACAAGAATCAGCCCTTATAACATCCGCAGAATGCAGGAGTCAACTGCACAGTAAAACACCAACACAGGGACCTAGACGTCAGGGAGGAAGTCAACCCAGTACCTCGACGGATCTCGAAAACAGTGAAAATTACTGTGGCTATTGCGGTGTGAACTATTTTGATGATACTGCCAGACAGAAGTGGGTGCAATGTGTTAGAGAGTGTAGTATGTGTCTCCATGAGGCATGTATACTAAATGGGAATCAATTCCAGTTTAGATGCAACAAATGTACATAGTTAAAAGAATGGATATATACTGTTGCATTGTTAATATGTGTTAGTTTCTTTTCCATAGTGCATTGTCCTTATTTCTTAAAAAAAAAGCCTATGTTCCACATTGTACCTGCCGCCCCGTAGATACCTGTCGAGATCTAGTTAAGAGAGAAGTAGACATCTGGCTTTTATTGATTTTCATTGCATTTATATGACCTAAGTTGTTTTTCAGGTAAGCCAAATTTTCATAATGTGTTACTTATACAGGAATAATTATTTTCTGTAAAAATAAATGATAAAATCCTCAAATGTCGACCAGTTATTCATAATTTTCCCTTAAGGTGTTGATATGTCTCTGAACGACGTTATTAAAAATTTCGAAGTAAATCTGAAAGAAAATAAAAGAAATTAAGCAAACAAAAAAGAAAAGAAAGTTTTTCTCAGACGATTAAGTATTCAGACGTTCAAGAATGAATGATGTTTAACTATAAAGCTAGTCATACTTCTAAAATTGCATCCGATCATCCATTACGCCATAATGTTCAGACAATTCAGTGTTTCTCATTCAATTAATTCAGTTCTCACTTCGCAAGAAGGCAAAAATACGTAAAAACTCAAAATATCTATATTAAAAATTACGAAGTAAATCTTAAATACTTATTTCCTCGAAAAAATTCCAGAAAGGATTAAGCTAGATTTAATTCGCAATAATAAATGAAGGCGTTATCTTTGTTGTTGCGAAGCTAAGTTTTTCTAGATTGGCAACAAATCCACTATCCTGCTGTTTCAAATGTAAACAAGCAATGGCTGCCATAAAAAAAATATTAGGATTAGCGGCACTTAAACAATTTTAAAATTGTTGATGATTCTAAAAATATTGCATACAGATTTACTAAAGGCATAAAAACCATAACTGTAAGATAAGAACAACATAACTCAATCAATTTTAAAGCAAAAAGTGTACAATTTACAAACATATAAGAGCAAAGAAACTGAGATCACTGAGCCGGGTAACATAGTGGATATATATATAAATATATTTATATACGTTTGGTGCGGGCGATTGCAACCAAAATACAAGGTGCACATCTACGTGTTACAGTAGTCCTATATACAAAATTTCAACGTTCTGAGTCTACTCGATTTTGAGTTATGCTGTACAGAAGCCCCGGTATAAGCAAAACTCTTTTTAGGATTGCTTTCGGTAAGCAAACATAAATACATATACAGGTTTTTCGTAAAAGTGCAGTGGTGTAAACTATTACAAAGCAAAGAATATATGTGTTAGAAATCTCATGAAATATAATAAAATGCTTTCAAATTCACTGAAGTTTTTATTTAAATGTAAAAAAAATATTTAAATATATATGTTTATTTAAATATAAATATATATGTATATGCAGCACTCTAATTCTGATTTTAATCCTTTTCAGACTCTCGAAAAGATTACAGCTCTCTGTAAAGAGGCGGAGGGCATGCTCCAATGTGCAGCCTCGCTAGGTAATTAATAGTATTTTTTTTTGGCATATGTAGTAATTTAATGTTTCATATATATTTAGTTTGATTTTCTTCTTTTTTATCACATTTTTTTATTACAATCAAGGTGCATTATTTTCTGTTTGGCTTTTGTTAATCTTGTAATGATTATAAATGTTTGAATATAATGATGTCTGAAATGCACTGAACCATCTGTTAATGAATTTATACAATTTTTGATTATTTCCCTCTTCTGAGGATGTATTTGTCCTAGAGACAAGCAAGTTATTGCCTAATATACGAAATAAGAACCGAGTGCCAAGAAAATTTAAGCAAACTTATTTTTTTAAAAAAGCTTTCTATGAACAAAAGGCATGTCTGGTGTTCCTGTTTTAAAATTCTGTGGCTTCTTGGCAATCAGCAGAAATTTTATCTTTTGATTTAAGTTTGTGTAATACTGGAGACTAGCAATGTGAAATAAATTAGGCTAGCAAAATAAATTCATAGTTCTTTGTGGTGCACTACACTTTAAAGTCGGTATTTCAACAAGAAAAGTTGTATTCAGTCTATCTACGCTTAAAGGAGTATACAGATAAAATTTTGTAAAAATTGTACTTACCATTTCAATTCTGTGAGTGTTCCATGAGGTGGAATTGCAGTGAAGCACGGAAATTAGTAGAAGCTTATGTATAGTAATAATAAAAAAAAAAAAACACTGTATTATAGCTGTATACATGGTTTTCTGGATATGCACAACTTTCTTGAATATATATGGATAAACGAGATAAATATATGTATATACACAGGTCCTATATTAAAAAATATTTACACATTTTTCGATTTCGTAGCTTCCTGAAATTTTCAAAGCATGTCGCATCTTTTTGATAGAAGTACAAACCAACTTTGCAGGTTTTGAACAATAAACTTGTTTTGTGTGGCTTCTGTTCCGTGCAACAATATGTTTAGAATTCCAAGTAAAAAGAAAGAGAAAAAGAAATTCTTTCCTCTTCGGAAAGAGTTTTAATGCCATTTATGGAAAATTAATAATAAAAAAAAATTAACTGCAATTAATATTAACAATAAAAAAATAAGCTAAAAATTATACATGCACAAAAAATATCTACACAATTATTATAATAAACGGGAATGAGACTTAAAAGCGATAGCAAAATAATTTGCGCAGCTTCCCTAAGTAAAGATGACTCAAGCTACTGATAAAATTCCCACCTGAAAACTACTCACAAAAATTTCAAGATGTCCATATTAGGGCTTACATAGCACAAACCACACCTCACCCCTCAAAACTGCCTCATTCCTGCAAAACAATGTAAATAGAAAACATATACAACAGATGTTTTCTCCTAAGACATGTTCTGATGCGTAATAGCATGAGATCGCCAAAGGCGCAGTGTTCCCGCTAATGGAACACCCCACTTTATTTCATGATTCTGCACATGCTTTTTGTATGAAAAATGTAAAAAAATATATAACAAGTGATATAGAGTACAGCCATCAAAATTATAAAGAATTTTTTTTCAAACAAATTTTTTTGCGTCGCCAAAAAATATAGAAAATAACTGGATTTTAATAACACATCATAAATGAAAATTCTGGGTCTCTTTGTGATATGCTGCCATCTACTATTTAAAAAGAGAAGTTTGAAGTATATTATAAAGGCATTTTTATCAATTTACGGTTGAATTTAACGGTTTCAGAATGGATTTAATTTGGGGGTTCCATGTAGTGGAACACTGAGCAACAAAGGGTTAACAGGAATAGCATCAGTAACCATTTGAATGCAAGAAAGAGCATCGGCTGGTCAATTTTCTACACCGTTCACGTGTTGAATATCAGTATCGATGACACATCGGCAAACTTGATTATAAAATATATTGTTCATTCTGAAAAAACACGAAACTTTTCTGAATTCTTTCCATTTTATACGCAATAAGTTGCCCCCCCCCCCCATGATTATTTTCAACCAAAAAACGTTACCCATATGAGAAGATACGATGCAGTCTATGAAAGTAAAGATAATGTCATCAACTGTGATAAATCGAGAGATGAAATTTATGATGACTCGCTAATGACTGAAAAAGAATTTCTGGATTTATTGGCAGATTCTGAATTGAATCAGTATTTGAAGGATTTGAATGAAATTCCTTAAAAACTTTGTACATATTTTAAGATTTTATGGATTGGATTGAATTATTATGGCAAATCACACGAGGGCTATCTGCCTAAAGGGAGGAATGCCTTCGTGGAAGACTTTCTAAGGGAAACTGACTCGTATACTTGTTACACATGGGGAAAACCATGAAATCGACCATGCAGCCAGCACGTTCTGAAGCAAATGCACATTTAGGAAGGTTGCTAGTCAAATTAGGCTTTTTTAATCTCTTGTAAAACTCTTTATGAATGACATATTCATTGAGAGATGAGGAAGCAGTCAAAATATCCTATACATATATATAGAAAATAGTAACTGAAATCTTACAAAATTTGCATAGTTTGCGCAGCATTACCTAAAGCAAATGCCATGGAATTAAAAGGAATAACTATTGCCAGTTTGGGTATGTCGTCTTTATTCATTGGCATCTGGTCATACACTTGAGGCATAAAGCCAGAAAATTTTCTTTATTGTTTAATTTTGACGTAAAATCATATTGATGCCTCACTGGATAGTTGTCTGGAATAGTGACAGAATTTAATTTAATGGTAGTTGTCGCAAGGTCACCAAAGACCCATCCGATTTGTTTTACCTTATGCTGAGAGCTACTCCAGCAGCTTTTAGAAGGACTAAAATGCCTTTTTGTACTAAAGTGAAATCTGGTTTTGGAGCAGCGACTTTATGAGGCACTAAGGCATCTAAACTTAGCAGCTACTGGAGAAACTTAAGTTTTGATTACGTGTGTATTTCATGGGTATCTGTATCCAAAACCTGTTTTAAAACATCTTCAAAGAAAGAATCCTATTTTTTAAGTAAGTATATAAATACATGTAAATTTTATAAAACTGTAATTTTGGTTGCAATATCTGGAGATATCTCACCATCTGATGCAGCATTAGCTGTCAGTTGTTTTTGAGATTTAAAATTAACAGCTTCATTAATTCATTTTCTTCAAATTAATCATTTCTAGATTATTATTAAACACCAATTTGTAAAGAATAAGCAGATTTTTTTTTGGGGGGGGCAGTTAAAATTCTGCAGCTTCTTTACCTTCCAAATCTTCTATTTTCTACTCCATTTAGCATTTATGTTTTGAGAATGCCCAGAAAATCATTTATGTCTTGCTGACTATGAGTTATGAAAGTGATGGCTTCGATGTATGATCTCCATTGCAGTTTTGCCTACCTGTCATTTTACATGGGAAATTCAAAATATCCAGACCGATCACCTCCATGCTTTCCTTTATACGTTATTCTCTGGAGATCAACTACGTAGCAAGATCACTGTCCCCTCTTTTAGGTTTGGTTTTTCAAGCAGGCCTTTGAAGTATATAATTATGAAATAGAATATTGTATCTGCCCTCCTTCATCCTCTGGCATGAGCATTTAATAAAGATTTGAGAGGCTATTGGGTGTTTCAAGTTTTGTGCTTGAAATTTGCGTACAGTTATGCTTTCGAAATTAGGTACTGCTTCACAAGAGGGCTTGATATTTCATCAAATGCTTCTGCTCTATGTTGCATAGAGCATATTGCATATAGTGTGTCAAAAAGAGGGATCCATCCTCCTATTAATAAAGATGTTCTATGTCAGAGTTGTTCTTCCCAGACATTCTTATCTTGTGATTTTATACTCCATAAGCTGCAATAAAAAAAGTAAAATTTTTAACAGATAGTGGTGGATACAGCATATTTATAACATTCACAAGAATAGACAGTATTTATTTAAGCACAGACAGCAAAACTTACAGCAAAAATCTATTTATTTGAGACTAAGATTTGAGAAGCTTCAAGCAGATTTTGGGAATTCCGGAAGGCCTGAGTATCGGAGCGAGAAATTTCTGGTATGGTGTGGTTCCGAGGAACAGCTGAGCAGTATTTTCCTGGATTGATTAAGGAGCCTCTGGGAAGTACATAACATAGATTGGGAACCACTGCTTTAGAGATTAGAATTTGCTATCAAAATTGTGTTTCTATTTATCAGAATTTTACATAATGTAAGGTATATACTTCTGACATAGCTATTCACCCGCCCACGACGCGTGCGAATAGCCAATAGCCGACCGAGTTTTTATCACGTGTCATAATCAGAAAACCTTCTTGCTTACCTGTTTCAATATGGCAATTATTATGACCTATTTATAACACCGTAAGTAATAGGAACATAAATAAATTACAGTTTCTACAAAATCAAACTTTCTGCCTTACAAAATTCTCCTTATTTATTATAAATATTGGCTATATCATGTGTAATAAGAAGCTCTATAAGTATCCCAGTATTAAATACACCAAAAACTATCTTCAGCAATATAACAACTTCTAAAATAAAGCAGTTGACTGTGAAAGACTATTCAATAAAATACAATTACGAAATTTTGGAGGAAAGTTACAATTGTGTCATACAGCAACCATATATTGAAGTTTAATTAAATTACCTTTGCAGTGACTTCTACTTGTTACATTATTTTTCACAAACACTGCTATCACAGATAAGCTGAGTGGTCAGCGCACTGCTTTGCAAATGGAAAGGTGGCAAGTTCGAACCTAACCATGAATCATTATATTCTTATTTTACCTATTATTATTGTTTACAATTCTTATTTTATTCGTTACTAGCAGCTTTGCTGGTGGCCTTCGTCTGGCTTTTAAATGTACCGGAAAATTGGCTGCAGGGAACACCAAACGTTAAATTAAAAAACTGCATAGAATTTTACTCTGTAGAAAAGCTTCATAAAAAAAGTTATTACGTATAACAAAATGACAATGAAATAAGCAATATCCCTTAATACAAATATTAATTATCCTAATAAATAAATTAACCAACTTCCCTTTGCAAAATTTTAAGAACTTAAATGGTATAAAGGAGGTTAAGAACTTTGTTTCCTAAAAAAACCACTCAAAACTTTTCAATATCTTAAAAACAGTGAAATGAGCAATAAATAACATAAAAGAATACAAAAACAAAAAATTCTGAAAAGCAAAGTATAATTAATGATATTTTACCTTATATTTTCAAGAGAAAAAAAATTAGGTGCTACTTTGGTAGATGGTTGCATCGATTTTTGGAGATTTACATTGGCGCAATTGTTGGCGCGGTTTTTATGGTAATCAGCCATCTTGAAAAATGCTGTTTTTACGCATTTTTTGCATAAAGTATTAGAAACTTTAAAAAGTAAATATTGTTAAAAATAGTGGATTAATTTTTTGTTGAAAATGTTTTTTAAGATGGCTGAAAAATGTAAATAAATACATTTACTAAGAGTATAAAATGCTAAAGTAAGGTTAAATTATTACTTTCATATAATAGAATAAAATCACTGCTATAAAAACATTGCGCCAGCATTCAATTGGATTAAAATATTACTTAAATTGAATATCGAATTAAAAACATCATACCAACGTTTAAAAGAATTAAAATATTACTTAAATACTTTAAAATAGGTTTTATAGGATTTAATTATTTAACATTAAAACATATGTGGCAATAAATATCTCAGGAATTTGAAGTATACAATTATAAAGTAAAAGAAAATGATGTATTTACATTTTTTTAAAGTATTTTACCTGTCGTACATTGATAAGTACCACACACATCTCTCGCACTTCATTGAAGAAGCAATTATAGCGAGGTTTTCTCCAAAAATTTAAAATAAATTTCCTCTGAGGCTATATTAACAATTTATAAATAAATCTTTGATTAGGAAAGCCAGGTTGGCCAAAATTAGGTCTCAAATGCCAATTTTTTTATTCCGATACCAATAATTCTTCGTAATTACCAATAAGAACATTCATCTTCGAAACGGACATATCCATTCCATTTGAAACCTGAGGAATTTGAAGAGATGAATAATAAAATTTTAAAATGGCGCGGTAATGCACAAATATTCAGTAACTAATCAGGGAGCTGATTACATCACGCATAGAATTTAAATAATCATTCATAATAAAATCATTTTTAAAACAAATGCAAAATTAAATTGTTTTTTTTTTTTTTTTGCGGTTTTTCCTCTGCTTAATAATTGCACTTAGTAGTAAAGTTTCAGCTATAAAAACGAAGATACAGCTGTGTTGATGCTTATATTACAGCATCACGTGATTTTTGCGCAAAGTAATTCTGTTGGTTAAAAACACTCTTCGCAAGCGTACTGGTTTGGATGCTTTTACGCTGGTAACGTAAAAGCGCGTTCGTCAGCTACGTTTCGAGCGTACTCGTGTGGACGGGCCTTAACTTGTGTTTTCCATGTCTCAAAAGCGCGACTTGACATGTATTAGATTTATACATAGCATTCTTCTAGCATACATATTTTGAGACAAAATCGGAATACCTGCAAAAAATTAAAGTTTTTTATTCAAAATTCCCTAAGATATTCGTGAATTTAAATTTTGGCGCGTTTTGAAGTTTGGCATATTCATTAACCCTTTCCAGCACGCAACCTTTTTAAGTTCGAGTTTTGATTAGGCCTAGAGAGTACAGAAGTAAAAATTTTGTGAAGATAGCACTTATCGTTTAATTCTGTGGGTGTGCTTAAAGTGGGCGCACTGATTGAATAGAGTATCAAAAAGAATTCTGAGATGAGCTTTGCTGTCAATAAACTGACCGATGAGATGCGGAGAGCAAAGAATACAGACTCTCAGTTGTCCTAGATTATCTGTGAGCCCGGTCTGGGCACACCTAGGGTTCGCCGTTTGGTTTTAGGCAAGATTTCAAGGTAAAAATTTAAAATTAGTATAGAATAAGGAGATTAGTATTTAGCTAAAAAAATAACATAGAAATTTCATTTCAAACAAACCTTTTATACCCTAAAAAAGTCTGGAAGATTTCTTTGAAAAATAAGGGTCTTAAAAAACTAAACATGGCTAAAATATATGGACTGGTTTGTGTTGAGCTGCCATCTACTGTAAATAAAGAAGGTTCAGAGTAACCTATAAATCCTTTTTAATTCAATTTTTGTGTGCGTACAGAAGGAAACTTTTAGGTGTGTCCAGACCGGACACACTGTGCCGCAAAGCTTAAAATACATTAAATAATGAACAATATGCACGAATCTTTGCCTGTTTCTCGGTAACCTAGAGTCATCCAATTTTGAATATCGTAGTCCTTCGCCCGAAAATGGGCACCAGGCACACGAACATTTGCATTTTCCGTTACTTAAATATGCATTTTCTAAACATGCAGAAAATCTTTCAGTGATGTGCACGTTAGTATGCCTCATGCATTCAAAACTGCTATTCATTCAATAGCATAGCGAAGCTTTGTTTTTTCATTTAACATTGGTATCCCAAATATGAAAAAGTAAAGCCATGAAAACTTAATAATAAATAACATAAATTTAAACATTACTATTTATAATAGGTTTTGGATGTAACACGTGAACACGATAACTGATTTTTGAATGGTACTAAGGAAGCAGCGCTGTCAGTTGCGAATATTATTAAGAAAGTTGTAAAACTTCATTTTGGGATTCATGTTGTAAAAATAATTTGTGCTCTTTAAATTTTTGGTTCATTTGAAGCAGAAAACTTGCTTTCAGTTAAAACTTTGGTGTAACTGTTGAAATAAATGTTTGAAAATATATTTTAATATTCTTACAAAATGTCCAGCTGCAGTAAAATAGTGCACGGTGGATTTAGGGTTGCTAGAAAATGGCAGGTTGCCTTGGTGCAAAATCTCTGAGGCGAAAAAGTTGGCAATATGCCGTGGACTGACGGAGAACATTCTAGAACAAATTCTTACCGATTTGGCACGAATGTTCTCGAAAGGAACCTAAAAGCTATATAACCCTGCCGGTATGCGAAGTAGTAGTGTCTGGTAGTCTATCGAGTTGATCTATTCTAACGTCGAGGTGTCTAGTCCGAGCGTTGCGAGTTGATGCATCGAGTGCATCACGATTCGTAGCTCGGAGACTCTCGATAGTACTCTCCGGGAACAAACCGAGTCGGGAGCCATTCTCTGTTGCTTCACCGTGAGGCTTTCTTTACCATTATAGCTTTATAGCCTGAAGCCTGTGTTGCTGATTGTTTTAGCATTATTTATCGTAGTATTTCGATGACTGTAAACATGTTTTTGGAGCTGTCCTGAGTAATATTGTCTCATAAATTGTGTTTCTATTCTTTATCAAGTGTTGTTATCCAAAATCTAAATCCACAAACTCGTAAGTACCCAACAATATTTTGATGACAATATTGGAAGAAATCAAAAGGTCGACAGATTTCATTGCCATATAGTCAACTATTAATTAGATGCATTTTAAGAAATAAGGACTAAATGCTGATTTTCTCCTTTATATTATGCTTTTCATATTGTTTTTTTTTATAAATATTCTAAAAATGCAGTAACAACAGATATTATTAAAGGGAAGGTCTCTCACATTTCTGTTTGAAATGGAAATGAATGGAATTAGAAGAAAAATGTGTGTCAAAGTAAGAGTGAACTGATGATACAAAGAAAGTATTGATAATTTAAAATATATTTCCCTTTTGATTTGTTTACAATTTTGGTTTTTATTTATTTATTTACTTTTTAAATGAAGTGTTTTTCCCCCAAATCCATTTCATTGTTAGATTCTATGTTAATGTTAATTTTTTGTTGAATATGCATTTTTGTTTATCATGCACTGTGTACATACAGTTCAATGAATTTTTTTTTTCTTTTTTTAAAGTGAAGGAAAGTCTGCCAGGACTTGAAGAGGTAAGAACAATTTTCCATCCCTTAACATTTCTCTAAAGCATGTCTTTAAAAAAATTCATTAATTTTGATGTATTTTTATTTTAAACATTCAAAATATATTTTTATTGTTACCGCAGTATTTTTAGCAATGGAAAACATAGTATTTTTCTTGAGTATTGTGTTTAGGAAATTCCTAGCAGATTTATTATTCTTTTTAGTATGGAGATTTAAAACTTGGAAAAGTTTCAATTTTTATTAAACAGGAATATTATCAATGGTTATTGAACATCATAATACTATCTAAGCAGTTTCTCTTTTCAAATTTTAAAGAAAATTTACCTTATACACTTATGTAATGCCTGCACCCAAACTTTTCAGATAAAATTTATGTTAAAAAAGTGACCCACACAATGTCTGCACCCCCAAAAATTAAAGAATTTCTTACTTTAAAATATTTTTTAACATTCCCTTTTTCCCTTCAATTAATATCATTAGTCCATAAACATCTTTAGAGAAAGAATATGCATTTGTTTTGTCTTTGGTTGATGCCAGGATGGAAAGAGAGACTTTCTTGGCTTTCTGGTATCCTGTAAATCTGTGTAAGAAAGCCTAAGATTTTCCTATAAATCTGTGTAAGAAAGTCAGTTCAAAGATTTTAAAATATCTTACTCTGTTGTAAAACTGTGAGCAGCTTGGAAAATGGATTTACTTTATTCTGTATCCTAACGGAGTTTAAACCCCATCTGAGACTTTTAAGTAATGACCGACATAATGCGTCATTTGTGCAACTGCCTTTCTCATCCAGCTATAACATCTAAAGAGTAGAAAGATTAAACACGAAAGACATGAAAGATATTTGTCTTGATTATTTACTGTTACTAAGATCTTTGTAAGATCTTTTTTGATATAATATCTTAGCGGCACATTATTGCTGCACTGATCTCGTAAAAGCTCTCATATGTATTGTATGGAAATTTGAGTATGTATAGTATTGCATGAAATTGTATCTCTAATATGTATAGTATTGAAAGTTTCTAAGTATGTTTGTTGCTTTTACAGTGGGCGGCATCTCCTCCACCTGCACCATCTACTCCTGCTTGTTCACCACCTCCACCTGCACCATCTTCTCCTTCTTGTCCACCACCTCCACCTGCACCATCTACTCCTTGTCCACCACCTCCACCACCCTGCCCACCTAAGGTAAGTTTTATGCATCTTCATATATATTACAAGGAGTATGATTAAGTATCTGTCAATTAAGATTTTGAATGTTTTTAATTCATAATTTAACTAAAGTTCTTGAGATTTGATTATCAGTAGAGATTTTTTATCAGTAGTCAGCTTAGTGTAGGAGCTTTTAGAAGACGTCTCTGCTTAGTTTTAATTTCCCATCTGAAGTGAAGTTTCGTTTATTGGGAGTATTGTTTTGTTAGGTTAATGTTTAAATAACATTAAGTATAGTAACTTTTTTTAATATTTCAAGTAACTTGGTTACTAGAATTTTCATTAGACTTAGTTTTAGAGCTTTTATTAGACATTAGTTTTTTGTCTTAATTTCCCAGTTGAAGTCTTGAGTAAGAGCATTGTTTTGTTATGTACATGTTTAAATAATGTAATTATAAATAATTTGTAATCATTTGCTTGCAATTTCTATTTGTAATAATTAAAAATCGAGAAATCTAATGTTTCTTCATGTGTCCTATACTTACCAAAGATAAATTAGTTTTGAAATTTCAATTTTCTGTGTAAGCCAAAAATTTTTAATGCATTGTTTGTTATGATGTTGCTTGTATTCTGTACTCAAATTCAATATGATTTGCATATAATTTGAGCACAAAAGGTATATTTGAGATTAACCATTTGAAAAACAGGGTTCGTACGGTCCTTAAAAGTCCTTAATTTTTTCAAAAATGATTTTTGGTCCTTAAAAGTCCTTAATTTTTGCCAAAATGACTAAATGGTCCTTAATTTTGCTCATTTGACATTTCTTATCATTTCTAATGATTGCCATTCTATGTGTGAATTGTGATTTCTCGTGAATATGGAATTAAAATTGCACGGGTCTGATTGGCTATTCACCCAATCTTTCGAAACAGGTGTTATCCATAAATTTAGGCAGATTGTAACGAAAGCGTGAAGCCGGAAGTTCTTTCAGAGGCGAAAGTGATGATGAAGGTGCTCGAGAAAAAAAAAAAAAAAGGGTGGGGGATTCTGAAAATATTTGTCAAAATTAGAGCAATCCCAACCTGGAAGGCCACAACCCTTCCGACGCCAATAGGAACGAGATGCCTGGAAAGTGCATTTTCAATAAACTGTGGCTTCATCAAGCTGACTACAAGGACTGGATATTGATGGATGACAATCCTTATAAAGCTAAATGTGGTCTTTGTCTGAAACAAATTGAAATTTCTATAATGGGAGAGTCAGCGCTGAAAATTCACATGAAAATTAAGTTTCGTTTTATCATTTCAATTTGTTTTACACGGTTTTGCTTAGCTTAATTTCTGTGTTTGTTTCAATTAAGCCCTAAATTAATTTTTATCACCTTCTGCGGAGTTTATTCTCTTTTGCACATACTATATATATGGGATATCGGGATTATGAGTTTATTTCTGAAGAGGGTCTGTTATCGATTTTGCGGGAAATCTGTTGGCTCCATTTCGATTTTAGGTCGCCAAGGGCAAATTCGGTAATGCTAGAGCCGAGAAAAAGTGAAGTTCGGAAATACGTTTTGAAGCTTCAATAGACAATTAAGTATTTGGTTTAATCCTATGCTGTTGATAGTAATGCATTATTTTTGCTAATGGCGATACAATTATTAGTTGAAAACAACTAACTAATTAAAAAATTTTTAATATTTTTAAAGCTGAAAACAACTAATTGAAACTAAGTTTCATGAATTAAGTAGATGCAAAATTAACTCTCATGAATTACTAAAGTTATTGGGTAGAAGTTTAACTGAAAATGTACATTCTGTATTATATATATGTATTTATACAGTACAAAGTCCGAGGTCGGGACTTCGGCTATCCCAGATTTGAGATTTTTCTGGATATTAGATCATTTTAAATCTACTAAGATGGCACGTAGAAATTATAAAATTGAAAATATGAAATCCTGATTTATGAAATAATGAAGCATTTATGATTTAAAGGGTATCAAAATTTACAAAAGAAAAGAGCTTAATATTTATATGTTTACTTTATTAAACATTTCTTTCAATGTGAGTTGTTTGATTTGTGTTCTCTGCTGATACTGTACTAGTATCACTAGTTCTCTGCTGATACTGTACTACTCTCTGCTGATACTAGACTAATACTATAGACATATACTTTCTTGTTGAGTTATTAAGTCCATTGTTCAAGTCCTGTAATTGCTGTGTCCAGAATTCTGAATAACTTGTCAATCAAAATTTTTTCTCGTTCAGTAACCTCTCTGTTACTTTCTTCACTATCGGTAGCTGTATTTTCTGGATTTAGAACCATACTACAGATTTCGCCCTCCGTTCATTGATTGATGATTGGGGCATTATCATCGCAATGAAAAACTTCTGTTTAACTTCCCTAAATTCTGCCGCCTGGTGCGAATGCGAGCTCTGGCGCAGGTTCTGGCTTTATGTGAATTACAAATCAGTTAAAATCATAAAAACAACCTTGTATTTTGCATAAGTATATAGATACAAGTTGTTACTAAATACAAGGTCCTTTTTACGATTTTGATTGTCACATTAGCATGTTTCTCTTCTAGTCTAATAAATCAGTTATTCTTAATTCAAATAGCACTAAATATAATCGTTTGTCCTATTAGTATCATTAACAAAATCTATTTTTAGCATAACAAAAGAAATTTCTGTTAAATCTCCCCTTGTCAACATTTTAGCGCATTAAACTTAAATCTGTAATCGGTTAATACTCTGTTATTTGTCGTCGCTGCATGATTCATCACTCAAGCTGTTATCCGTTGATAAACATGCGGTGATGAAAGCAAAATACAATAAATAATGATTCGCGATTTCGGCATCAAGGATATAAAATATTAGTTGGTGTAAATATAACAAATGTTTCGGTTTGGGATTATGCCAAGCAGATACGCAGCTATGGAGTCAAGTTACTAATCACACAAATTTATGCTAAAATAATTATTTCTTCAATAATGAGATATTTTATTTAGCGCCAAACTGAGATTAAGAATTGGGATTTCCGACATGTTTTTTTATGATGAGGAAAAAAATCTAATGTGTATGCGTCAAGCATACCCCTTCCCTCCAAAAAGCCCTAAAAAATTGGTTGGTGGTGGCTTTGAGGTCCGGATTTTAGATCATTCCGGATATTGGATGTCTGGATCTCGGAATTTGTACTGTATATATATACTGTACTATATACTATATATATGTATATAATTAAAAATGTATATTTTCAGTATACATTTCTTATTATATATATAGATGTCTATATATATACACATTTTGCGATACTTAATTTTACTAATGCCTTGCATATAATGCCCCTTTTAGCTGCAAAACATCTTTCCCTTCTTAACTGCAGTTTCTTCTAACACTATCATGAATTTTGTCAAGTTAGAAGAAGTGTCTACTTCATGAAAAGATGTAACTGCTAATTCAACATCAATAAGTGTAAAAAATAATAAAATAAATTCTTTTCTTTTCAAATCTGAAGTTACAGATGCAGAAATATTGTGGTCTTTTAAGTGCATCAAAACCCGCTATTCTTTTAAATCGTGCGATGATATTGGGCTGTTATTCACTAAAATGTTCCCGGATAGTTCCATTGCAAAATAGTTTTCATGTGGTAAAAAGAAATGTGCTTATATCTTATATTTTAAAACATAAACTAAAGCATTGTAAAAATGCTGAGTTTTTTACATTACTATTTGATGAGACTCTTAATCTGACAAATCAAAGGAAGCAACTAGATATTTATGTGAGGTACTGGCATCAAGAAAATAAGGTCAGAACTCAGTACCTTACTTCTGCATTTGTAGGGCATGCAACAAGTGAAATTATTTTATCCAAATTTTATGAATGTGTTGAAAAATTAGACTTGTCAAAACTTTTACAAATATCGATGGATGGTCCTGCAGTAAACTGGAAATTTTATGGTTTATTGCAACAGGACTTGACAAAGGAATATAACATTCAATGCTTGACATTAGGGACATGTGTTTTACACATTCTTAACAATGCTTTCAAGCATGGGATGTCATCCACTGGCTGGGACATTCCATCATTCTTATCCTCCTTATATTGGATTTTTAAAGATTTTCCTGCAAGACGTGAAGATTTTTTAAGTATATCTGGCTTAAAAAAGCTACCTGTGAAGTTCTGCTTTTACCGATGGTTGCAAGATGTTCCAGCAGTTGAAAGAGCCATTGAAATATGGGATGACTTGCTACTGTACATTAAAGAAGTTGAAATGAAGTTTAAAAAAAATGTCATCGAAATCCTTCTCAAATATTTTGGAGGCAACTAAAGATGAAACATTTCTTATAAAATGAAATTTTTTTCTCTCTCTGTCGAAAATATTATTGCCTTTCTTTGAATATTATCAAAGTGATAAACCACTTATTCCCTTTTTTGCTGAAGATATCTTAAAACTTGTAAATGATTGCCTTCAGCACTTTAAAATTTTGAAACTAGAATATTCGAAAATGCCGCAAGAAGGACATTTCACAAGCTGAAAGTTTTGCATTGAAACAAGAAGATCAACAATGTGCCTTAACAATAGTACAACACTTAATGTCTAAATGTCCAATAAATTATTCTCTTAATCGAAATGCATCTTGTATAGACCCGCGATTGATGGTTATAAAAGTCCAGAAAAAGCCCAGAAGAAAATGAAAATAGTTCTACCGGTATTAATGCAAAATAAACTTGTTTTACAAAATGATTGGGATGAAATTCTGCTGCAGTTTAAAGAGTTTCTAGACGAATTCCTATTCGTTTTTTTTTTTTTTTTTTTTTTTTTTTTTTTTTTTTTTTTTTATTTGCTGATAGGTCCTTAATTTTTTATTTGATGGTCCTTAAAAGTCCTTAATTTTCATGTAAGGAAATGTGTACGAACCCTGGAAAAATGTCTTCATTTTTTTTTAACTCTAAACTACATACAAGTCATATTTCTTATTACGAGTGTCTGATTCAGAATCTGTTAAGAATTCCGCAAAGAAGGATTAAAAATTTTTTTTTCTTTCATATTAACATTATACTGCAAATCCTGAGCTAGTTGGGAAAACCAGCAAACTTATTTAAATCTGTGGTGATGGCGATAAGGAGCGCGCCTTGCGCCCTCCGATAAGTGTGGCAACCCTAGAGGAGAAATTTCTTACGAGTAGCGAGCAGAGCGAAACAGGCAGGCTGTCGGGGAGTGTGCGCGAAGTTCCGAAATAAAGCTTAATTTTTATTGTGCACTATGTCTCGTTAATATTTATATTAATGCGGTAAGAACATAATCTGTGATATGGAACTTGAGGATTGGTGGTAAAACATAACAGGAAATATCCATAATGGTAACCCGGACTGTGTGAAATCGTATGAACAGTTCTCAAGCACTTTCGGTTTTGACTACAAGCCATCACTCAAGATCTCCAAACCAGAAGTAATGCATTACATCGGTTTTCGTCCTCCGGATCACAGATGAGTAGTAATTATAGATCATTTTATAATTCTGTTTTCTACTTATCATTTAATTTAATTTTCTTTAGTTAAATTTTTTCTTTTATTTTGGCTTAAAAACCTTGCACAATGTCTGATGTTCATGCCGTCCAAATTCCGGTTTATAACCGATCAGACCCATCTTTATGGTTTATTATGTGTGAAAGTACTTTTGCTCTTGCCACCCCCAAACCTATCACAGAATCCATTACTAAATATAATTATGTAGTTGCTCATCTTCCTCCAGATATTGCATCAATAGTACGGGATTTACTTATGAAACCAGACCCTATTGATCCATATGCAAAGCTTAAAACTGAGTTAATAAATCGTTCAGGAGAATCTTCTCAGCAAGAAATTCGCCAATTATTATCTGGAGAAGAATTAGGTTCTCGAAAACCTTCCGATTTGCTTAGAAATATGAAGCGTCGAGCAGAATCTTTAAATGTTCCTGATAACTTAATGTTAGAATTATTCCTTCGACTGTTCAGTCTATTTTGGCAGCGGTTTCCAATTTAACTGTAGATAAAGCTGCAGAAATTGCCGACAGAATTTTAGAAGTAAATCCAACCCCAGGGACTTGTGCCGTTTCTCGCACAGTCGATCAGTCTCTTGAGAATAAATTATTTAAACAAATAGAAAAATTAAACAAACGTATTGATCGCATTTCTCTTTCTCGTGGTCGCTCGCCAAATCGCGGAGATCGCAATAAGGAAAGAAGCAATTCCAAAAGGAGAGATTATTCTGTTTGCTGGTGTCATAGACGTTTTGGGAAAAAGTGTAGAGATGACAAATGTACAAAACCTTGTTCATGGCAGGGAAACGAAACCAGCAAAGAATAGAGGCGACTTATTCTTTGCCTCAAGTTTCACGTCGCCTGTTCGTTCGTGACCGTAGAACAAACCTTTCATTCTTGGTCGATACCGGCTCTGACGTGTCCTTACTTCCAGCAAATAATTCTCAAAAACGGAATTCGTCCCAACAAACACTTTTCGCTGCTAATTCTTCTACTATTCATGTTTATGGTCAAAAAACACTTTCCTTGGATTTCAAATTAAGACGACAGTTTACATGGACTTTTCTTATAGCAAATGTTAGTACACCCATTCTTGGAGCAGATTTTCTCCATTTCTTTGAATTGGTGCCTGATCTCAGAAACAAATGTCTCAAAGATTTAAAAACGCATTTTAAAACCGTCGGTTGCGTGAAAAATGCAAGCATTTATTCAGTAAAAACTGTATTTAGTGATACACCATATCACAAAATTTTAAAAGAATTTCCTTCAGTTACTAGATTACCAGATCCTAACCAACCTGTTAAACACAACACCGTTCATTATATCATAACTAAAGGTCCACCTGTGGTTGCAAAACCTCGTCGGTTAGCTCCAGATCGCTTAAAAATAGCAAAACAAGAATTTCAAACTATGATGCAATTGGGGCATTTGAGACCTTCGAGCAGCAATTATGCATCCCCACTTCACATGGTTCCAAAAAAGGGAAGTCTGGAATGGAGACCGGTAGGAGATTATCGAGCATTGAACGCTCAAACAATAAAAGACAAATACCCTATTCCATGCGTAGCCGATTTTACTGCTGCATTGCACGGTATTAAAATTTTTAGTCATGTTGACCTGATTAAGGCATACCATCAAATACCAATTAACCCAGCCGACATCCACAAAACCGCCATATGCACACCATTCGGTTTATTCGAAAGTACCCGTATGCAATTCGGCTTATGCAATGCATCTGCGACTTTTCAACGTTTTATAGATGAAGTCACGCGGGGTTTAGAAGGCGTTTACGCTTTTGTCGATGACTTGCTCATAGCCTCTAAAGATTCTGAGGAACATTGCAGGCATTTGAAAGCTTTATTTTCCAAACTTCAGGAATATGGACTTTGCATAAATGTTTCAAAATGCACCTTTGGTCAAACATCTATTGATTTCTTAGGTTTTCACATTAGTGAAAACGGAATTGAACCTCTTCCTGACAAAGTCAAATGTATTTTAGATTTTCCTCAACCTACCACTCTCACTCAGCTTCGCCGATTTTTAGGCATGTTTAACTTTTATAGATGTTTCATACCTAAAGCAGCACATATTCTTTCTCCTTTAATAAAATTGTTAGAAGGCTATATTAATAAAAAGAAACCTCGTTCTCGTGTTCAGGATTCATCCCCACAATTAAATTGGAACGAGAATGCTGAACAAGCCTTTATTGCTGCCAAAAATGCCATTGCTCAGGCTACCCTTTTGAGACACCCTATTCCCGGAGCCCAGCTAAGCATCTGGGTAGATGCCTCAGACGTCGCAATCGGCGGCACACTTATGCAGTTGTCTCAACAAACATGGGAACCTATAGCATTTTTCTCTATGAAACTCAGTAAAAGTCAACAGAAATGGTCCGCGTACGATAGGGAATTATTTTCTATTTATTCTGCAATTAAGAAATTCCGACACATGTTAGAGGGCAGAAATTTTATAATTTATACGGATCAAAAACCGTTAATATACGCTTTTAAACAGAAACCTCATAAATGTTCACCTCGACAATTGCGCCATTTAGATTTTATTTCTCAGTACTCTACTGATATTAGGCATGTGCAAGGTTCAAAAAACATCGTTGCTGACGCTCTTTCAAGAATCGAAATTGATTCCATAACAAAATCTCCATTTTTGGATTTTAAAAAATTTTCGGAAGCTCAACGGCATGATCCGGAGGTACAAAACCTTCTCAAAAACAACACATCATCTTTGAAACTGGAATTTAAACCATGCCAATATTCTGATGGTAATATTCTGTGTGACATATCAACAGACATTCCTCGTCCATTTGTTCCGAATTCCTTTCGCAGACTCATCTTTAATCATCTGCATAATCTGTCACATCCAGGAATTGCAGCTACTACGAAGCTTATTTGTTCTCGTTATGTATGGCCCGATATGAAACGTCATATCAAAAATTGGGTGAAATCCTGTGAATCTTGCCAAAAATCGAAAATTACTAGGCATACTAAAGCACCACTGGGCACATTCTCTCTTCCTGATGCACGTTTTTCAGAAATCCATATGGATATCGTCGGACCGTTACCTCCATCAGAAGGCAATGTGTACCTTTTGACTCTAATAGATAGATTCTCCAGATGGCCTGAAGCCATTCCCATCCCGGATATGAAAACGGAAACCATTTGCAGAGCCATCTTCAACTGTTGGATATCTCGTTTTGGCTGCCCATCGATCATAACAACAGACCAAGGTTCTCAAATGAGATCCGCACTTTTTGCAGAATTCACGCGCATTTTGGGTACGAACAGAATCACTACAACAGCCTATCATCCAATGTCCAACGGCATTGTTGAACGATTTCATCGACATTTAAAATCTTGTCTCAAGGCTCACGAGACCAATAACTGGACTGAAACACTACCAATTGTTATGCTTGGTATTCGGACAGCCGTAAAGGAAGATCTACAGTCATCTTGTGCTGAACTGGTGTACGGCACAACTCTCAAGCTGCCTAGTGATATGATAACGTCATCTAAGATATCTCCGTATGACACACAATTTATCACGAATCTTAGGCATAGAATGCAACAATTGAATCCAATAGCAACATCTGCACATTGCCAAGAAAAATGTTACGTAAGTGCTACCTTAAAGTCGTGTATGCATGTATACTTACGTGTCGATCGAGTAAAGCCACCTCTGTGCCAACCATACACAGGTCCGCATAAAGTCCTTTCTAGAACGAACAAAACTTTCACAATTGATGTTAACGGTCTGAAATCTACTGTGTCTATAGACCGTGTGAAACCAGCCTATTTGCTTTCGGACTCTAATTTGACTGAACTGAAAACAAATAAAGACTTAAAGACAGTTCAGCAGAATAAATCTGCAAACGAACTCTCTAAGACACAAACTGTCACCAGATCGGGAAGACATGTTCACTTCCCTAAGAAACTTGCTTCTTACATAACAATTTAAAACACTTTTTTAAAATTCATATCTTAACATATTTCTTGTTATTTCATATTTATTATATGTGTCAATACCTTGTTATATATTGAATTGCATTTTGATCTTTTCTAATTTTATATTTTAATTTTGTAATCATGTAAAAATACCCGACAGCACGGATCCTCTAAGATAATTTCATAACCTATGTCGTTCCTTTGAATAGTCATTAAAGGAACTGGGGGGAAACTCTGTGGTGATGGCGATAAGGAGCACGCCTTGCGCCCTCCGATAAGTGTGGCAACCCTAGAGGAGAAATTTCTTACGAGTAGCGAGCAGAGCGAAACAGGCAGGCTGTCGGGGAGTGTGCGCGAAGTTCCGAAATAAAGCTTAATTTTTATTGTGCACTATGTCTCGTTAATATTTATATTAATGCGGTAAGAACATAATCTGTGATATGGAACTCGAGGATTGGTGGTAAAACACAACAGGAAATCACCATAAATCCATTGAAGGCACTAGGGCTGGAAGAGTAGCAGGGGCCGAGTCCCCTTGGCAGTATAGACAGGGTTCGTAGCGGTCCTTACAAGTGCTTATAAGTCCTTATATTTGAAAATAAAATATAAAGGCCCTTATAGGTGCTTAATTTTCTGTAAAGCCCTTATTTTTTGTTTTTAGTGCTTATTTTTTGCTTTTAATGCTTTTTTTAATCCCCCCTTTTTTTTAATGAACGGGCATTTTTCCTCGTACCAAAGCCGAAACTAAATAAACAACATTTCTTCCTTATATGCAACGTCAGATGGTGAATCATACTCCCGGAAATTGCTTCCCCCCTTTCTCTGCATTAACGTAACCTATATTACGCGTGAGATTACGGACAGGTGAATTCGGTACATTCGGTATTCTTTTCCTCCCATCCAAATACTATACACGTTTGAATTTCTGTCAAGATTTTAATAATTTGCATTCTCGTTCCGCGTGGTCAGTTTATTATGATCGTTATGCTTATATTATGAGTATATGCATGAATATTTATAATAATATAGTTGCAGTAACTGGTGAAGTATAGATAAACTTCCAAAAAAT
Source organism: Stegodyphus dumicola (assembly GCF_044657685.1). Taxonomy (NCBI): domain Eukaryota; kingdom Metazoa; phylum Arthropoda; class Arachnida; order Araneae; family Eresidae; genus Stegodyphus; species Stegodyphus dumicola. Next base: position 256,140,120 of record NC_140771.1, on the reverse strand, counting down.
GGGTGTGTTTTTACACATATTAGCTTTCTAAGGAATAATATTCGGAATGGCTTAAATAAAAGGAAAGTAATCAAATAGTCAAAAGAATTTTTCCCCCCCAATACATCATACAGTACGGAGGTTGGGAGGTTCTCCCCTTTCTCCCCAAAATCTCTAATATTGAAGCAGCGGTATTTTTTTTTTTTTTTTTTTTTTCCACTGTCCAATCTGGATTGAATAGGACTAAAAGTTTTTGCGGTCTACCCAACCTAAGCGAAGATTGATTCTATTCCGGAAATTTAATGCAGTCTGTTGAAAATTAGAATCGGAAACACCCCAGATTAGTAAGTCTCCTTTTCTTTTATTTTGTTCTTTATTCTCCGAATACCGGCAGCTGTTGATTCCGATTGCGTAATATCACATGTGGAAGATTACGCCACACGTATTGCGCAATAACGTTTGCGGTATTTTGCAGAGATAATTATTTTTGATGTTCAGTCTGAGATTTGTTTATGAACACTTAAAAGAGTTTGTACTGTGCTTTCTAAGCAGAATATTTCTCAGTTCGGTTGGTCTATTTTTATATGATGCACATATTCAAATGTCAAAATCATTTATTTAGCCGAGAAATCTAAAGAACGGCTACAATATCTCCTCACTCCTCTTTTTCCAGTTACTACCCGGAATATTCAGCAATTTCCCAGTATGCAGGTTAGTTAAGCTTCTACTGTTAAAGGATGACTACATGAAGCAATTTCCCGTCTTCTGATTTCAGAAATGTGCCTCTTTTTTGCTTAAATTACTTTGCTTGGAATATATGTTAAGGGCAAACTGTTATGCAATGAAAATTTAGAAAATGTTCAAAATTTTGATTTAAGTTAAATTATTTAAATATTAATATGAGTGGAAAAATAAATTGTATTTATTATTAGGTGCCAAACGAATAAGTTAATATGGCTTATTATTATTTATTTTCTATATTTTGAACTGAAATTTCATCATTAAATCTGGTAATATAGTTTAGTTCTGCATAGTTTTTTTTTTCTCTCATTGTAAACTAATTCTGTAAATTGAACTGCCATTTAAAATTTAAAAAAAAGTTAATTGTTTTCCATGGCTGAGGTAATGCTCATTCTCTTAATAAATATTGCATTGCTCATATTTTAAATTACAAGTCTAATTTTTCTTTTAAAGTTATGCAGTTGTGTATAATGTAATTAGACAAGTGCTTATTTTTTCCTTAAAATGTGCTTGAAAAGTGCTTATAGGTGCTTATTTTTTTAACTAAAATGTGGCTATGAACCCTGATAGATGTCATTAATGTTAAGAATATGATTATGGTTAGTTTATTTTCCTATGAAATATATATAGTTACTGAAAGTTGGGAAAATTTAGGAAGCAGCATTTCGTTCATTTCGTTCTCTGATATGTGGTACTTCCATACTTCCTTACTTTGTTAATGATATGGGAAATGTTTAAAATGTTATATTTTGAAATTTATAATCTTTCAGATTTATAAATGGCTAATTAAAAATTTTTGTTCCAGCACCGGCCAATTACACGGTCGATGACGAAAGGTCGGGCAGGCATCTCATTTCTGGTAAGACAAATGAAATTTATGTTTTTCATATTTTTCAATTTTTAATGAAGGAATTTTGAGTTTTTACATATTTTTCTGTTGCCACAAAGTGAGAACTGAATTAAATGAATGAAAAATATATCTCAAATTTGAGGAATTAAGTATAAATTCAAATGCATTAAAAATGTGTATAAATGTTCCATACAAGAAAGTCATATTGTGTTCACATCAAGATTTTTTTTAAATAAGGAATGCATAATTTTCCTAAACACAAATATACGATAGCCAAAGAAATGTATAATATGTTATATTTTGAAATTTATAATCTTTCGGATTTAAAAATGGCAAAACATGAATACTTGCGTCATTTAAAACACTTTTTTAAGTGGAAGACAGACAAACAATCGTGCAAATAAAGGCCAGAAAAAGGAACTTGGCTGGATTTTTAATGTAACTAGACTTTTGATGCAATTTGCACATGTGTGTCTTCAATTTTGACTGAATTTTTGAAACAAAATCTTGAATTGTATGCAGGTCGGCTTATATTTTGAAATGTCTGGTACTCTCTTAAATGATTTCTGCTGTTCCTTTAAGTATTGTTTTCTTCCTTTTATTTCAGTGTTGCAATAGCAATTATATTTTCTCATTTATTTTTATCTAGTAAATGCTTCAAATATCATATAATCTGTGTTTTGTACAGTATTTCATAATTTCATTTCTTGTAGTGTTGTCATGGAATTGTATTGTTGAAATGTGCCTGATCTTAAAGTTTTACTTTAAAAATACGTTCTTAATAACATTAAAAGAACATAAAAGCAGTGTCTTTAGTGCAGTAATCCACCTAAATCCATGATTTTATGCCAATATTTTGGTAGTTTTTCAAAACTTTTGGCCCAGAAACTTGGTGGCTGTGAGTCTAAAAACATATCAACTTCATTTTGACCACCTGTGTGGAATGGAAAGCAGCACCAGCAAGATGTAGCTGCAGTTGTAAAATGTCCAGGAAAGCTCGAAAATTCACATCCAGCAAAACAAAACTTTGATAAGTTATATTAGTTTTTACTTGATTTCAGTATCTCATAAAACCTCTCATATGTATTGTATAGAAAGTTGAGTGTGTATAGTGTTGTATGAAATTGTATGTCTCATATGTATAGTATTGAAAGCTTTCTAAGTATGTTTGTTGCTTTTACAGGGGGCGGCATGTTCTCCACCTCCACCACCCCCACCATCTGCTCCTAGGCCGTCACCTCCACGATCTGCTCCTAGTCCACCACCTCCATCTCCTCCACCAAAGGTAAGTTTTATGCATCTTCATATATATTATAAGGAGTATGATTAAGTATCTGTTAATTAAGATTTTGAATGTTTTTAATTCATAATTTAACTAAAGTTCTTGAGATTTGAAATCAGTAGAGATTTTTTATCAGTAGTCAGCTTAGTGTAGTAGCTTTTAAAAGACGTCTGTGCTTAGTTTTAATTTCCAATCTGAAGTCAAGTCTCATTTATTGGGAGTATTGTTTTGTTAGGTTAATGTTTAAATAACATAAAGTATAGTAACTTTTTTTATAGTTATTGCAAGGAATCATTCGTTTTATAGAGATAATGAGTCATTCGTGAAATGACTTTCTCATCCTCTACAGCTGTAATATCTAAAGATTAGAAGAAAGATTAAACACGAAAGACACAAATGATATTTTTCTTGATTATTTACTGCTTATAGAAAGATCTGTAGGTCTTTTGTTGTAATATCATAGTGAAACATTATTGCTACACTGATCTCATGGATATTTATCTGGTGCCTCTTTAACACAATATATTTCAATTTTAAGCATTTTTGAAATCCAGATGTGTTTCCTATTTGAATGCTTCATGCTTAATTTGAGTGGTTTAGTAATATAGAATGAGTATCAAAAACAGTATCAAAGTAATGTCCCATTCATCAGACTCCAGTTTTCATTCGCCTTTCAAAATCCAACATACGCAGTTCAAGAAAAATGCACACAGATTTGTTTGAAAAAGCTTAGAAATTTACATCCAACAACTCGTAGTTTTTTATAATTTATATTAATTCTACTTGATGTCCGTACCTCCTAAAATCGGGCATACAGTTATCTCAAGATTTTTCATACCTGGTTTTGAATGTAAGAAATATTTGTAATATGTGCACTAACTATTAAAAGCTCCTAAATACATTTGTTTCTTTTACAGGAGATGATGACTTCCAAGCGGCGGCGGCGGCTCCCAACTCGGGTCAAACCGCCCGTAAGTTTTATTGATTTAACATAGTTATTTAGTTTCAGTGGTTTTAGTAGACATCTGTACTTAGCTGTAATTTTCTAAAAGTTAGTTAAGTCTAATTTGTTTGGAGTGTGGAGATATTGATTTTTGTTACTCGTCAAATGCATGCCCAAATTCCTAGCTGTAACTGTAGCGGATATTTTCAAGCTGCGCGTGAAAAACACTTAACGCTCTGTCGTTGCCGTGCTTGGTCCGATTTATTCTCCGACTCAAATATCTTCAGTATTGATTTAATGAGTAGTTATGATGAGTAATTGTTGTGATTAAAGGTTTATTATTTAAAATCGATCATCTGTATGTGTTTATTCAGTGGTTCTCAACCTATTCACCAACGTGTACCATCTAAACAAAATCTGAAAAACTTATGTACCACCACTACATTTTACAATGATTATTTTTCAGTTTCTCAATAGAGATATTAAGAAATATATTTTGTCATTTTCACAACCTATTGGCTGTATGTATTTAATATGCACACATAAAAATGTTAGATTAAAAATTGGTTACTATTTTAATTATCAAAATGTCCTCTAAATAGCTTTAATTTTACAATTTAGGCAGAAATTTGGCTGTGCTTAAGATATTTGAATCTCTTTATGTTTGGTCTTATTTCACTTAGTTTTTAACCATAAATTAGGATCCACTTTTGATTTTATTGTGTATCTATTTTCAAATCTAACATGGAAGAAAATCCTTGTTCACACAAATAGGTTGTGAAAATAGGGCAATAAATTTAATATCTTTATTTGAAAATGCATCCTTTTTTTGGGGGGGGGGTTCAGCCAGAAGTTAACAAATGTGCTATTTTTTAAATCTTCAGTTAGAGTTTGACCACAGAAAATGTCTCTCAATTGTTCTTTTTCCAAATGAGATAAAATTTCAGGTACATTTGAGCAAAATTTTCTTTTTCGTAATCCTTGGGAAAATACATGTTGAGATTATTTATTAATGAAAAACAATGAATTTTATTGTTGTACATTAATTTTTTTTATTTCAAATTATTTTAAAATTATTTTTCTAAAAGGTGGTAAAATGTTTAAAATATTATTACATAATTCTTTAATTATTAGCTCGAGTTTTTTTAACAGAACATTTATTGGTAAATAAATTAACACATTATCCTTGCAATCCTAAATTTTATTCATTTAATTTTCCCAAAATATCAGCTAAATATGCTAAACATGCCAACCAGAATTCACTAAATAAATATTTTTATAATTCTAATTTTTAATCATACAGGAAAATTTTAATTTCTGATCGAAGTTTAAACAGAAGATTTAAAACTTTGCTTCTGGATAACCACCTTACTTCAGAGTATAGCAAAAGCGTTTCATGTTTGTTGCCCATCTCTTGGCATAAAATCATAAATATTCTTCAATTTAAATTTTATTCTTCAATTCTTCATTTTTAATAAAATTAATAGTTTTCACAGCTTGATTCAAAACAATTTCCAGGTTTTCGGGGATTGTTTTAGCTACCAAAGCTTCACAATGAATGAAGCAGTGAGTAAATTTAGTTTCAGGTGCGACATTTTTTATTTGAGAAATAACACCCGAATGTTTCCTGTTAAAGCCTGAGCGCCATCACTGCATACAGCAATGCACATATTCCAAGGAATATCATTATCAGACATAAAATTGTCAGTTACAGTACAAAGTCTTTAATCCGGACTCGTCGGGATTTTGGCGGTTCCAGATTTGGGATTTTTGTGGATAATAAATCATCAATTTAAATCTGGTAAGATTGCATGCAGATATTATACAATTAAAAATATGAAATCATAATTTATGAAATAAAGAACAATTATGATCTAAAGGGTATAAAAACTTACAAAGAAAGCTTAATATATATTTCTTTATTAAAAATTTCTTTTAACGCACGCATGCATAAAGTATACTGTGCGCTATACATTAAACGCGCATGCATAGAGTGTTTGTAGATTTGTGGTCTGAATTATAGATCATTCCGGATTATGGATGTCCGGATTAAAGACTTTGTACTGTACTTTGAAAATATCATTTACAGTTGCTCTGTAATGAAGACATTCTTAAAATAAATACTGTTCGGGAATTCACTTATCTTCTTCAAAACGTATTTAAACTAATAATTGAAAAGAGTACGTTATATCAGTACTTTCATCCAACTGTAATGCGAAATACTTGCTGTGTTTTGTTTTTTGAACAAGTGTCTCTGTTATGAATTTACTGGATCATTTGATAACATAATATTATTAAGTTCATTAGTTTCTTTTTCGTTTAATAATGTTAAAACGATATCTTTAGCTGCTGGTAATGTAAATTTTTCTCCAATAATGTGAACCTGCCCCCATTCTTAACAATTCTAAGTTCCAAAGGTTTTTTACTTGAAATAATGAAAACTTTCATTACTTGTTTACTATTTTTGAACACCGAAAATTTCCTCTTAAAATATTCTTTAGATTTATCCTTTAAATTAGCATGCTTAGGCTCAACTTTCATAACAGTTCACTGCATAATTTCATAACAGTTCACTGCAAACAAAAGATCAAGGCTGAGATTCCATTTTTATCTCCATTCCAAGGAAACCGAAATGATAGCTTTCATTACATTTTCCATAAACAATTTCTATTCTATAATTTTCATTTCTATTCGATATTCTTAGTGCTAGTAGATTGTCCTGGCCCCATTGCACGCGAATCCACACTTTTCACTTACTCAATCCTAGCCATATACACTGGTGTGCAAAAATTAACAGTTTTTTCAACTTTATAACTTTGTACAAAAGCTTTCGAAATCAACACATTTAATACCGTAAGATCCTCAATACGTAAGGACATGAGTAATGTAAGCAACACTTACTAAAAGAGAAATCAGAGGGATAAAAAGAAGCTTTATTGAAAAAGTAGCATGGAGCGCAATGCGGCTGAAGGCCGAAACATCCTGTGATGGGTGTCCAGCAAGAAACATCCTGTCTTTAATAGGGGATATGATCTCCCCTGACTGCTAGGCAGGTTTCACAGCGTCTGCCCATGCTGAGAATGAGGGTGTCAGTGAGTTGTTGAGGCATTGCTGCCCATTCGTCTTGCAGCGCCAATCGAAGCTCCGGAATCGTTACTGGTGGTAAAGTACGAGCTGCCAAGCGTTGCCTAGAAAATCCCATACATGCTCGATGGGATTGAGATCCGGAGATCGTGCCAGCCAATCCATACGTTCAATATCCTCAATCTCTAAGAGCTGTTCGGCAGCTACTATGCGATGACATGGTGCATTGTCGTCCATGAAAAGGAACTGCGGACCCATAGCGCCTCTAAAAAGACGCACATATGGAAGAAGAATCTCGTTACAATAACGGGTCCCGTTAACTGAACCTGCGTCGAAGATGTGAAGGTCTGTACGACTACCAAGCATGATGTCTCTCCAAACGAGAACACCGCCACCTCCATACCTGTCCCTTTCAATGATGATCGAGGGATGATTGCGGCTTCCCCGCTCTCTCCGGATGAGTATGCGATGAGAATCGCTACTCAGACTGAATCTGCTCTCATCTGTAAAGAGTACTTGTCCCCATTCATTGTCTCTCCAATTCTGGTGTTCCTGGCACCACAGAGAATGCCTTCTCCGATGGGCAGGCGTTAGAGGTACACACCGTACAGGGCGTCGTGCAAACAGACCACCACCGTGCAGTCTTCTGGCCACAGTAAAACGCGATATCGGTCGTCCAGTCGCCTGTGTCGTGTGTCTAGCGATTTCTCCCACTGTCTGCCGCCTGTTTCTTCTGGCCTGTAAGGCAATATACCGGTCATCTGCGTGTGTTGTTCCTCGTGGATGACCACTACTAAAGCCCCGGATAGCTGTTCCTGTAGTTTGAAATTGTCTCCAAAGTCGTGAAACGATGCTGTGAGCAATTCCGAACTCTGCAGCCACACTTGTCACACTGCAGCCTTCCTCCAACTTCCCAATGATTCGACCTTGGGTAAAAGCATCCAGATGTCGTCTAACAGATTGATTATTCGCCATTTCTCGCTGAGGCAGCAACTCGGTGTGACTTTAACTGCTATACCGCGTGGAATCTCTTTGCCAGAAATACTGATCTTACACCGACAACATGCTTTATACTACTCAGACACTCCCCCATTACGTCTACCTGCATATCTGCGCATGTGCTACCATTAATCACCTTACTTAATCTCCTGATTGGTCTTTCTGTCCGGTCTGCCTCTTCGTTCAGCTGATATTTTAGTTTTTCGACTTCGTCCTTAATTTTTGCACACCAGTGTATTGTTTCTTACTGATTTTGATTCTGTTCTGTACGCAAATTCAATATGATTTGCACGTTTCGAATCAACCATTTGAGAAATATTTTTATTTAATTCTAAACTACATATAAATTATATTTCTTTTTATTAGTGTCTGATTCAGAATATTTTAGGAATTCCCCAAAGAATGATTTTTTAAAATTCTATTCATATTAACGTTATACTGCAAATCATCAGCTAGATGGAAAAACCAGCAAGAGTGCTTATTTAAATCAATTGAAGGTGGTAGGGCTGGAAGAGTGGCAGGGGCTGAGTCCCCTTGGTAGTAGTGATGTCATTAATGTTAAGAATACGATTATTGTTAGTTGATTTTCCTATGAAATATTTATGGTTACTGAAAGTTAGGAAAATTTTCGGAGCACCATTTCATTCAGTGGGTTATCAGTGGTCAGTCTCATATGTGGCACTTTGTTAATAATGATATCTGCTGCTTTGGACTTTTTGTACTTAAATTTTGCAAAGAAGAGAATGTAAATGAATGTAATGGAAAGAAATGAATGAAATGTTAGATTTTGTAATTTATAATCTCTTAAATTTAAAAATACCAAAATAAAAGTATTTGGATCAATTAAAACATTTCTGTAACTGGAAGTATGTTTATCTGTGTTAAACAGACAAACAGTTGTGCAGGTAAAGGCCGGGGAAGTAATTTTGCTGGATTTGTGTTATAAAAAAGGCTGACAGAACATATCAAAAACGCTGAGATACATGACCATTATCTACGGAATCACATCCAAAATGAACACCTTCATCTGATAGGTGAAGTAGTTCTCGAGAAAATAATTGCAGATGCTCAGACTGGCAAATATTAGTCCATCATGCTAGATTGGACTCCTGACGCAAGTCTTCAGGAGCAAATGTCTATGATAATACAAATTGTCAATGTTTATGTGACAACAGTTGAGATTTGTGAGCATTTTGTTGTCGTAGCACAGGTTTGAGTTTGACAGAAGAATGCTTAAAAAAGCTTGATAAATGATATTTTCAAATACAAAACTGCAGAAGGCAAGGATATGATAATGGATCCAGTATGTAGGGACGGAACAGTGGTGTACAAAAACGCATACTCGAGCTAAATCCAAAAGCATTTTACGTTCCATGTGGTTATAACAGCTTAGTGCACAGCGATATGGCAAATTGTTTGACTGCGGCTATCGACCAGGGATTTTTCATCAGATTTACTTGGTGTTTGCTGGGATATGCTCAAGTGATATGTGAAATTGTTTACAGTGAAGCCAATCTCAGAAACACGTTGTAAATGTCGAATAGATTCCGTTAAAGCTGTGAGGTTTCAGCTAGGATCAGTTTATGGTGCATTGATTGAGGTCTCCGAGAGTGCAAATGATAGAAAGGCAAGAACGGAGGTTGCCGGTTTGGCAAATCAAATTAAACGCTACCCTTTCCATGCCATCGAAACAATTGGCACTTTGAATTACTAGAGAGATGTCCTGCATTCAAAAAACTTTCTCCAGTCTTATTTATTGTATATTGCCAAATTTTTGTGGCATTAAATCAATTCATACGTTGTTCTTTATGCTTGTATCTATGTTTTTAATGTGCTAGTGTTAAATTTTTTAATGTTCCTGAATGCAACGTTTTGATTGAATTTCATGTTTATTTCTAATTTAAACATTTTATTACAGCGCCGGCCGTGGACTAGGATAATGACTAAGTACCAGCCGGTGACTAGGTCACAGGCTAAAGAGAAGGGGGGCCCAAGGCCTTATTTTTAAATCCTCTCTCTCTGAGGTAAGCTTCATTTAATTTATGCATTTTATTTTATGCAATTTTTTCGTTATTGCTAAACTGTTGTAATAAATAGTGAATAATTAGGTACATTTGTGACTATTTATTTCTATTTGTATATTATGTTGTGAAGCTAAAAAAATTAGAAAGAATGCAAACAAGTAAAACTAATAATGAAGGATGTCACTCATTTCTGACCTTCATTTAAGTTTTGAAATGGTAATGTATATGCAGGCCCGGATCGAATATGGTGCGGGGCCCGATTGTTTTTTTTTTTTTTGCGGAGACCTCTCTCTAAAATTAAATATTTAAATAAAATTCAAATTCAGTATATATATATATGAATATATCAAATGTCATGGATCATCAGACATGTAAACTTCTACATAAATTAAAAAATATAAATGTTCAAAATACAAAAACATTTATTGAATATAAATTTACATCACCGGATATGAATGCATGAATTTACATATTTCTAAGTTTTTGTTCTGTAAATTCTAAAATTGTTTAAAAATCTAATTTCCTTGCATCTTCGCTTTCAATCGACATAATTGCTAAACTATTTAATCTGTCCTGATTCATATTCGCTCTCAGATAGTTTTTTTGTTCTGGAAAATGATCTCTCTCCAGAAGCAAAACTTACTCTAATTGTTAAGAATATTCGGAGAGCAATAAACACGTTTAGAAATGCCAGTGCTCTATCATTATCCGAAAAAACTTTGAACATTTTAAACGGATTTTCAAAAAATTCTGAAGGAAAAATAGATTTCAAAGCTTCCAGTTCTTCAACTAACATTTTCCCGTCTATATCAGCTTCTTTCACTTTTGGTACATCATTTTCTGTTAACTTAGAATCTGTTAGAGAAATTTTTAATTCAGCTGCATGTTTTTGAAGTACTTCTTTTTCCATATTTTGAAATTTTCACAGAAACTCAAAAGATTCATTATGATTTTTTAATTATTCAAAACGATCTTTTAGTGATTCTGTTATAACTAAATCTCTTAATTTTTTAGTAATAATCTCAGGCCAAGACGCAGGATCATCAGTTATATTCTGTGATTCCATTTTCATTCCAATATTTGCTTCTTCCTGTTCCGGCTCCATTATGTGCAATTATGTTTCTTCTTCATTCTTTAATTGTTCTTAATCTTCTTCATCTTTATCATGAACTTCTTCATTTTTGTCATTTTCCTCTTCATTTTTATCAGTACTTTCTTCTTCAACTTTGTCATTAGTTTCTTCTTCTCCTTTGTCATCATTATCTATTTAAAAAAATTTGTTTAAAGCTCCTCTGAGTTTTTCACTTTCCGTTTTCCTTTTTGCACTTAATTTCCTTTTTAGACTATCAGTTTTAAATTTTCTTCCTACATCTCTTTCTCATTTCAGTGGATTCGACATCTAATGATAAAATGATATATTAGGTATCCATTTTTTATCAAATACTATACTTAAATTTTTAATTAAAAAACACTTGTTTTGTCAATAAAATTATGTAATACAATTAGTACTTACCTTATTCAACAATTAGTAATTGTAGTCAGAAAATACGACTCTAATAATTATAACTATTAGAAGAATAGTGAACTACAAATGCAAGAAACAATTGACGTTTGATACTATACCAGTGGCTGGTATGTTTGTGCAAATAATTGCGTGTGCATATACGTGCATAGTAGTTAACGTACGTAAAGTAGTTCGCGTACGTAGTGCAAAATCTCTCTAATATAGGACTATCTCGATTAAATTCAATACATTTGACATGAACTTTTACGGGTATGAGTTTTCTACATTATAAAGCATATATTATATAATAATAAATACATTAATAAATCTCAGCAATGCGAACTTAAAATAAATATATTTTTAATTATCATAATTTAGCCATTATTGTCAAAAGCAATTTGCTTTAAATTTCAAAATTTTCTTTGTTTATTTTGATGGTAACCCCCTTCCAAATGCGGGGCCCAATCGCCTTTTATCTGGCCCTGTCTATGTTGAGCTACCATAAGGCAATAAGAGCTATTTTTCTAATAGTTCAATTTTAAATCTTCTTGAGCTTAGTTAGAGGGGGACTATAATAAAAGCAGTGCATCTAACTCATCATAAAGATTTTTAATGGGGATTCAAGTTAGGTGAATTGGATGGCCACTTCCTGTGAGCAGTGTTTTGATGTTTGAGGTACTTATTCATAAATTTTGGTTTATGCGGACATTCATAATTATCCATAAGAATAAATATTGGACAACCTGCTATAACTTGCAGTGAGATAGCTCAATTGATGAGCCTGATCATCAACACCTTCTATTCCAAAAAAGAAATCTTTCTTCGAGAAATGATTTCAAACTCATCGGATATAAGTAATTCTGATGGATGTTTGACATGTTGTAACATGTTAAGATTGAAAAAAAATGAGGTTGTATACGAAGTGAAGAAGTAGCATTATGGCCTTGGGACCATAATTTGATTTCGTTGCAAAAATGTGTATTGGTCATAGATTATTTCAGTTTTAGTTCATTGGAAGATATGAATAAATATAATGTGATTAAAAATTAGCATCTTAATTAAAGATATAAATTTTTTCTTTAGGTATTTGACAAAATTGGGGGTATGTACGACGAAAGCAGATCTGGTAAACAACTTGGGGACAATTGGAAAGTCTAGTGCCAAAGCATTTATGGAAGCAGTGCAGGGTGGTGCGGGATCTGGTAAACAACTTGGGAAGAATGGCAAAGTCTAGTGCCAAAGCATTTATGGAAGCAGTGCAGGGTGGTGCTGATATCTCTATGATTGGACAGTTTGGTGTAGGTTTCTGCTCAGCTTATTTAGTTGCAGACAAACTAACAGTAACAACAAAACGTAACGATGATGAGCTGTATACTTGGGAATCATCAGACGGTGGATCTTTCATGATTCAACCTGATCATGGTAAGTTATTTAGTGGCATATGGCAGTATTAATTTTACTATATTAAGAATAGCTGAGATTTCTTTGGTAGTAAGTTAATAGAATATTAATGTTCAGGTAAATATACAATTTAAGGATATCATTGTAGTTGTAAAAATTGATGACTTTAGATGAGTGTGATGAATCCATGGCCAAGAAGCTATTAGATACATAAATCTAGGATTTCTGTTACTCAGCACATCTGACTGATTACTACAGGTTGCTACAATAGTGATATTGAGTGCAAACTGTGACATTAGAGATGATCAGTTCAGTTACATTAAAAGTTTTATAACTGCCCCTTTGGCCATAATATATAGTTATTGTGAATTAAAATTTCTTGATGATATTAAAAGTAAATAGATGAATGAATGAAGTGATCCTTTTTAACACATAAGCCATACATGCATTCATTAGTCTGTCTTAAATTTTTTTTGAATTAATCATACTACAGTATGTAAATATTTATAATGCTTTATTTGCTAAAGGAAACATCAAATTCAAAATTCTATGCGTACATCAAATGACTTCCTCGTACAGAATTCCCCTGCATTTCATTTAAACTTATTGAATTTAATTAAATTTACCTATTGCTCGGTACTACAACCCAGCTTCACGCATCCCTACAATGCGGCCACATTTAAAGTTATTTAGTTGTCTGTGAGGTGTTCAATATCGTCGTAATAGCATCTTTAGTTGCTTGTTAACGGAATTACAATGCCAGCAACAAAAGAGGGTAAATTTTTCACCTCTGTTACTGCTTTTATACTTTGTGAATTGCACATTAGAAATGTGCGCTATGATCTTAATTCCTGTTCATTTGCATGTTCGATCAAGATGTTTTTGCATGCCATATTTCGTCCTTTATTGCAAAAGTAGTCCTTCTTGGTGCTTCGATTTTTTTTGCAAAAGAGCATATATTTTTTGAAAAGGTATAGTCACAAGTATTTATTTGAATTTGGAAATTAATGAAAATTGAAAATCCTTAAACAAGAAAGTTTAATTATTCAAAAAATGAATAAAATAAATTATACAGTTTTGTACTAAGAAATATGTTGAAAAAATTCTTTGCATAGGCCCACCAGCGGCTGAGCGGTAAAGTCGCTGAACACTGGTAGTTCAGTCTGAGGTTCGAATCCCACGAACAGGCTGACTGTATGGGCATTTTTGTGGTTTTTCCCATATGTAATGTGCTTAAATCCCCTTAGAAGCTCCCCTTAGAAATACAATTTTCCTTAGAAAGTCCTCCACGAAAGCATTCCTCTTTCCATGTAGTGCCGAAGGGCAGAACATGTAAATAATAATCCTTTGCACTGGTTATTTAAAAGTGTGTGCATTGCAACCATTTTTCCCACATGGCTATTAAAGTCACTGATGATTGATCTTTGAATCCTTCAGTATGAGCAATGATCATCATGAATTTTTTTTTTAATTGGAAAAGTTTCGCAGAAGGCCACTTATTTTTTATGCAAATATGATTGAAAAAAGTGGTAATAAAATGTGATTATGTGTATCATACTGCTTATACTTTATTTAGGCCTTTCTTAATAGAATATTTTGACAACGTGCTAGTGAACAATAGGCACTAGGGGTAAAATTATTTCCTAAAAGCCACGTTACGCATTGGTACATATGTGTAAAATTGAAAAACGTAAAAATTATTTTTTGTATGATGCTTTATCAGTGGCAGATATTTAATATACATGAATTATTATAAGTTTGTAACAAATATATTATTACTGGAAACCGTATTTTTAAACATTTTACTTGTGGGTCATCTTCGTGCAATCCAAGCAATAAGTGGGAGATCCGTCGTAAATTTTGCATATATAAATAATATCTATATGTTTTCCCGGGAATAGCAACTTTTGCACTGCTTTCAAACTATCTTTCCACTTTTGTCTTCTTCTTGTTGATTGATCATATGTTCTAATTAGCTGAATTATGCACGGAATCACGAGGGACAAGTTGTGGTTTCAATAAACTGTGTATCACCAATAAACAAAAGTCAAAGTGATATTTTCTGTGGAATATTTGTTATAGAGGAAGTGAGAATTTGAAAATCGTTAATTTCAAAATATGCACAAATATTTTGGTAGGCCATCTAGAGCCCCTCCTCCGCCATGATCATCTGATCTTGCTTATCAATCCCTGTCATAAATTTATTACATTGAATGACAGGAAAGGGTTTTCCTTTCGCCTCTTGTTTCTCGTGTCTACAATATCGTTTTTGTATTCATTAGAAATATAAACTACATTTCTTTTAACTTTCCATTTGTTGATTATACACCATTAGCATACTTCACGACCGTTACCTCTATCTTCAGTTTTTCATGCCAACCACCATCTAATTATTCTCTTGTCCTGGGTAGTGTATTTCAGCCAGCATTTTGAGCAAATTCACCATATTTCTAATTTTACATAGTCAATCCTTTGGGGCTTCTGAATTTTGTAGTTTCACAAAGTGCAGTGCTCCAGCAATAAAAGAAAACAATTCCTGCTCATAGTGCGCTCAAGTGTGTATATCAAATATTGTATCTGTTTTCTGGTAATCTTGAATGTGGTTTATTCTCTTATGTAAAATCTCTCGTATGTAAAATTGATCCCACAAATACCAACATTTCATCTTTTGTGGATTCCTTCCAAGCATTTGTTTTCACGGCAATAAAGTACTTTATGAGTATAGTCATTCTTTTGAGTACTTACTTCATCCAAAATATTTTCAGTAAATAAATGGCAAAATAATGATTTGGAATGTAACTCTAAATAGGCTGCAACAAACACTCTGATTTTGTGAAAGATTTTGTGGTTTTGTTCCATTGTTGTTGCAGAATTTTCCCAAATTGTATTTTCTACCATAGAAGAATCAAGCTGATGTCATGTCGCCTCTTGCACATCTTTCAACTCTTCATCTACTTCTTCAGAATCCAAAATATCATGGGTATCTTGGGGAGAAATTAAATCTTCAGCGCTGTCATAACCCACATCATTCAAGTAATCATCCAAAAGTTCAGCCAACAAATTTGTTATTTCATCACCTGTTAGAGGCTTCTTGGATTGCTTTTTTTGGGGGGAGGCATGAAGCCCCTGCAAAACTCATTAAAGATTCTTTTTTTCATAACTAATAAGGCTATAAATTTGAAACCATATGCTTTTAAAATTACTTCTAACCTATAATCCACCCAATACCAGCAAACGTACTTAACATATAATGCCGACTAAAATAGAGACTTGACGTTGAGGTGCAGCTCTTTCTGCGCGAGTGGATGGCTGGCTATCGAGATATCACTCGACACTCCACGCCGGCATGATTTGCTTTTTATTATCGACACCATGTCCCATGCTGGTGTGAGATCAGCAACAAAAGTGTTGAGTAGAGGTGTACCTTGTGGGAGGTATAATGTAAATGCAATTACTTAAATTTCTGGGCACTGTTGGATGCATTTATAGTAAAGAAAAATGTAGAAGTAAAAGACTAATTAATGGCTAAAACTTACTTAAAATTACATTTTTCTTCTAATTCTTCTAATGCTTCTGCATGACTGTTAATTTTTCTTCTCATTTCCATTCAAAATTACTTTTTAAGAATTATATTGTTTCCTTATTTTGTTTTACAGCTAATTTTGAATTTTGGGTATGGTCAAATGCAGAATATGGAGTAATTTTTACTGTATTCAAGAACTGTATTCAACTTACTGTTTGTAGAACTGTACTCAAATTACTGTTTGTTTGGGATCTTTATCTTGGAGGAATTTTTATTCAGATTTTGTGCACATGCTTTCAGGTCATTGTTCAGAAACTTTTCATATTTTCATACTGATTAATCCATAGTGTGTCTTACGAAGATTTTGAATTTGAAGGTAGCCACAGATACCAAATTATATATCCACTTTTCAGTAACAAGGCAACAGAGTTTTCTAATGCAATTATTTGTTGGGCTTTTGCTACACAGCAATACATATGCTGGATCTAAATGTATTAAATAACGAGAAATTTGG
Organism: Stegodyphus dumicola; assembly: GCF_044657685.1. Classification (NCBI taxonomy): domain Eukaryota; kingdom Metazoa; phylum Arthropoda; class Arachnida; order Araneae; family Eresidae; genus Stegodyphus; species Stegodyphus dumicola. The sequence continues at coordinate 256,123,276 of NC_140771.1, read as the reverse complement.
AAATATTGCATAATGCAAGTATTGCTGATATTTGTATTGCTAGCAGCCTTATACAGATTCTGGTTCAGTACGAAGTCTGAGATATGGGCTTCTTTGGACTTCAGCCATTATGGATTTTGGATTTTCCTGGATAGTAGATCATCAGTTTACGTCTATCTAGTAAGATGGCGTGTAGAAATTACAGAATAGTGATTTATGAAATAATGAAGCATTTGCGAAATAAAGGGAATAAAAATTTACACCCCCCAAAAAATTCAATGTAGGTTGTTTAAGTTGTTTCGTTTTTATTTGCTAATACTTTCTTTTTCATTCTATAGATAGACATAATTTCTTATTGGGTTACCTTATTAGAGTGCTGTAATGGCTGTTTCAAAAATTCCTACTAGATTGTCATTTGAAATTTTTTTATTGTCAATGAACTATCTATTATCTTCTTCAATACTGGTAGTAATATTTTTTTGGATTTAGACCTGTATTACAGATTTTGTCATCCATTAATTGATTAATGATTTGGATATTGTTGGATTAATGATTTCGATATTGTGAACGCAATGAAAAACTTCTGTTCTGTTATATTACTTCTTCCCAATTGGAAAATTTCGATTTTTGTTTGTGATATCTGAAAACCTTTTAATTCTTGACTATCATCATAAAGCTTAGCTAGCATCCACTATACACTATTGGCAGTGTATCGAAAGATTGGTGATTAATAGAGCTGGAGCAAACCGCATGTATTCATTACCGAGTAACAGGTACTGTACGAACCTTGTGATTACCTATTATTTTCCTTTGTCTCTCAATGCATAAATAAATATATGTAATTTAGAGATAAACAAATCCCCATATCTACAAATTATATGCGTTATTGTAAGACAACTATCACTCTTTTTAATTGCTTACCAATAAATTCACAAAATATTCATCAAAAGAGGTGCCTATGTGCCTATTATGCTGCTCCTATACCGATAAGAATATAGTTAAAAGCAATTTAAATTATGTATATAATGAAAAATTCATCCTACCTTTATGTCAATATCCAAAAAGCCTCCTTCAGCTACTTCAAATGTCAAACCCATTTTTGTACCGGCCGTTACTTTATCAAAAAAAAAAAAAAAAAAAAAAAAAAAAAAAAAAAAAAAAAAAAAGAGTTCATTTACGTTTTACAGAAGTCAGAAACATTGCAGATGTTGCCACTTACACAAAGTTCTATCTGCTAAACTTGATTTTAAATGGTTAGGCTCAAGAGCATATTATTTTACACATGTCCTAACAGACTGTAGAAACATTAAAGATTAATAGAAAAAATTATTCGCTCTTCTAAACAACTTTCAATTCTTAATTTCCTTGTCATGTAAGTTATATTTATATGCGTTATGTGGTCAGCCATCAGGATTATCGGTGATCCTACTTAAATTTAATACTAACTGGCATTACGATTTTCATGGTTGGTCTGATGCCGATCGTTGAGTAGTACTATCTGTGCGAGAGTAATAAAAATCAAGCACCGCAGTGGAGAAAGAAAGAAATTATTATAATTGCTTGAGAAATAATCTGCTATCCTTTCATCGTATAAGCCGAAAAGTATGTATCATAATATCTGATGTCTTTTAATTGGTTTCGTATATTGTTTTGTAGTTTGCGGTGCCATGCCGTTCTGGTACAAGTGTATTTTTGTATAGTGTATATCCGATGTGCTATTTTGGTACATTCTAGCGTTTTCCTCGTTGTAAATATTGTTGACTGTAGAATTATAGTGAGAGATTTTCTCTTCCTAAGTAAAGAAGTACTGTCAAATTATTTTGAGTATATTTTAAAAGTGCTTGTATTAGCATATTGAACTTATTTAGATTAACAGTCTGTGTTGAATGAATGATTTTGCATAACTTAGTGTAATAAAATTTATTTCCAAAATCATTTTAACTGTTTGGTCATTATAATATTGCACTAGCTTAGAGTAAGAAACCAAACTCGATTTCTTTGCATATTAATCAGTCTCTTCTGAGCGATTTAAGTAACTAATATTTGAAGTTACTATGAAAGAGCTTGCTTATCTGTGAGATTTCATATTATTCATAGAAGTAAAAATGTTTTTGAAGTTCACTTTTTTTAAAAATTATCTATTGATATTTAAAATGGATTTTAAGTAAATTAGTAATCATTTTTCCATATAGATTATATATATACATATATACATACATATATATATATATATATATTTGCAATAAGTGAAGTTGATGACATTTACGCATGTGGCATTTTACATTTTTGGTCTATATTTTAAAATTAAATATGCTTTCTTAAGAGAATAAAAGGTATCTTAGAGTAAGAGGTCTGTTATTTTTAATTGTCTATCTTACATACATATATAATATGTTTTGCTTTTTAAGAGGAAGAAATATTAGTAAATGCAGAAAGAATATTTAGTTTTTGTCAATTCTTTATCAGATTTTCTCATTGCCACATGTTAAATACTCTCTTTTAGTGTAATATGATTAAAACTTTTAAAATTTATTTTCATTTTATAATTATTTTTTTTTGATACAGTAAGAAACAAGCAATCTATATGCTTAATTAGTAGAATTACCAAATATGTGGCCTAATTGGTTTTTCTGGTGGCATTTGTCACCAAAGATAAGCAAACCCAAATAATAAGAAATGAATAATTTCTGAGAACTATCGATTTATCATAAAGTGAGAATGAAAGCATATTTGACATAATGCCCAAATTTGTGAAAATATGCATAAAATAGAGTTATGTAAATCCATGGAAATCATATGAAGATGCAGTGTGTAAAATAGCCAGTGGGGAAGAGGCTTTCATGTTATTTTCTGGTTTGCTGCTTTAAAGGTCACATTCTTGATAGTGGTCGTTTTATGGCCACTTGAAAAATAAATTAGGTACTTTTCTGTTATGCACCTGCCACACATTTTGGAAAGTGTGTACCTAATGGAAAAATACAGCATGTGTGTATGCAACCTTATATAAACTAATCTTACAACTTAAAATTATTTACCCATAAAAAAACCTGCCAAAATGCATAGCAGGCACATAACTGAAAAGTATCATAAATAACTTTTTTTTTAAGTAAAAAGTTTGGAAATTATTTTCTTTTAAAAAAATATTTCAGTTAAAACTCCTTTGTTTAAGTGTGCTTCTCCTTTCTTGATTTTTTTAAAGCTTAAATCATCAATAAAACCCAAAATACCCAATTTGTGATTATTTCCTGCTAATTGTGTCATTTCTATAAAAATTATATGAATTAATATTTTACCTAAATGCATACTAAATCTCTCTGGATTTTGGTATTTTTTCACATCATGTCAAATTTTTGTCTTCGTGATACAGTCTGGGTTTTTTTCATTAAATACAATGTGTGTTTGCACTTGCAGTAGTAAATACCCTTTCAAAATTAATCGCAAAGATTCTCCTTCCATAGGGAGATGGTAAGTGCTAGGCAAATGTTTCAGCATATACATTTATTGGATCATCTTAAAATTTTTGATGATAAATACTAATGAAGCAATAAAAAAACATAAGAAAATTTGGAACTACTCTTATTTGCGCCGTCAGGTCGCCAAATGTGGTGAAAAATTTCTTGCCACGGTGGCACATTACTATCTAAATTTTTTGTCTACATTTTGAACTTTATGCCTAAAATGTCTCCCAAAAGCCGGTTTTCGCATGAAAAAAAATCCAAAACAAAAAATGTAGAGAGCAAAAACACAGTTTCTAACCAGAAATATTTTATACGAATCCATGTACACAGCGATATGTTTTAACTTTAAAAAATATCTACGTATTGCACAATCTAGCCAGCGAAGGAATCTACAAACTACGCACACCTCGCTTTAATAATTTAACATAACAACAATAAATTTCAAAGAATACCATGTACACAGCATTCTGTTTAAACTTGAAAAAACATCTACGAATTGCACAATCTAGGCTTTAAGCACAAATCAACAAAATAAACTAAAATAAATTACAAATAATTAAAAAAAAAACAACAGAAATTCATAGTAAAAAAACAATGAACATAACATTCTACAAAATAAAAACAATAAAATAAAATGCACTTACCATAATCAGTGCTTTTTCGGACAGCAAAACGTAGCTTTAACATGCCGCCACATGCTCTCTATGGTATTTATATGACAGCCAGACTCGCTATCCACAAAATTCATGCTATGGTTCACAAATAAATGTTCAAAACCTTCTTCTCCTAAATCCTTGTAAGATTTCCAGCCATCCAAAAAAATAGTTTACAAGGCTCAATCCACTCTTTAATAAACTGCATCAGCGTTTCCTTACTTCTGTCATGCACAGCCACTAAAAATAATCTCCCAGACCCTCTTACAACCATGTCTCTCATTGCAATATAGGCCATTTCAAAACACGCACGACATGGACCAACAAGCAATTAAACCACTCCAGCAAAAGAGTTTTCAACTTCAAAAGGGTGTGTCGCAATCGTGACAGAAACCAGTGGCAGACACATATCGCCACATTTGGTGATCTTAGGGTGCATATAAGAGTAGAGCCGAAAGTTTCATTGAATTACATAAGTATCATTTTGTTCTATGACTTTTTGCTTTCCTTTTGACTGCTGAGAAATTTCTTTCATAAAAATGTTACTAGGTTCTTCATAAAGAAGTTACTGAGGCCCTGCTTGACAATCTCTCAGAGACTTTCAAAGAGACGGAAATGTGAGGGGGATCAAGGTCTGGTGAACATTAAGGATGACACAAAACATCTCAGCCATGCTGAATAGGTCTTTGCCTGATACTCTTTAAAGTGTAGGTCGGAGCATTGTCATGGTGAAAGATAACACCTCGACTATTGGTCAGTTCTGAGAACTTAGCTTCGGTTTCTGCTTTTAGAACTATCATTTGAAAAAGTATATTGCCTGACTTGGTAGCAATAATTTATGTTACACAATTTCTTTGTTTTTCCACCATACACAAAGCATTACTTTTTTGGGATGCTATCCTCTACAAAAGGAGGTTCATTTAGTGTATCCTGTAATCTTTTTTTGTAACATTATTGCATAGCATCCACTTCATGTCTCCAGTAATGAGCCATTTAAAAAAATGAGCTTCTTTGTTTCTTTTTGGCAAGAAGTCGCATGTGGAAACTGAAGCAAGCATATTCTGCTCTGTTAAAAGTATGGGGTACCCATACGTCATAGCAACTTACCTACCTAGTCGCCTTCTAATGACATACAGTGCATTTGAAATATTTAGTTTGCTTGATACTTCTTGCTCTGTTTAATGTGGATTTTCAATGATAACTTTTATAGAACCTTGTTTATGGAGGATGGTCATCCATAATCTTCGAGGCTGAAATTTCTAGCTTAAACTTCTTGAATCACATTTGAATTATGTCATCAGAAACAGTATTTTGTCTACATACAGCACAAATTTTATGAACTGTGTGACTACCATTTTTAACATTTTGCATATTAGCGGAACCACCTTTTGTGCAAAGTGAGTTTTTACAGATGAAAAAATAAAAGGTTTTGTTGGACCATGTGTGTCCAAATTTCGAAAATCACCAACCTTTCATGACTTTTTGTTAAAGAAGGTTGCCAAATAATAATTCTTGTCTTATATGTGTTCTCAGTGTCACGAGTATGGCAGGATCAAGCTGTTGCGTTTCCGGCTTCCGTTTGCAAAAATATTCTGGGCTGCCAACTTTATTTTTGCACAAGGTCAAGTAAAAACAAACCACATAAAAAATCTAGATATTTTTTACTTCTGACTCTTTTTGTTTTTTGTTTATTTGTTCGTTCAGTTAAGCCAAATATCTTGGTTCAATTAATTATGAAGCTTTTACGATATTTCACACTGCACAGTTTGTAGTAAGTTATTGCCATTGATCAGGTATTGAGGGTATCTCAAATCGGACTTTTTTTATTTAACAATTTGAAGCCTGAATCAAATAAATATTTATAATGTTTTTATCAACTTTTGTAATAAGCAATATTTTAAATTATTAAAATATTTTACAATTCATGACATGATCAGGTGCAATGTGCATGAAAAGCCAGAGCCCCAAAACATACTCAGTTTTGTAGATAATAATAAAATATTTTGTTATATGCTAACAAAAATGTGATATAGTATTAAAAAGTCACAGAAAACTTACTTGTCAAATAGCAACATAATAGGTTACAGGGAGCCTATTGGGGCATTTCATATGTTAACTGGAAATGAAGAAATGTATTCACTGACTGACCTTATGACTGTAAGTGGCACTAGAAGAGGGGCAGCTAATTGGCTGGAGAGAAGGAGGCAGAGCCAGCAAAAGTGCTCGATGTGTGCCTAGCAGATCAAATGCGACTGGGGGAGTTTTTAATTAGTAGGGAGAAAATCATTTTAACAGCACACATGCTTTGAGTATTATATTTCTCATTTCTAAACCTTTGTAAAGAAAAGAAAAATTTTCTGGGGGTTTCGATATCTGTATTTTGGACTGCGTACAGTAATTATTACTTTTTATGTTTAGAAGAGTCACCAGTATAGGTCACTGGTCATTAAATTAATTCAGACTTACCAGTGACCCTACCAAAGCTAAATTCTGGAACAACTGTTTTACAGAATCTGGAAGATGTATTCATTTATGACATGGTCATTAGGGATTTATTGTGCCTGCTGCTCTCTCAAGGTCACCATTTGGATCTCTCATGAAATCGAAGGGAGCAATTAACTATCCAGATTTTTTTTTTTAAACCACCTATGAACATGAAGCACAATGCTAACTTCACCTAGAAAAGTGCTTTACAAGTGGTAGTTTGAATAGTAGGTTTCTATCTGCAGTTTTTTATGATGATGGGAGAGAAGTTCAACTGTATGTTTTATGTTTGTTAACCTCATTGAAGGAAGAAAGAAAAGATCACTAGGCCTTATTGGGAAAATTTAAGTGAAGATTACTTGAAAAGTTGCATTTAGTGAAATATTGAGAAATTGCATTGTGTGCTCTGATAGTGATTTAATATTTAATTTTACCTTCTTCATGCTATATACATCTCTATGGCAAATAATCTTTGTCAATTATAATAATAATAATCTTTGTCATCTTTAGAATTTAAAAAAAAATTGTTGGTGAAATAACTAATTTGTTCCTCTAATTTTTAATTAAGGACTGGTTCATACTCCTGCTGTTGACATAAAGTTGGGATAATGGTTAGAGATGGTGATTGCTGCCCCAGAGAGTCCAGGTTCAATTCTCAGAGAAGGCATGTGTGTTTGTAAGTGTTTTGTTGGCAAGGGAGCACTCAAAATATGCAGCTAGCTGACACCTTTTTGAGAGTTTAATGGTAGGAGAAGAGGGTTTAGCAACCTTCGGAATTTCATCAGCAGTTAGGCTTTGTGATATCTAATATGCCTACTTGAATATTTGCCTTGTTTTAACCTGTCGACCTCTGAGTCCAGTTACTGTAATGATTAGTGATACATATTGATGGGTCTGGCTTTAAATCCTGGAGAAAGCATGGATGTATGTAAGAATATAGTGTCTGCAGCAAGGGACACTGAAAATATACAGCAAACCTGAAGTCCTTTCAAGAGATTTGTGATAGAGGGAGAAGGGTGAAAGTATCTTGTACCACCACACCTTTCAAAATTGAGACAGAAAGCCAGGTTGGGGGTATACTTGCGAGAATGTACAGGTTCCAGTAATCATAGTATGTAATCTACTGCTTTTAGTTAGTTATTTATTTCTTAGACTAAAACATTCTTTTTAAATTTGAGCATGTAATAACATAAAGGTGAGAAGACAGCAAATTTTAGGATCACCCTCTAAAAATAAATAGCTAAGTAAATAGATCTCATATTACATGATTACCCAGGTGCTGGCCTTTCCTCAACCTGGCTCTGTTGACACAAACATATTCATGATGTAAAAACTTCACAAAATATGATTATTTATTCTGTCCTGTTTACAAACCAAAGTCTAGATGGTAACTAAACAAGATGGTTCCAAATTGAAATAGATACTATTTCTCCACTGGGAACCATTTTCTACATTTAGTTAGTAGGTAACTTGTATATTCATGAGTTTTTGGACATAGAATTGAATACCATTTAATGAAAGGCATAATAATCAGATTTATTTTTATTTATTTATTATTTTTTTTTAAGTGCAGGAATAGAGTTATCACTTTAAAGTAATGTGACATAAGTAAAATAACTGCTTTTTATGATCTTTATACAATTTAATTATTTGGGACACATGCATTATATTTGTTATGATTTCAGTTTTTCTAAGTATGTCTTTGTCTTTGCATATGTTAGAATTTACAGAAATCTATATTTTGACATTTACATTTTCGATAGGCTTTATCATGCCAGATGCTGATGATTGGAGTCTTTCTGCTGATATACAAGAGAAAGGAACTTCGAAATTAATTGACAATTTAAATTCGGACGATCCTATTCCACCACCTGTGCCACCTCCAATACCTCGTCCAAAGATTCCTGATGAAGCATCAAAAGACTATGATGAAAAAGATGATGAACCTGAATTAAATCCTGCTGAGATATCTGGATGAAAAAACTTGTAAGATCTCATTTAATTGAAGTTTCTCATGATATAGATATCCAGAGAAATCCTAATTCACCTCTCTATTCTGTGAAATATTTTGTAGAATTGAATCTGTGACCTGAACTTCTTAAAGGTGTGTGTGGTATGGGATTTAATTCACCCTCAAAAATACAAGAGACTGCTCTTCCTACTCTTATTGCAGATACTCCACAAAATATGATTGCTCAGTCTCAGAGTGGTACGCTTAAAACTGCTGCTTTTCTTTTGGCAAGTTTAAGCAGAGTGGACACAAATTTGAAATATCCTCACGTGCTTATTTTGTCCCCAACATATGAGTTAGCCATGCAGACAGGAAAAGTGACAAAACAAATGGCAAAATTTTGTCCTAACATTGAATTTTGTTTTGCTGTTAGAGGTGAGGTTTTGCAAAGAGGAGAAAAAATTACTGCTCATTTTATGATTGGAACTCCTGGTAAAGTTTATGATTGGGCAATGCGCTATAAGTTTTTTGATCTCAGGAAAATAAAAGTATTTGTTTTAGATGAAGCAGATGTTATGATCTCGACTCAAGGATATCAAGACCAGTCTATTCGCATTCATAAGCAGTTACTGAAAGACTGTCAGATGCTGCTGTTCTCAGCTACTTGTTCTGAAGAAGTCATGGAATTTGCAGAATTGATTTTTTCTGATCCTATTATAATTAAACTGAAAAGGGAAGAAGACAGTTTGGATAATATAGATCAGTATTACATAGTATGCAGAGATAAAGAAATTTCAAGCTTTGTGTAACATATATATGGTACTGTGTCAATAGGACAGGCTATTATATTTTGCCATACCAGGAAGACTGCATCTTGGTTAGTTGAATAGCCATTCTCAATAGATTTAGAGAAGGAAAAGGAAAAGTAAGTAACAATTCTTGGTAAGATGCTCTATAATTATAAAAGTAAAATTTATTTATGAAAGCAGTTTTTGCTTTTCAAAGAATAAAAATATTAATTTACCTTTAATCATACATGGTATTAATATTCGAATCATTCAAATGAGTAATTTTCTAAATTTTTGAAATTTCTGAATTTAAAGAAAAAGAGAAATGAATTATTGATATATATGTTGTTTAATTATTCTGTGTATGGTTAGTCATTTCTTAGATTTTTGTCATTATATTTCCCAATAAAAATATTTGCAGGTTATTGCGATAGAAATTTTTTAAAGTTAATTTTAATCACAAAATATAAATGGACAAAAATATATCATAACTTGATTCAATATTGTAATTTATGTAGTTAAGACCACCCAGTAATGTCCAAAGTAAATGCCTCTGGCAGCATGAATGGCAGATGCTGTGGAAGTGACTCAGATATTGAATGTTTGATAAAGTGTCTGGAGTGATGTATTCTCTAGATATCTTTGGCAGTGTGAAAATTGCTCACATTTTGTGCAACATGACATTTGGTGTTTTTTTAGAGAATCCGGTTATTGAACTTGTAGTAATCTCAAACGTTTTTCACACTTAGTGTGAGGACTTACCTGGAAGTAGTGTTCTTGCAGTGAGACTATTTGAAAGCAATTCTGATTGTATAACATGCTGTATTCAAGGCCAGAGCCAATGCAGCTATACCAGTAGCATTTTAGGAGACATGGGATGGCAAAAATCATATCTTCGATTGTGGCTGTGTGGAAAGATAACATATATTAATTGTCAGCTTGCATGAATGTACTTGAATGTCAAGGATGGACACCAAATTAGTTTAAAGTGCCATTTAGAGCTACTGTTAACAAAGAACACAGAAAATATATAAATCAAACATATTCAAAACAGTTTGTTCAGTTGCGGGCTGCCTCTACCCGAGGCTGGGTGCATTATGAATAAGGACAAAAAATTCTTAATAAGCCATTCTTTATTTTCATCACAACATTCTCACTCTTCCGAGATCAGCTTTCATTCTGTCTACAAGCAAAACATTCGAAAAACTCAGCACGCAGGCTGACGTCACAAACAGCAGCGCCTCGTGCCAGTTATTACTTCAGTTCATTTCACAACATACTCCCTCCCCCTTTGAGACTCAGGTTGAGTCTCAAGCTCATAACAAACATTATTTCAAAAATCAAGTTTTTTTTTTGGAGCTTTCACAAGTCGTCCAGAGGAGGAATATTGTTGCATCACCATTGTATCAGGTGCAGTTCCCCTTTTTAACATACATCCAGCACTAGAATTAGATTCCTCTGCACCCAGTTTCTTATCAGGAATCATGTTTCTATCATTGGCCTGTATCTCCAGAGGAAAGATGCATTGTATTGGTCGTACAACTGTTCCATGCCGGGTCTTAAGTTTAACCGTACAAATCTCTCCATCACATCCAGGCATCAATTCTGTAATTTGGGCTAAGGACCAAAATAAACATTTTCTGTTATCATCCTCCATCAGTACTTTTTCTCATACTACAAGTTCCCGAGTTCAATTTTCATTATGTTTTGAACCAGTTGACTAAAGTATTCTTTTCTAAATCGTTGTCTCAGATCATTTAACAATTTAGTTCTATACTTTAATCTCTTATTAAGACTCGACGAATTAAATTCATCAAGATCTTCAACATTGGAATTTCTGTTCTCGCTAAGAAACATGGCCAGTTTCAGAGGGACTAATTCCTGCAGACCACACCTCTCAAAATTGGGAAAGAAAGCCAGATTGGAAGTATACTTGCGAGAATGTACAGGTTCCGGTAATCATTTACAGTTAAAAGTAATTAATCCGGACTTGTCGGGACTTCGGCGATTCCGGATTATCGATTTTTCCGGATTATAGATCATCAGTTTAAATCTCGTAAGATGGCATGCAGAAATTCTAAAATTAAAAGTATGAAACCGTAATTTATGAAATAAAGAACAATTATGATCTAAAGGGTATCAAAATTTGCAAAAAGAAAAAGCTTAATATTTATTTGTTTACTTTATTAAACATTTCTTTCAATGTAAGTTGTTTAAGTTTTGCTTCGTTTCATGTGATAATACTTTCTCTTTAATTCTATTAAACAGACATAATTTCTTGTTTAGTTACAAAGTTCCGCTGTTCAAGTCCTATAATTGCTGTGTCTAGAACACCGACTAATTTGTCAATCGAAATTTTTTCGTTTTCAATAACCTGTCACTTTCTTCGCTTTAAAGCGAATTATAATGACGAGGAACTTGTTTTAAATCATATCAAAGACGGAGCATATTGAGATGAAATACTACATTTGGTAAGGAATTATAAGCCAAATAAAATAAAAACATCTGCGCTGAAGATAAGGATAGTGCTGACAGATCAACTTCCAATTCATTACGCGCCCCCGCCCCGGCGATCCCCCCGCCAAGCCACGAGAAATTGATAAATAGATTTCGGATTTCAAAACATACTTTCGCTTTAGATCCTTTACGTATTAACAAATATATATCGGAAATTCTATTTGATATAATTGAAAGTTTAAGCTTACTTTTATAAAATTGCTCTTACAGTCTGCAAAAAATAATAAGGCGGATCTAATTTGAAAATTAAGGAACAATGCAAACATCAACATTAACTGAAATAGATAATTAGATAATTTTAGCTTATAAGTCTATTATACACAAAACGCGCACGCGAAAACGTATTCTGCACTTTCGCACAATCATATGCGCAGTCGTAAAAGTGCACGCGTAAACGCCTATGCGCATGTGTCAAAGCAGGCGCAGAAAGCTTTTAGTTTTGAGGTCCGGATTATAGATCATTCCGAATTATGGGTGCCCGAATTAACGACTTTTGACTGTAGTATGTGATCTACTGCTTTTAGTTAGTTATTTATTTCTTAGACTAAAACACTCTTTTTAAATTTGAGCATGCAATAAAATAAAGGTGAGAAGACAGCAAATTTTACGATCATCCTCTAAAAATAAATAGCTAAGTGATTATATCACATGTTACATGATTACCCAGGTGCTGGCCTTTCTTCAACCTGGCTCTGTTGATACAAACATATTCATGATGTAAAAACTTCACAAAATATGATTATTTAGTCTGTCTTGTTTAAAAACCAAAGTCTAGATGGTAACTAAACAAGATGGTTCCAAATTGAAATAGATACTATTTCTCCACTGGGAACCATTTTCTGCATTTAGTTTGTAGGTAACTTTATCAGGGTCAATATTCCTTCTTACCTTCTTCGGGAACATACAAGGACCTGACTCGGAACAGAGAGCTTACTAAAGCTATGTTCACTAATTGTGGTAAGTAGACAGGATACAGACGAAGGGTATACAAAACCCTTTATTTTTCTCTATATACAATAACTTCCGTACTTCGGAATACACTGACCCGCTACTTGGGGTCTAACGTAAAAGTATAAAAATAAAACTAAACTCTAATTTAACTTTAGAATAATAAACGTGGAAGATTGGCCTTATAATAACAGGAAGCGTATGTAGTGCAGAGAACTGCGAACACTACAATACGTTTAAATTTATCAAGAGGATTAAAACCTCTGGCCTGGAAGGCAAACAGCAACTGCGTAACTTCTAAGATAAGCGGCCTGCTTTGACTCACTGCTTCCTCTCTCTCGCTTGGCAAAAGGCCACAACTTAAATACTTGGCGTTCGCCAGACAAACTTTGCATAAAAACCCTAACGCTTATAATTCTGGCCGGAAGTAGAAAATAAGAAGTGATAGTAAAGATTTAAAATAAAATAAACGTTAGTAAAACTTAAGATCCTTACATACTTCCCGCCAGAGTTAATTAGTTTGAAACTGAGGTCTAAAACGACCTTGTTGAAAACTTTTAGCTCTAGAATCTAACGCGAGGCCAATCTTTTACAAACATACTTTGCTAGAAACTAGAAATTTAAAAGAAAGAAATTTTTTTTTTTTTTTTTACAATAGCAGCTCCCAAGATATACAACAATTTTTTTTCATCTGTACTGCATCTAAACAGGAGCTTTTATTCAATTCTGGAAGGAAAACTAGTTTAATGACATGTTACACAATGAAATGGCAAGTAACATATACAATTATACTTCTCTTAACATTCTTATTTCATTCATGACTATTTTAATTATCTCTCCCCGTGCTCTCTGACATGTGTTGTAAAAGAACACCAAACACGAATGTGTTTCTGTCTACGTGTTCCACACTTCCTCCTACGATCAAAACACTAACGTGTTAAAATTCAACATAACAAGACCTCTTAACACACTCTTATTTCAGCTCTAAACCCTGAGGTACTATTCTAAGAGTGGCTAACTCTAAAGTGTAGCGTCAGAGAGCCTAACTACATCATTCAACCTTTAACACATATTCGCCATGCTTTAGTCTTTTTACAGTCACACGAATAAAAATTTTAACATTCACTTTTACCATATCACTGTATTTCTTAACATTTAAAATAACAGTTCACATTGTATATAAGAACATATCAACATGCTGTTAATTTTACACATTTGAAAACATACATTAGTAGTACATTGTTAACTTCTATTCTTTTCAAAGCAAGTGCCAATTCTTTCTACATTGAAATAATACGTTTCAAAAAGTCTTTCAGACTAAAACTTCTTTCTTGCTAGAATGTTTTAAATAAAATTTATACAATAACTTTTTACAATATTTAAGTCTTTACACAACGCTATTATACATCAACTTTAGTTTTACGCGCGAGTAATTGAAAAACATAATACCAAAATCGGTAACAACTCATTTCTTGCCCTTTTGGCGATAAAGGTAGACCTCGCATGAGGTAAAACTTCTTGAAACCTGCCACTTGCAGTAAGAATGAAAGATTAACTTAAGTTTGCAAAGTAACATAAAATTTTACTTATCTTTGTAATATTCGGACATCCTTTTCTGGGCCCAGTCTTTAAAGGTATTGCAGATAGTAGTGTGATTTATCCTCCTTCTTGTACGGGCTCGCCCTTCAGTGCTTTCCTCTGGAAGCTTCCTTTTTTCACCAGTTCGGCCACCCTTGAATACCTTCTTTTTCTCCTCTGCTTGTGGTCTTGGGCGTTTGATGGCAGCTGGTCTTGGTGGACCCGGGAACCTTCTTTCGTGTTCTTGCTTGGACCTCGTTGCTGGCCGTTCAAATTTTCCTTGTACTTTTTCCTCCGCCGCTGATGGCCCTTCCGCAGTTCGGCGACTTTTGCTGCGGAGAGTCCTGTCGGATGAGTAGATCTTCCGTTTTAGAGCCGGGTTATAGTTGCCGTTATTTCTCCTGGTTCTCTTCACATACGTCGTCCTTCTCCCTTCTTCATTCTGGGGGTGTTCGTGAACTCTCTTTTCTGGACGGTGGAATGGCTTCTTTTTCTTGTTACCTTCAATTTTTCCGCGGGGCAATTTTCTTTTCACCTGCTCCTGCCTCTTATTGGCTTGCCCTTGTACTTGTCGTTTTTCCATCTCTGGAGCTTGTGCCTGCGGTGTCTGCCGTGCTGGATCCTGCAAAAGATCTGAAAATATTTGCATTTTATTACGATCGAAGTAGGGCTTGATTTGATCAATGTTTGTGGAACATGTTTCACCATTTCTGGCTTTTAACACTACTACAGCGTGAGTTATTTTTTCTATAACATATGGTCCTTCAAATCGTGGAAAAATTTGGCAGTTTTATCTTCTGGTGCTGAAGAAAGTGAATGCTTAATTTTTAAAATTTCATCCCCTACTTTATAAGTTACTCCCCGTCGTTTCAAATCATAATAGAGCTTCTGTTTTCTTAGTGCTACTTCCGTATTCTTTTTTGCTTCTTTTATTAGTTTTTCTATATCACCCATTTTAAATTCTGGGGCTCTTTGTTGCACATAAAATAATTTATCTAACGGCGTTATAATCTTTCTGCCTAGAAATAACTCAGCAGGAGTTTTGCCCATAGTATCATATTTTGCGGTCCTAAGGGCGAAAGCAAATTCATTGACATAGTTATCCCATCTTTTATGAAAATTTTTAACATAACTACAGATAATTTTCTCTATATTTCTATTGACCCGTTCCGCTATATTTGATTGCGGCCAATACGGGACCATTTTTAAATGACGTATGCCCAGTTTTTGGCACATGTCTTCAAATATATTACTTACAAATTGAGGACCATTATCCGATATAACTTTTAGGGGCGCCCCGTATTTTAAAATATATTTATTTAAAATAGAATCAGTAACTAATTTCACGGAGGCTCGTTTTAAGGGAACAATTTCGGTCCATTTACTAAAATGATCAACCATAACAAGGAGATAGCGACTTTTATTTAACTGACTTTTTGGGAAAGGGCCCAATAAATCGATGCCGATTATTTCATTTGGAAATTCGGATTTAATACTATTTAGAAACCCGGCCGGGCGGAAATTAATGTAATTAACGGCTTGACATGTTGGGCAGGACTGGACATACGCCCTTGTTAACTTTTGCAGTTCAGGAAAGTAGACTGCCTCGCGTACGCGTTGGATAGTTTTTCGAATACCAGCATGAGAAGCTAAAGGGCTGTCATGGAGCTCCTGCAGGATATTTAATCTAAGACTAGCTGGGATAACAGGTCGAAATTCGTTGTTGGAATTCGTAGTTTTTGTATAAAATAATAGACCATCTATTAGTTCGTAATGGGCCGCCCTATTTCTTATCGCCACAATATCTTGGTGGCTAAAATTTTCAGGATCCTTTAAATACTCATAAATACTTCCAAACTCAGGATCCTTACCCAGTTCGGTTATTACAGTTTCTCGGGAAATTATTGTACATGCTGTAAGCATTGCCACCTTTACGGTTATTACCTTGTTCGTCTAATTTAATTCTTGATAGGGCATCTGCTACGATATTTTCCTTTCCGGGGGTATGCTTGATTACCAGATTATATTCTTGCAGCTTGAGTGCCCATCTTATTAACCTTGGGGATAAATTTTTTCCTGAGTACCATCTAGTTACCGCCGCATGATCAGAGTACACTGTTATCGGCGCCTTTCCAAAATAGACTCGGAACTTTTACACTGCTAACAGAACTGCAAGTGCCTCTCTCTCGGTCGCGGAATAGTTTCTTTGTGTTTGATTTAAAGTTCGGCTAAAAAATGCCATGGGCTGCTGATTTTGCGAAAGTACCGCTCCTACCGCATAATCCGAAGCATCCACTGAAATTTCTAAATTCTCATCTTTTTCAGGAAATTTCAACACAGGGGCTTGCGTTAATGCTTGTTTTAATTTTTGGAAAGCACTATTGGCTTCGGCCGTCCACTAGAATCTTGCCTTTTTCCTTTTTAATTTTAACAATGGCTTAGCGATAGCCGCAAAATCTTTTATAAAGGACCTATAATATGAACAAAGCCCTAGAAAAGAAGAGAGCTTCTTTGCCATGTTTGGAGTGGGATACTTTTGTACAGCGATTATTTTTGATTCATGTGTCTCGATCCCTTTTTGAGATATTTTGTAACCTAAATATTTTAATTCAGGGGCTGCAAATTTGCTTTTTTCGACATTAACTTTTAGACCGGCCTCATTTAATAAAGAAAACACCTGTCTTAAATCCTGTACATGTTGGTAGAGATTATCACTAGTAATAATGATATCGTCTAAATAGATAAATGTGGACTTTCCAAGAACAGGTCTTAACACAATGTCCATGCATCGCTGAAATGTTGCCGGGGCCCCTGAAAGGCCAAACGGAATACGCAAAAATGCATAAGTGCCAGACTTGGTTATAAAAGCAGTCTTAGGCACGTCCTCAGGCCTAACCCCTATTTGAAAATAACCAGTCGTTAAGTCTAAAGTCGTCATAAATTTGGTTGATTTTATGTTCCTTAAAATTTCTTCTATTATCGGTAACGGATATACCGGATATTTAGTTATAGAATTTAATTTACGGTAATCAATAGCGAATCTCCACCTTTTTGGATGCTCCAAAGGATAGTCATTATTTTTCTTACATAAAACCACCGGGCTAGCATAACTTTTTGAGATGGGCGTTATGATCTTTTTACGTAGCATATCGGTAATATGCCATTCTATAATTTTTTCCTTATTCTTATCATACCGGTATGGTTTTTGACGAACTGGCATTGCATCTCCGGTGTCAATACTATGGTTAGTAACCTGAGTAAATCCTGGAATATCACTAAATAACGAAGCAAATTCACTTACCACTTGTCGGATTCTATCTTGCTCGTCATTAGGCAGGTGGTCAAGATTTACCATTGGCGGTTCAGCCTTTTCAGTACGGACTGGTTTCATTGTCAGCTTAAGGGACGCTTCCTTAAAATCCAGTGTTGCTTGTGCGTCTGAAAGAAAATCTATCCCTAAGATTAAATGTGCTTGCAGATTCTTTACTATAAAAAACATCACCTTTACTTGTTCGTCCTTGATACGGATATACAAAGGTACTTTACCTATACACTTACATAGTTCTCCTTGCGCCGCTAACACTGTCGTATTATCCGAATTATATATGCGGTATTTGCGAAAATACTTCTTAAACAAATCTTCTGCCACACAGGAACACTGCGCGCCTGTATCCAGGAGTGCGGTGGCTGGGATATTATTCACCAAGACTTCAATCTTCGGAAGAGTCAGATTTTTCACCATTACTGTATTTAACTTGTAGGAAGAGGGGTTTTCGTGACCTTCGGATTTCCGCACCCTCTCGTCAGCAGAAATCCGTTTTAGTTTAAATTCTTTTTCCTTTCCATGCTTTCCTTCTTTTTCCACTGGCCTTGAGACTTTTTTCCTGGATTGCTATTGAACTGTCGACGTTCGCCGGCTGTTTTTGAATGCTCAGGTTTCCTTGCCCACTGATTCGCTTTTTCTCCGTAGCCGTGTTCTTGAGTTTGCTGTAGTCTTGGCGTACCAAATTGGTTTCGCTGTTGATACTGGCGTCTTCTTTCGACGTCCGCCGTTCTTCTACTTTCAAACTGGATTGCTAGCTCAAATAACTTTTCCAGTGTAGTCGGATTTCTTAATTCAATAAAGTCTTGCACTTGGGGCAGTAACCTCGGCAAAATCACTTGAATTATTTCAGGATCCGGACGGTTTCCATACAAGAGCTTGAAGACGTGAATTTTTCTTAAAATAAAACTCGAGAGGTTTTCGATTCTTTGTTGATATATACTGAAAAGTTCCGTTTCTAATTTCGCATGATCCCTTACAACAGGGAAGGCTTTTAGTAGGGCAGTCTTGAAATTTTCGTAAGTATAGGTGGGACTTCCTGCTTGACCCAAGAGACTTCTGCCTATACATTTGAACCAGTTAAGCGCTTGGCCCCTCAAAGCGCTGGTAGCTAAGGTAACTTTTTGAAACTCGTGCACGGGGTACAGCATGAAGTGGTCATCCAATTTTTCCAAAAAAGTGGTTACCGGTGAGTTTCCATTAAATGTTGCTTCTGGTTTCATCGAAGCGCGCATGGTCTGGACGATGTAACCAAATCCTTCCAGGGCGGCAGCTGGCATTTCTGGATTCTGAGCCGTTTCTGCAGGCAGCACAGGTTCTTCTTGAAACTCGGCGAAGGTTATTCTTCTACGTTGGGCGCCACTATCAGGGTCAATGTTCCTTCTTACCTTCTTCGGGAACATACAAGGACCTGACTCGGAACAGAGAGCTTACTAAAGCTATGTTCACTAATTGTGGTAAGTAGACAGGATACAGACGAAGGGTATACAAAACCCTTTATTTTTCTCTATATACAATAACTTCCGTACTTCGGAATACACTGACCAGCGGGTCAGTGTATTCCGAAGCGACTTGGGGTCTAACGTAAAAGTATAAAAATAAAACTAAACTCTAATTTAACTTTAGAATAATAAACGTGGAAGATTGGCCTTATAATAACAGGAAGCGTATGTAGTGCAGAGAACTGCGAACACTACAATACGTTTAAATTTATCAAGAGGATTAAAACCTCTGGCCTGGAAGGCAAACAGCAACTGCGTAACTTCTAAGATAAGCGGCCTGCTTTGACTCACTGCTTCCTCTCTCTCGCTTGGCAAAAGGCCACAACTTAAATACTTGGCGTTCGCCAGACAAACTTTGCATAAAAACCCTAACGCTTATAATTCTGGCCGGAAGTAGAAAATAAGAAGTGATAGTAAAGATTTAAAATAAAATAAACGTTAGTAAAACTTAAGATCCTTACATACTTCCCGCCAGAGTTAATTAGTTTGAAACTGAGGTCTAAAACGACCTTGTTGAAAACTTTTAGCTCTAGAATCTAACGCGAGGCCAATCTTTTACAAACATACTTTGCTAGAAACTAGAAATTTAAAAGAAAGAAATTTTTTTTTTTTTTTTACAATAGCAGCTCCCAAGATATACAACAATTTTTTTTCATCTGTACTGCATCTAAACAGGAGCTTTTATTCAATTCTGGAAGGAAAACTAGTTTAATGACATGTTACACAATGAAATGGCAAGTAACATATACAATTATACTTCTCTTAACATTCTTATTTCATTCATGACTATTTTAATTATCTCTCCCCGTGCTCTCTGACATGTGTTGTAAAAGAACACCAAACACGAATGTGTTTCTGTCTACGTGTTCCACACTTCCTCCTACGATCAAAACACTAACGTGTTAAAATTCAACATAACAAGACCTCTTAACACACTCTTATTTCAGCTCTAAACCCTGAGGTACTATTCTAAGAGTGGCTAACTCTAAAGTGTAGCGTCAGAGAGCCTAACTACATCATTCAACCTTTAACACATATTCGCCATGCTTTAGTCTTTTTACAGTCACACGAATAAAAATTTTAACATTCACTTTTACCATATCACTGTATTTCTTAACATTTAAAATAACAGTTCACATTGTATATAAGAACATATCAACATGCTGTTAATTTTACACATTTGAAAACATACATTAGTAGTACATTGTTAACTTCTATTCTTTTCAAAGCAAGTGCCAATTCTTTCTACATTGAAATAATACGTTTCAAAAAGTCTTTCAGACTAAAACTTCTTTCTTGCTAGAATGTTTTAAATAAAATTTATACAATAACTTTTTACAATATTTAAGTCTTTACACAACGCTATTATACATCAACTTTAGTTTTACGCGCGTGATTTCTGCTTCTTTTCAATGTCATCTATACTTCTGGTAAGCAACTTTCCACTAAGAGGGTAAAAAAATCCCCATATTTTTCTTGGGTTCTCCCCAAGCTTTCCAACGCTCGCAATTTTCCTTCTAGTTCATCATACAGGGATGGTAGATTAGTTTTTGCTTTTCCGGTTACAGCGTTTTTCATCACTAGGCTTAACAAGTCTCTCACATAGATTTGCACAAGTAAATCTTCGCGTCCAAAGCGCTTTCTTAGTTGTTTGATGGATGTTAGGATAATTAGCTGCCGTTGCCAGAAGCTAAGGACTAGACGTTCTGCCTTTGATTTGGGTTCCATGGCTTGCAACAGATACTGCATTTGATCTTCATCAGCGATACTTTTGTCTTCGTGGTTTTTCTGGAACTGAATCCAAAAAGTCAGGTAATCTTTAGCTTCACCACTGAATTTCTTAAGCTCAATTTTAGGCAATTTAAATTTCCTAGATTCGGAGTTACTTGGAAAAGAGGGGCCTTGTATTTCAGCATCTATTTGAGCACTCTGTTCTAGAAACTTATCTCGGTAATCCTCCGCTTCTTGAAAATCATCACTAAATAATTTTTCTCCATCTTCAGTCTGCAAAATCTGCTGCGAAATATCACTCTGCCATACGTCAAGTCTCTGGAATTTATCACAAAGTTGACACTTCAAAATCGAAAGTATTTTTAAATCTCTTACTTCCTTAGTTAATTCACTTTTGGTTTTCCTTGAGGTTTGAGAAAATGCAATTCTAAGTCCTCTTTTTTGAGCCTTTAAAGCGATCAAATCCATCTTCAAAGTATATTCAAAATCGAAGTTCAAAATCAAAAGTTCAATCGGAAAATTCCAATTCATAGCACCCGGTCCCGCCGAGGGTACCACTATGTTGCGAAGAACACAAAAAATATATCAATCAAATATATTCAAAACAGTTCATTCAGTTGCGGGCTGCCTCTACCCGAGGCTGGGTGCGTTATGAATAAAGACAAAAAATTCTTAATAAGCCATTCTTTATTTTCATCAAAACAGTCTTTCTCTTCCGAGATCAGCT
Source organism: Stegodyphus dumicola (assembly GCF_044657685.1). Taxonomy (NCBI): domain Eukaryota; kingdom Metazoa; phylum Arthropoda; class Arachnida; order Araneae; family Eresidae; genus Stegodyphus; species Stegodyphus dumicola. Next base: position 256,101,638 of record NC_140771.1, on the reverse strand, counting down.
TTCGTTCCATCTACAAGGAAAACATTCGAAACACTCAGCACGCAGGCTGACGTCACGAACAGCAGTGCCTTGCGCCAGTTTTTACTTTAGTTCATTTCACAACACTATGGCTCACACAAATTCAGTTGATAATCTGGGGAGTTCCATTGAAAGATCTATGCATGGCTAGTCTTCATGTGATTTCATTTAAGACCAAAATGTCTGATAAATCTGCCACAGATTTGAGATATTTTAGCAGATAAATACAAATAGAAATATGTGTGAATGAAAATATGATAGTAGATGCTGGTGTGGTTGTTGAGATTGATGGAAACAAGCTTGTAAAACAAATTTCTGAATGATTAAAGAGTGAATGGAGCCTGGGTGTTTGGAGGTAATGAAAGATCATGTGATTTTTGTTCTCCATCTGATCTTATGAAGTTATGAAGAACATAAAGCAGGCTCTATAATTGTCTGACAGTGCTGGAGCGCACGTAATCGTCTTCCAGTCATTCACAGCATGACATTTAAGGACCCTGTTTCTATGGCTCACTCAAATTCAGTTGAGAATCTGGGGAGTTCCATTGAAAGATCTGTTCATGGCTAGGCTTCATGTGATTTCATTTAAGACCAAAATGTCTGATAAATCTGTCACAGATTTGAGATATTTTAGCAGATAAATACAAATAGAAATGCGTGTGAATGAAAATATGATATTAGGTGCTGGTGTGGTTGTTGAAATTGATGGAAACAAGCTTGTAAAGAAAAAATTTCTGAATGATTAAAGAGTGAATGGAGTCTGGGTGTTTGGAGGTAATGAAAGATCATGTGATTTTTGTTCTCCATCTGATGAAGTTATGAAGAAGAACATAAAGCAGAATCTATAATTGTCTGACATTGCTGGAGCACACGTAATTGTCTTCCAGTCATTCATTGTGTGACATTTAAGGACCCTGTTTCTATGGCTCACACAAATTCAGTTGAAAATCTGGGGAGTTCCATTGAGAGATCTGTGCATGGCTAGGCTTCATGTGATTTCATTTAAGACCAAGTCTGATAAATCTGTCACAGATTTGAGATATTTTAGCAGATAAATACAAATAGAAATGCGTGTGAATGAAAATATGATATTAAATGCTGGTGTGGTTGTTGAAATTGATGGAAACAAGCTTGTAAAGGAGAAATTTCTGAGTGATAAAAGAGTGAATGGAGCCTGGGTGTTTGGAGGCAATGAAAGATCATGCGATTTTTGTTTTCCGTCTAATGTTATAAAGAAGAACATAAAGCAGGGTCTATAATTTTCTGACACTACTGGAGAGCACATTATTGTCTTCCAGTGAGTCACAGTGTGACATTAAGGATTCTGTTTCTACGGCTCACACAAATTCAGTTGAGAATCTGGGGAGTTCCATTGAGAGATCTATGCATGGCTAGGCTTTATGTGATTTCATTTCTTTTAAGACCAAGATGTCTGACAAATATGTCACAGATTTGAGAAATTTTTGCAGGGAAATATATGTAGGAATGCAGGTGAGATATGACATTAGGTGTTGGTGTGATTGTTGAAAGCAAAAATTTCCAAATGATGAATGGAGCTTGGGTATTTAGAGACACTGAAAGAGAGAATGACTTCCACACCCTTATTGAAGTTATGATGTGAAATTTATAGATGGGCCCTATAATTGCCTGTGCTAGAAGGCACATTGTGTTCTTATAGTGTGTCATTAAGGTGACACTTCTTATAATGTCTTCTAGGACTCTCACTACTCCGTTGAGAATCTGGAATGCTCCACTGAAACTGGCCACTTGTGATTCAGAATCTTTTGAGATACAAGTCTAGGAGAAATATGTCATGGGTAGGAAGAACTTTCGCAGAGAAGTGTATGTAGAAATGTATATGCATAAAAATAATATGATTATAGAGTTTTTCGCGTAACTGTTGAAATTAGTGGAAGCACAATCGGAAAGTGGAAATTTAATCATGATAAAAGAGTGAATAGAATCTACGTTTAGAGGCACTGAAAGAAGCTGCAACTCGTTTTTCTTCTTTAGAATTTATTGGCATAAACTGAGGGGGATGTTGAGCTAAAACACATTTAATTAACTAGTCTGTTATTTGTACATTTTTCATAAGTATAAATGGCATCTTCCTGTGTCCAAAAACTTAAAATGACAGAATTTCCATTATATTTTTTAAGAAATTGTTTTGTACGTAAAACAAGGTTTTTAATGAAAGAAGCAGCAACATATGTGTATAAAAATGAATTCGATTCTTTTAACATTTTGTAAGGCTGCTTTGCAAATAAATTTTGTAAATATGAATATTCAGAAAGAAATGTAAGGCACTAAATGAATTCCCCCTGAATGCAGTTTCATGAATAATTAAATATAGCACTTTTATTATAATTTATTGTCATTAATGTATTCCATATAAAATACATGATTTGAGATTTCCCCCCCACACACACACATGTGTAAAGAAGCATCACCTGACCTAATTATTTAAAGAGATCTTTATAGCACATAAACATATATAGGACAATTACAACAAATTACAGTACAAAGTCTTTAATCTGGACTCGTCGGGATTTCGGATTAGGGTTTTTTCCGGATTATAGATCATCAATTTAAATCTGGTAAGATGTCATGCAGAAATTATAGAATTAAAAATATGAAACTGTAATTTATGAAATAAAGAGCAATTATGATCTAAAGGGTATCAAAATTTACAAAAAAAGTTTAATATATATTTACTTTATTACACATTTCTTTCAATGCGTGCATGCGTAAAGCATACATTACGCATAGTCAAAATTAGAAAATTGCAACCAGAAAACTATTTGATGTCTATTCATGATATTTATAATGACAAGGAATTTGATTTAAATCAATCAAAGACGAAGTACATAGAGATGAAATATTACATTTAGTAAGAACTTATAAGCCGAATAAAATAAAAACATCTGCCCTGAAGATGAGGATAGTGCCGACAGATCAACTTCCAGTTCATTGCGCGCAGCAACGTTTCCTCCCCGCAGAGCAGCCTGAAATTGATAAACAGATTTCGGAATGGTTAGAGAAAACAAAGGATATGTCTTTATCCATGTTTTGCAGCAATTCCAATTTTTGTTTGATGGACATCAAAACATGCTTTCACTTTGTAGATCCTTTGGCAGCTCCAGAATCGGAAACTCTTTTTGAGATAATCGAAAGTTCAAGCTTACTTTTATAAATTCCTCTAAAAGTCTGCAAAAAAATAATAAGCTTGATCAATTTGAAGATTAAGGAACAACACAATCTGCAACATTACCTGAAATAGATAATTAGATAATTTTAGCCTAGCTTATACCGTCCGTTATACATTAAACGTGCATGTGTAAATGTATTAAGCGCATTCGTAAATGCATTATACGTTTACGCATAATGCATTTAGGCATGCACAGGAAGTTTGCAGCTTTATTAAGATCATTCTGGATTATGGATGTCTGAATTAAAGACTTTGTACTGTATTTTGAAAATATCATTTACAGTTGCTCTGTAATGAAGATATTCTCAAAATAAATACTCTTCGGCAATTCATTTATCTTCTTCGAAACGTATTTAAGCTAATAATTGAACAGAGTACGTTATATCAGTATTTTCATCCAACTGTAATGTGAAATACTTGCTGTGTTTTACTTTCTGAACAAGTGTCTTTGGTATGAATTTGCCATTTCATGAATTCATCAACTTACTAGATCATTTGATAACGTGTTATTATTAATTTCATTAGCTCCTTTTTCGTTTAATAATTTTAAAACGATATCTTTAGCTGCTGGTAATGTAAGGTTTTCTCCAATAGTGTGAACCTGCTCCAGTCTTAGCCATTCTTAGGTTTATTAGACAACTAAGTTCCAAAGCTAAGTATTTTAGGAATTCTCCAAAGAATGATTTTTTAAAATTCTGTTCCTATTAACGTTACACTACAAATCCTCAGCCAGATTGAAAAACCAGCAAGATTGCTTATTTAAATCCATTGAAGGGCTGGAAGAGTGGCAGGGGCTGAGTCCCGTTGTTAGTAGGGATGTCATTAATGTTACGAATACAATTATTGTTAGTTGATTTTGCTATGAAATATTTATAGTTTCTGAAAGTTAAAATTTTGGAAGCAGCATTTCATTCAGTGGATATCGGTGGTCAGTCTCATATGTGGCAATTTGTTAATAATGATATGGGCAATAATAATGTTAATAATGATATGTACTTAATTTTTGGGAGGAAGAAAATGTAAAGGAATGTAATGCGAAGAAATGAATGAAATGTTAGATTTTGTAATTTATAATCTCTTAAATTTAAAAATACCAAAATAAAAGTATTTGGGTCAATTAACACATTTTTGTAACTGGAAGTATGTATATCTGTGATAAACAGACAAACAGTTGTGCAGGTAAAGGCCAGGGAAGGAATTTTGCTGGATTTGTCTTATCAAAAATGCTGACAGAACATATCAAAAACACTGAGATACATGACCATTATCTAGGGAATCACATCCAAAATGAACACCTCCATCTGATGGGCAAAGTGGTTCTCAAGAAAATAATTGCAGATGCTCACACTATCAAATATGTCTCCATCATGGTAGATTATACTCCTAATGCAAACCATCAGGAGCAAATGACTATGATAATATGAATTGCCAATGTTTATGTGACAAAAATTGTGATTTGTAGGCTTTTTGGCAGTAGGTAGTAGCACAGGTTTGACAGAAGCATGCTTGAAAAGGCTTGATGAACTAAATTTGCTGCAGAAAATACAAAACTGCAGAGGGCAAGGATTTGATAATTGATCCAATATGAGAGGACAGAACAGTGGGGTACAAAAACGCATACTTGAGCTAAATCCGAAAGCGTTTTACCTTCCATGCGGTTCTCACGGGTTAATGTTCAGAGATATGGTGAAATCTTCTACTACTACTATCGACCTTTTTTTGGATTTTTTGCTGTTTGCTGCAACAGCTCAGTTATGGTATTTGCTCAAGCGATATGTTAAGTTGTTTACAGTGAAGCCAACCTCAGAAACATGCTGCCAATGTCGAAGAGATTCCGTTAAATCTGTGAGGTTTCAGATAGAATTGATTTATGGTGCATTATTAATTGAGGTCTCCGAGAGAAACGACCCAAAGGTAACAATGAAGGCTGCCAGTTTGGCAAACCAAATTAAATGCTACCCTTTCTGGGTATTGTTAGTAATAGGGTACTATCTCTTGGAGAAAGTTAATATTGTGAGCAAAATGTTGTAAAGTAAGGCTATGCAATTTGATGTCACTTTGAATTGTATTCAGAACACAATCAACTTCCTGAAATCCTACAAAGAAACAGGTTTCGATTTGGCCCAAGATGGAGCTAAAGAGTTATGACAAGTTTGGTTTCTTGCTCAATTTCCGATGCATTACGGGAATGAGCGAAACTGACCTGTGATGTTCTGAGCATTACCTTAACAGATAAAATTTCTGGGTCGGATGTTGATGCTCATGATTCATGTGCTGAATTGGGCAACTTAACAGGTTTAGTGCAACAAAGTACTGCTGCTTTTAAAAATCTGCAGTTCATTAAATTCTTTCCCAAACGTCTCTGTTGCATTGCTTATAGCTTTGACATTTCCAGTAACTGTCGCGTCTGCTGAACGAAGCTTTTCAAAGCTCAAGCTGATTATGAGTGACCAGCAAACAAGTATGATGGAAGAGCGATTGAGCAAACAAGCATGACGCAAGAGCGTTAATATCAATTGAGGGACAAAATCTCATGATATTGAGGAATACAGTTGTTTGGTAGGAAGTTCGATATTACCCTTAATGTTACTAACAGAGGCTGTTTGAAGTCTTTAACATGACTTTGCAATATTTTTTACAATTATTCCAAATTTGTCATAGTTTAAAGTGTTGGCTTCCTTTTTCTGTTAACACAATATGTGCAGTTGATGAAAATAATTCATTCACGTCATGTTCGTTTTTGTTCTTTTACTGCTTGTAAAAGAACAAAAACGAACATGACGTGAAACGTATTAACTTATTTTTAATGATCAGCAAACAAATGCTTTTAGATAAATGTGAAAACAATTATATTGAGAAAATTATTTCTGTACACTGATAAATGTACAGAAGTACAACAAAGTTTATAAATTAGTGGATGAATGTTCATTAGTATTTAATATCTGATACAAAATAACTGATACATGATCAGAAAATTGCATGAGGCAAAATGGCTGAAATTTTTAATTTTTATTTTAGATGCCAAGACAAGAACGAAGTTTGTATGCAGGATGATCACAGTGATGCGGAAAAGTTTGCATTCCAAGCTGAGAAGGCCACTCATTGAGCATCAGCATCAACACCTTCTATTCCAATAAAGAAATCTTTCTTCGAGAACTGATTTCAAACTCATTGAATGTAAGTAATTCTGTTGTATATTTAACGTGTTGTAACATGTTAAGATTGCAAACTAAATGAGGTACTATACAAAGTCAAGAAATAATGGAGGACCCTTGTGACCATCATTTGATTTCATTGCAAAAATTTTTATTGGTCATAGATTGTTTCAGTTTTACCGAGGGCCTCAATAATTTTGTTAGCATGACTGCTGCTAGAGTAATATAGTACATCTTAACTACCAAGTTTATGGCTTAAAATTAGTTCATTTGGATGACATAAGTAAATATAATGTGATGTAAAAACTAGCATCTGAATTAAAGATATCAATTTTTTATTTAGGCACTTGACAAAACCAGGTGTGAATGTCTCACAGATCCTAGCCAACTGGACCTGTAAAGAGTTAAAATCATTCCGAACGAGGAGGATAGAACCTAGGCCATCATTGACACCGGTATTGGTGTAAGCATTGCAGATTTGGTAAACTTGGTGATTTGGTAAACAACAGATGTCTTATTTTTTAATTTTTTATCAATGAAAATATTTTCCTATTATAAAATTGCAAGTAATTGTATCCTGAAAAGCACACTGAATTCTGGTTAATTATTGATTTCCATACACTAGATGATGCAAATTTTTTTATGAACAAAAATGCTGATTGTGAAAATCGACAACCATAATGATAATGATAGTTTTCAAAATATAGAATTTATTCATCATTGGTTTTTATTAACATTGAACATTTGTACATATATTTAGCTACTAATCCATTTTTAATCCTTTTAGGTGCATTCTGATCAAAAATCGAAGATTATAAATACCTGAGTAAATTGGTTCATGAAATGCATGAATAAAATAAAATAATAATGCTTAATTAAGCATGAACAAAAGTAAGAAATTATCACCTGATGGCAATAAATTGGTGATGCTCAGCTCAGTTTTACTGTTGTTACAGTAAGCTCCACAGATGTTAACAAGTATTTTACATGGAAGTTTAGAATTCTTTGCCACAGATTCTTGGCCCACAGAAGACGTTTCTCCACTATCCAGCAGGAATGGACTAGAATCTGCAATCATTAGCATTATTATTGAGGAAAATTTTGGAAGTTCCTATGAAATCCAGACTGAGGAGAAAATTAATACAGACAATAATTCTGCCATCTAAAAATTAATCTTTTGCTATTTTTACCCAATAAAAGATATTGGTATTAAAGATCCCCTTCCAATTCTATTCCAAATGCTTGTTACATTCATTAATTTATCCTGAATTTTAGAGATTTGTCTGTTTGTCCTGTGTATGATTATGTGATGTTTCAAAGATCTCTTTAAATCAGTAGAACAGACAATTGTCGTTCACATGCAGGGAGGGGGGGGGAACACAAATCATGAATTTCATGGTATGTATTAATAAGAATAAAATAACTTGTAAGAATATTGTATTTCATTGTTCATGAAACTGCAGCCACAGTGAATTCGTGCAGTGGCTTTCACTTCTTTTTAAGTATTTAGGTTTACTTCTTTTTGCTAAACAGCCCTAGAAAATGTTAAAAGAAATAAATGATTTATTTTTCAACACATATATCTTATTTCTGTCACATATTGTGAATTTTTATAAATAATAAAAGAATTTTTAAGTTGTATAATTTATTAAGATGTAACTTAAATGTTTGGGCATTGGAGGCTGCATTTTACGTTTAAGAAGAATGTACAAATAAAGGACTAATTAATTGAATATATTTTAGCTAAAATTGCACTTTAATGTATGCTCTGGCATGAGGTTCAATTTTTCTACCCATTGAAAATTACTTTTCAAGAGTTTTATATTCTTTCCTTATTCTGTTTTGCAACTCATTTTACATGTTACATGTTGGGCAACTCATTAAGTGCACAGAATATGGAGGAATTTTGCCAATATGTGTGCAGTTCTTCTCTATATGCAATTCTATAAATGAGCACATAGAACTTTTATTTGGATATTTAACCTAGAAGAATTTTTTTTATTTGAGTTATTGTGCAGTTATTTTTAGGTCTTAGGTCATTAGGAAACTTTTGTATTTTCATATTCTTATTCATATTTGTATGTTCATATATGTTGTATATTCATTTAGGAAACTTTTGTATTTTGTATATCCATAGTGTTTGTTACGAAAATTTTAAGTTTTTTAATTTGGAGGCAGTAAAAGATACCCAAAATATTATGCCTTCACCATTCGGTAGCAAAAGTATCTTTGTTGAATCTGAATGTGTTATATATTGAGGAATTTGTAGATATTGCATACCATTTAGATACCATTTTGAATTTGTTTTGCTGCAGCATCATACAGGTTCTGGTACATTAGAAAGTTCAAGACCTGGATTGGTCATAACTTCAGGCATTCTAGATTTGAGATTTTTCTCGATATTACATCATCAGTTTAAATCTGATAAGATGACATGTAGGAATTATAAAACTGAAAATATGAAATAGTGATTTATGAAATAATCAAAAATTTGTGACCTTAAGATGATGAATAATATTGTTACAAAATGTGCAAGCGCGGTAAGATGGCTTGTCCGCAAAGCAGTTTCAGGGTTGCCACATTTGGTGAGAAATCGCCGAATTTGGCGATATACCATGGACGGGAGAACTTTCTGGAACGAATTCTTACCAGTTTAGCCCAGAATGTTCCCGAACACAAGCCGAAAACTATAAAACCTGCTGGTCCGCCATCAGTTAGTGTGTGCTTTATCGAGAGGGCGAGTGTGTGTGCCTCGTCTAGAGTGCGAGTTAGTATCGAATTGGTGTCTCGTCTAGCGAGTCAATCCCTGTGGAGTCGATTGAGTTGACAGCCGAGCAGCGAGTGCCAAGTGGGTCATCAAGTGCACTGAAGGAGTCTGTTAGTGTATCAGGGTTAGTGCATCATCGAGAGAGCATGTTAGCTCTGGAAACGACTGAACCGAAGAGTCGGGAGCTGTGCTCGTGTGTTCTCGAGTGCATCGTGAGTTGTAGTGTGGAGAGCCTTGAGAGTACGTGAAGCTGTGCAACACTGTGCCTGATAACCTGAAGGCTGTGTCGCTCGCTGAACGTTTTTATAGTAGTTCATCGACGACTGTAAAACGTGTTTTGGAGCTGTCCTGACATTATTGGCAAATAAAGTGTGTTTCGATACTTCGTCAAGTGTCTCCATTATTCACTCCAAATCCTCACGAACCCCGTACGAACATGAAGGAAGAAAATAATGCAACAACTGGTGTCGGAAGAATAAAAAAAAGTAACAATATGACCTTAAGAGCGCAAAAAGACGCGTTATTAAATTAAAATTTTTATGCGTGTTTTGCATAAAAATACAAAACATGCATAACGAAATAAAATTAAAAAAAACATAATGAAAGGAAATATATTAAAAAAAATCTGAAAGCTTTCTGATTTTACATTATGCCCCAAAAGTCATTTTTTAAATGTTTTCTGTGTTACCTTTACTTAATTGCCATGTACGGCAATGGATTTCATTCCAAATAAAGCTAATATTTTGTATAGAAGAATGCGATGTACTTAGTAGGGGGAAAAATTAATAATGGTTCTTCTGGGAAGTTTCATAATAGCAAAATGAATGGGCATCATGTTAGAATGTCCATGATTAAATATGCCTGGTTTGGAGAGAGTGCAGTTGGTAATACATGGGTACAAAAGCCATCGATTGTTTAATTTGTTTTGATGTAGATTACTTTGAAAATTTTGTCACAGACTGGATGCTTTTTCCAAAGAGTTATGTGTAGGAATGTGTGTGTGATGATGAAAAACAGCATGATTGGAGGTTGTAATGGGATTTTTAAGACTGACGAAAGCAAGTTTAAAAAGCTAAAGTTTAACCATAACAAGATATAAACCGTAAATGACTGACAATTTAAAAAAAAATATTTTTTGAGGTTCTGAAAAGAATTGAAGAAAACTGTTTTTCAAGTTATACAGAAAAATATAAGGCAAGGTCCTGTAAATATCTCAGATTCTTAGAAGGAAAGAACACATTCTTCATTGTCTGTGTCATATGTAAGGTGTGATAATGTGATATGTAAGGTTCTGTTCTTAGGGTTCACACAAAATTTACGGAAGGCTTGTGGATCTTCATTAAAGTTTTTTTTGCATAGAACTGGGCAGGCATGATTTAATTTCATATTGAAGCTTTGCCGATATGTGACACAGATGCAAGAGATTTAGGAGAGAAGTGAAAATAGAAATATATGTGAGTGAAAATAATGTGATTGAAGGTGCTGTTTTGATTGTTGAAATTCATGAAAGGAAGTTTGAAAACGGTGGAAATTTCATCTTTAAAGTTATGAAGAACATAAGGCAGGTTCCTGTAATTGTCTGGCATTGCTGGAAGGCATGTAATTGTCTTTCAGTCAGTCAGATCGTGCATGGAACTTACCTCGTGTGATTTTATTTGTTTTGAGGCAAAAGCATCGCAAAATATATCACACAGTGGAGAAGTTTTAGCAGAGAAGTACGAGTCATAATGTGTGTAAATCAAAGTATGATTTTAGGTACAGGTGTGATTGTTGAAATTCATGAAAGCAAGTATGAAAAGTGGAAATTTCAGTGTGATAAATGAGCGAATGGAGCCTGGGTGTTTCTTGGCACTAAAAGGGAGTGTGATGTTCCCCCCTTCTTTGAATTTATGAACAGGAACATAAAGCAGGTTGCTATAATTGTCTGATATTGCTGAAAAGCATGTAATTGTCTTTCAGTCAGTCATAGTGTGGCATTTAAAGACCCTATTTCTGGGGCTCACATAAAGTTGGTTGAGAAGTTGTGGAGTTCCATTGAAAGAGCTCAGCAAAGATCTGGACATTTGTGATTTAATTTCTTTTGAGATGTCTTGGTGATGTGTGTCATGGATTGGAAGAGCTTTTGTGGAAAAGTATGTGTATGAGAATATGATTGGAGCTTCTGAATTGATATGAATATGATTGAATTGATATGAATATGAGAATATGATTGGAGCTTCTGGAGTGATTGCTGAAACTGATAAAAGCAAAATTGGAATTTGGGAATTTGATCATGATAAAAGAATGAATAACGTTTGGAGGCATTGTGAGAAATTCTGGCTGTGTTTTTCTTTTTTGAGTTTTCTTAATTGCAAATGGCTTGTTTTAGTGTCCAAAAACTTACGTTGCTTCGTTTCCATTATATTTTGAATAAATTGCTCAACTTTAAAATATTTTTCTTATTAATAACAATAAGCATAATGTGAAAGAAATAAGGTGTGTTATACAGTTGACTCCCGATTATGCACACTTGCTGTACACAGTTTTTTTTTAACAAGCTTAAAGCAAAGAAAATAAAAATGTTCAGAAAACTGAGTGAAAAGTTAAATTTGCTAACATCGTGCTTATTTATGGCAAAAGTATCTCCGGCCTTCTTGGAACCTTCCCCTCTGATGAGTCAATGATTTCTTACTCACCCTTTCAGTGCCTGCTCGACCGCCCTCTCTCGTCTTAATCTTACTGACACGTCTACTTCCTCCCACTCGCCATTGTTAGTTTAAGCCTGATAGTGTTTGAGAACCTGTTGGAGTTAATTTCTTATCTTTTATTGTGTTCAGTGCTTGTGCTTTTTGGTTTTGCGTTTTTTGCTACCGGTCAGGAAAAGGAAAGAAGGTTGTGTTGAGAATTGCGCCAAAACTATAATTAATTACCAAAGTCGCAAATGGCGCAACAAGGCAAGAGATGGAATTGGATTACGGAATCGTAGAAACAGCAGTACGTGACATTCTAAAGCAAAAAGACAATGTGGTGAACTTTGCATCAATGTTGGACAGTGCTTCCGCAAAGAAAACGTGAAAAACTATGAAGAGTTGTGCCTTTGATGAGCTAGACACGGCATTGACATAGTGTTTAGCTCATGTTTGAAAAGAGGGTACTCCTGTAAATGGTCCTATCATTGCAGGAGAGGCAAAAACTTTTTTGAGTTGTTAGGCCTGAAAGGATATTTTGATGCGTCTTCTGGCTGGTTGACTCGTTTTAAGCAGCAACGTGGAATTCGAGAAATTGGACTTCATGGGATGTAAACATGCCCATGGCAACTCTTGCTGATATGATGAAAATAGTTCCAAGTGGTGAGAACTTTGATGCTGAAAACATTAATGAGTGGTTGGAGTGTGAAGTCAACGAACCTGGCTTCGAACGCTTGGCAGATGACGAAATTGTGAAGAAAGCAAGGAGAGAGACCGATAATGAAGGACAGCGAAGTGAAGGCGAAGAAGAGCCCACTGTGCAGATGCGGAAGAATCACAAAGCAGCTTTGCAACAAGTCGATGGACTGCTGAGCTATTTGGAAGAACAAGATGACGCAAAGTTGGCCGAGAAACTTATGCTACGAAAAATGCAATCTCGGATCAAGAGAAAATGCTTCCAAAGCAAGAAGCAAACACAAATGACTGATTTCTTCAAAAAGATTACAGTTATGCTTTTGTTATGCTTTACAGTTATGCTTTTGTAATTGCATAATACATTACAGTATTAAAACAGTACATATGTATTAAATTTTCTGTGTATCCTTGACGCCTCTTGTAAGTATACAAAGCACTTGTTATTTTCATTAACAAAATGCATTTTAGGTTGGTTTAGAGTGATATACTAAAATATTAAGCGTTAGTTAAACATTTCCTGCTGTTTATTTTACATTTTATTGTACATAAACCGATTTTTCAAAGTTGGAATGACCGTTTGCTCTTTTGCTATACCCGTTTATCTTTTTGCGGATTATCTGCCATTTTTGTTATCCGTGGCGTACACGCCACCCAATTCCGCAGATAATCGGGAGTGTACTGTATGTGTAAAAAATGAATCATTTATATCTTTTAACATTTTGAAGGGCTTTTTAGCCAAAAAAAAAAAGTAAATATAAATATGCAACTGCATGAATTCACTGTGACTGCAGTTTCATGACTCATGAAATACAATATTCTTATTAGAAGGCATTTTATTATAATAAATACATGTCATAAAGTTCATGATTTGTGTTTTCCCCCCTTCCCTGCATGTGAACGAGAATTATCTGGTCTAGTTATTTAAAGAGTTCTTTGAAACTTTGTACATAATCATACACAGGACAAACAGGCTGATCTCTAAAATTCAGGATAAATCAATGAATGTATTACCAGCATTTGGAGTAGAATTAAGGGGAGAAAATCCTCAGTACTACATCCTTTATTGGGTAAAAATGGGAAAGCTAAATTTTTAGAGGGCAGAACTATTGTCTGTATTAATTTTCTCCTCAGTCTGGATTTCACATTAACTTTCAAAATTTTTCTCAGAACTAATGACGCAGCTCCCAGTCCATTCCTGTTGAATAGTGGAGAAACTTCTTCTGTGGGCTTCTTTTCATCCAAGGATTCCCAATTTTCATGTAAAACACCTGTTAGCATGTGTGGTTCTTACTGTAACAATAGTAAAATTGAGCTGATCTTCACCAATATACTGCCATCGGTGATAATTTATTACTTTTGTTCGTGTTTAATGAAGCATTATTATTTTATTCATGCATTTTGTGAACCAGTTTACTCAGGTATTTATAATCTTTGATTTTTGATAAAAATGCACCTAAAAGGATTAATACAAGATTAAAAATGGATAAGTGTCTAAATATATGTACAAGTATTCAAAGTTAGTAAAAATATGAATGATGATTAAATTCTATATTTTAAAAAATATTGTTGAGTTATCACTAAGGATACAATTTCTTGCACTTTTATACAGAGGAAGTTGTGAGTAGGGTAGGAAAGCATTAATTTATGAAGGAGTTAGAAAATGAGGAATATAAAATGAATAATGAATGTACACAGCGCAAATGTGGGTAAACTTCTTTGAAGTACATTATATTGGAGCAAAACAAATTAAAGTGTGAATATTAACACCTTAAACAGTGCTTGAATCTTCATATAAAAGTCTATGAATAGCTACTGTAGAATGAGACTATTCAGATCAAATGAAATTTAATATATATAATAAGAAAAAAAAATCAGTTAAGTTGAAATAAAAGGGAAAATCATTCTTAAACCCTCTAAAAGTGGGGAATGAAATTTGTAAAACTCAAATTGAAAAGTAATAAATGGAAAGTAATGCAAGTTAATGGAAAGTAATGCCAATGAAAAGCAATTTCCATTAACATCAGCAGTACAACTGGAACTTGGAACTAGTTGTTATGCTGCCATGCAACTATTATAAAATACCTCTTACAAGCTCTTTCGAGGGTCACCGAAGGCCATGACAAAATTGATAGTTCGCTAACAGAATTTCCCAGGAAAGATCACAGAAATAAGGTAGGAAGCGAGGACACTTTATCCATCAACGTCCACAACACAAAAGCCATCCACTGCATAGAAAACAATGGTGAGAACTGGAAGCAGGTCGCACATGTGGCTCCATCTGCTGATCGGAAAGGAGAAGATAATCATGGGGCAGAAGGGGCCAGAACAATGCATTTATGTTCAGCTGATGAATCAGAAGCATTATAGTGGCGAATCAGGAAGGTTGAAGTCACACGAATTTTGTCAGCAGGTCCATGCTATGAGAAAATTAATTTCGCATTGCAAGTTCATCATTAGATGTGGGAATTAAAGCAAATATGTGGAAATATATTAGTAATTAATTTATCTAACTTAATGAGCTGCATAAGGTCTTCAGGTGGAGAGGTAAAGTGTGATATTCTTTGGGAAGGAAATCCCATCAGTCATGAAGTTCGTAATTTCTTGATCCAGAGGGTTGTTAGCTGGAAAAACGGTTGGCTTGAACTGATTTTCGAGAGAGTTGGCAAAAAGCTCTGTTTTTTCTTAATCAGTGCAAGCAGTAGTCTTGTTTCTGATTGGCTGAGAGTAATGTTTGGTCAAATTAAATCGTCCAACGTAGTTACAAAAGGAACTGTCATCTAAGTTAAGCTGATGGACTTCACATTGCCACGGTTGGAAACTGTGCTTGCTGATAAGAGACTTAATTATTAGATTTTCAGTTTCCGCATAAGGATCCCAGGTGCGATTGAAGCTTTTATGCAGGTGATTCCGTTTATCAAATTTTATGGTGGTGGTAGAGTTATACACAAAAAGTATGAGGAGTTTTAGTGAGACGATAAATTAAAAAAATTTTGAAAATTTTTAGCGAATTTCGAAGTTGGTATCATACTTTGAACTGAGTTTAGTGATATTAGGAAGTGATGTGCAGGCAAGGAGGTTTAGAATCCCAGATTTTAGAACAGTGTCTGAAAATCTACGTATTGAATGTACCAGTTCCGTTTTTCATAGAGTGATGAGGAAGAGGAGCAGTGTAATGATCGCAGTAAAACTGTGCTTAGCTACATCATTATTTTGCAAAAATGTGTGCTACCATTATGGACTTTGTTTTTATATTTTATTTATTTCTTTTATGCTTTCTGTGAAATTTTTGTGAAATGAGACTTCTCAGATTTAATATTACAATAATTAGAACCTGATATGAGTAACTTTAATGTCCTTTAAATTATTTTCATCTAAGCTGGGAACTAGAAACATACACTAAAGTAAAATAGCTTAATCACTAAAGCAAACATAACAGTTAATTTTATTTCTTTATTCGTGATGTTATACATAGAAAGTCAGCTATTGATTTAAAGAAGTGAATTATGAGTTTCCCTTAAAAGAATTTTCACTGCTGAAACTGCAGCTGTGAAATAAATTGTTTAATTTCTAACTTAATCTGGACCTCGCCATTGTTACTGAGATTTTACAGGTAGTTTTTTTTTTTTTCCCTCTATTTTGTACTAAAATTGGAGGAAATTATATATGTCTCAAAGAAGAATTTCAAAGTAAAGAAAAACGAAGTTAAAGAATGGGAGGGGCATTCTAAAATACAATTTGGAAAAATAAAAATGATAATATAAAATTAAATTCAGTAGGTAGGCAAGCATAGAATAAAAAAAGACATGTAAATTTTATTATTATCCTCAGTATTGTAACATGAATGGCATTTCACATCAAGAACAAAATATTTTAACACTAGTATATGTGTTTGTCACAGGTCTGTTATTATATGATATATGCAAATAGTTAGAACTGGATTAACCATTTAGCAAAATAAGCATGTTTTTAGGGCAACAAGGAAATGGTCATTAGGAACAAAAGGTCATTAGAAACTCAAGGAAAGGATGTACCACCAAAAACTTTTATGCCAGTTTTACTGTGGAATGAACCAAGACCAAGAAAGAAGAAATGGGGGGGGGGAAGGGACAGAAGTAAATGTATATGAGGCTTAGTCTTAATCTGGCTCTACATATTTTATATATACTGTATGTATATATAAAATAATAATAATCTTCATAATATGCACATGGAAATGTATAAATTTTAAAATTTAGTTTAATTAAATATTTTTATTTTATAAGGCAAATGGATAAATGTAAGAGAAAAAAAAATTGAAAATTATTTTGAGTTTTCTTTCTCTGTGTGACAAGTGAAATATCTAAAAGAAGTTACTTCATCCCCATACCAAGCATTTTAGGCCACTTTCTGTGGCACATGTTTGCATGATTTCTGAATTTAGCAGAATTACCTAGTTGTTGTAAAGAAAATAAACAAATCATTAAAAAAACAATGCAATGAATGCAGTAATGTATGAATGGCAACATGTCTTATGACCAGAGCTGGCACTAGTAGGAATTTATTCATTCAGTGCCTAAATATATTATGCAAATCAGATCATATTCACATTACATACCTATGAGGGGAAAAAGTTAATCCCCTTCCAGTCCTACTATTATTTTTTGTAATAAAATATTATGATTGTGTAACCAGTTTTTCATAAAAAAATATTTTATATCAGATTCACATGCTTCACTAAACCACCTAAAAGACTGGGACAAAATTATTGTCATTCAAAAAAGAGACAAAATTATGTTTAAACTACCCCCCCCCTATTCACCAGAACTAATACTAAGTTCTGGTTTCTTTGCAACAGAATGCTTTTAATTTTGTGTAGGAAATCTTTGCCTTCTCCAAAATCTTTCTTTTAAAACACTGACAAAATTTATAAAAAATACCTTTCTGTCAAATTTTTCAAGTCTGGTTTAAGTAATTTATTATGCATGTAAAATTGCATTCTTATATATTTTTTTAATATCATAAAAACTAATATAATAATAATATAGTAATAATATGCAAGACTGTCTGAGTTCTACTCCAATAAAGTATTCATCTGAGAATTTATTACAAATTTTATGAGAATTAAATTACAAATTTTATGAAGGTTGATGATATATTTTTATTTCAAACTGTTTATTTCACTTTATTAAACATGAAGTGGAACAAAAATTTCATATTATTCATGACATTATTAAACTACCTTCTCTATGGTCTTGCTGACCTCAGAGTATTGAGCTAATACTTTAATTTGAAAGCCTCTTATACTATTCACTCACTTATAAATGTAATCCTTTTATCCTTAATTAATTTAAATTTTAAATGTTAGCATGTTTTTTGTGTAAAGCTTAAACTGTAATTATATAATTTATACATTTTAGGCGCATTTTAAATTTGTTTGTGCATTAAAACAGTTGTCAAAGCACACTGTTATAATTCTTGACACTATGTTTAAATACAATTCATCTTAGAAAACTTTTTTAAAGAAAAGTTTATTGTGTTAAGGTTATTGAAGATCTATACAATAATTTTTTAGTAAAAATCTTTTCCTTTATGCATATAATTTCTAAGTGAATATTTTTGTTTTAAAAAATCTTCATGTTTAAAAAATTATTAAATAGATGCAAAGTAGTTCATGAAGTCAGTTATTAGGCTATTAGAGGAAGAAAATTTGTGTAGCACAATATATAGAAATGTGTAAACCTTTTCTGGAGAAATTTTAATCAATTTAATAATATCAATGTTTGTTGAAAAAAGAATGTCATTTTATTATGAGGAGGGAAAATAATAAAATTGTATGCTTTAATTTGTGCATTTTCTTATTTTTATGTGCAGCATGTACTAATTCTGTAAAATATAAAAACATGACTGCACTTAGTTGAAACATGACAGATTTAAGGAAATCTGTTGTTTTATAAAAAAAATTGTGAATATACCAGATTTTATTGTTTGAAATAATTAGCGAAATTATTGTATTATGAAGATGCATAAATACAATTTTTGATTGAAATTTTAACATGCATTTGTATTATATTTATATAAAAAAAAACAAATTTACTTTTTATTGAGATAGTTATGTCCATCTTTATTTTTTGTGTGTCTCTTACAACTGAAAATATTTTATCAGAAATGCTAACTTTCCTAAAAGTTCTATTTTATTAGAACTGAGTATTTTTTTAAATTGTTTTTTTTCTTTATATATTGGTGAGACAAACTACATTTGCATGCAAAAATATTTTGTTTTATGTATTTTAATACATCTTCCTCATTTTATTTAACATTTGTAATTAAGAATAAATTATACACAGTTCTTGGCTATGTTCAAACATTCTGGCATAAACTGTTATAACTTTCATCTATGTTAGGTTATATTTCTGTGTATTTGTTTGACACGTTAACTCTGTATATTGTGTTTAATTCTGTAGTTTCATCTTCTGTTATATTTTGAGGATAAAATCTAAGCATTTTGCTTTTAAATGATCCTCTGTGCACTTGAACTGTTATTCATATTTTCACAATGGCGACCTATCACAATAATGAATAAATTTTCTACCATTTGTGTTTACAGTTTATGAACTACTGCTTCTCCAGTAGGTGGGGGGGGCAGTGAATAGGGCACACTGCTCATGGCCTCGCATATATGCATTAGACACTCATCAGCTGAGCTGTAATACACAAGTTTGGACCGCAAGGAGAAAAAAAAAAAACTTTTAAGCTCAGCCAGAAATGAGAGATATTACTGGTGCATTAAAATTAAGTTACTAATTCTTGTCTCTGACTTTTTTTCTGATGTTAGAAATCATCAACCTCACAGGACTGCCAGCTCCAGCAGTTTACTAATTATGACTTCAACATCGTTTTTAAAACTGGATGAGAGTTATTGAGTGCCAACACTGTGTGATATGATTTTAAAGCTTCTCTTTCCAAAAGAGATCTTTTGGACCTCAAAAATGAACTTCTTAACCACGAGCTTTCAACATTTTATGAACTCCTTTTATTGCCTAGAGGAGATGGATTGATTGGATACAGCGTCCCACCTCCCGTGGAAAAGAAATGTTGTCTGCTTCCCGTAATGTGCCTGCGACCTCAAGTCATGTGGAAAGAAATCTGTTTTCGTCAAAAATAATATTGATGCCGCCATTCCTCTGCAGTGTCACCTTTATATGTTCCCAAAGAAGGTGAGACTCTACAAAATCGTAAATGTTTAGGAGAATGTTCCTGAATGTTCCATGACTGGCACAGCAGAGAACAGGCTGTCAGTGCCTTTCAGTTCAAAAGAACAACTTCCACTTAAGGTTGTCGTATGTGGCTTAATCAGTGGATGAAAACTCTGACTCCACCAGAAGCAAAATACAGATCGGGGAAGCAAACAACCAGCAGCTGTTTCAGGTGTCAGCACTTTGGGCATATGCAAACTGGATGCCCTAAACATTCTGGATGTCTTTACTGTTTATCATATACTTGCAAGTTCCCAGGAGATGCAGAATACCTGCACAAAATTGGTGACTTTTACAAAATGTCCTTTCCATCACAGCCATAGGCAGGAAAATTCCAGCTTCAACTGAAAGCCTAGAGTTTTGGACTTTTATCCAAACGACTCCCGAAAATCGAGCCAAACTTTGTCAAACAATTTAAAAACAGGGAATTTGACCAAAATTTTGGTTTAAAGGATCTCCACTATTTAAAACTTTCTGTGCAAAATTTTAGAGACTGTAAAATTGTGTTCACTTGGCAAATTGTTTCGAGAAAAAACTGTAAAGGTGTCGACAATTTCCATTAATAATGATTCGCCTGGACAGTTCCTGAGCAAACATGGAAGAATTGCATATCTGTATTAATTTTTCATACCCCCCCAACAGAGGTAGCAAATCAGGTACTTTTCACTCTCAGACTCCATAAGGAACACTTTGAATGTCTGCGAAGTATCACTGTAGCTGTGATTTGCCTAAGATTCTAAGTTCACTGTGTGTGTTTTCGTAGCA
The DNA here is from genome assembly GCF_044657685.1 of Stegodyphus dumicola. Classification (NCBI taxonomy): domain Eukaryota; kingdom Metazoa; phylum Arthropoda; class Arachnida; order Araneae; family Eresidae; genus Stegodyphus; species Stegodyphus dumicola. Next base: position 256,081,131 of record NC_140771.1, on the reverse strand, counting down.
GTACCTTTCTAAGTTTACTACCTGAAAGGCAAGGACACTTATTATGAAAGACAACACTTATTTGTTATTTAACTCAGGACTTGCAGTCTGCATTGTTCAAATGTTTGTTACCTTGCTCCTGCTGACAGAAATACTTAGAATGTATTTCTAACATTACTTAAGCAGGAGAAACTGTATTTTGAGATCCCATAGTATTTAAGTGGGAGAAACTGTATGTATTTCGAGCTTCTGTAGTATTAATACTTGATACAAGTACATGATGGCAATGAGTATTTGCATTTATTATCTTTTTCTATTGTGTTAAATAACTGACGCTTTGTGACAAATTCATCACTCCCCAGTGATCTGTAGTATTTAAACATGTACAGAAAATTTGTGTAAATGAATTAAAAAAAGAAATGTGAATATATGAATATGTTAAACAAGGCAAATAATTTTGTGTATTTAATAAATAAATAATTAATTTTTTAAAATTAATTTATCTTGTATAATTTTCAATTTAAATATTGAAATTAATTTTTATTAACTTTTTCTGCTGTTGATAAACATTTAATGCTCTGAACATTCATATTTAAAATAACTTTCTATTTTTTAACATTTTAAAAATTTATATTATATGAAATTATATATAATTCTTTTATTTTTATAATTATTTTGATTTAGAAAACTAAGAAATCGGGAGATAAAGATGAAACTTGTCACAAAGACCCCCCACCCCCCCAAAAAAAAAATAAATAAATAAAAATAAAAATAAAAAAAAAATCTCTAAGATATGTGTTGTTTTTGTTATTGATATTTGTTGTTATATCTGATCATGTTTTTCTGCTTGCAAAATTGCAACTGAAGCACTAAATAACAACATAATGCTTTGTAATTTCAATATTGAGAATTGAATTATTATTCAGAATGAATAATTCCTAAAATTCAATATTTCAGAATTGTGCCATGAAATGTTTAATTTTTTTAATTTGAAAGCATTATTTTACAAATATTTTGAAAAAGGAGAAAAATCTTTTCAATACTTTATATTTCTTACATTTATATTTTTTGCCTCCTCCTTGAAATTTTCCAATTAATATCTAATGTTAATTAGTTGTTAAAAGAATATATTTTTGAACTTGATATCTGAATTTTTTGTTTTCTGTGAAAAAAAAAATGATGCAAAAAAGTATGTCACAAGACGTTTGTTTTCTGTGAAAAAAAAAATGATGCAAAAAAGTATGTCACAAGACGTATTTTTAAGATTTTAAAATTGATTCATTTTGACAATTACAGTCAGTTTTCGAAGAGCTATTATTAGATTTATTCTAAATTTTATTAATTGCTTTATGTTGTTCAATATATTTAATGCAAGATATCTTGCACTAAACAGTAGGTATGACAATGACAGCTATTTAAAAAAAAAAGAAAGAAAGAAGAAGCATTTCTTGTGGAAAAAAATTATTTCTAATTATAATTTTCTCTGTTACTGAGAAACGTTAATTCCTAATATTAATTCAGAAGTTATTAATATATTTTTATTTTCTAAATCTGTAAACATTATTTAACAAAATAAAGTGTTTTTCATATTTCCAAGAATTTTATTAAAAAAATGCAGGAAGTGTGGGAACATTTTTCTCAATATATTATTTTTTTTTTTTCTAATCATAGAATTGCTTCTGTCTTGAAAATTTCTCATTAATAACTAATATTCAGTAACTGTTAATATGAATTAAATTTATTACCTCAACTTTTTATTTTATATATCTGAAAATTATTACAACAAAATATTGCTTCAGAAATAAATTTTATATGTTGTGGAAAAAAAATTAAGGAGGCTGGCAAAATTGTCTGTTGTTATGTAAACCAAACCCTGGTACCTTGTGTTACTATGGAAATGCATGTATTACCTAAGAATTACGTAGAAAAACTTTGCATCTATTTCATATTTCATAAGAAATATATTTGATATTTTTTGTTTTAATTATATATTTGTGAAACTTAAATTTATATAGCATTAAATGCTACATTTCTCTGTAAATTTTAAATGGGAAATGACAGTTTTCCATTTTAAAGCTGGGCTAATTTTTAGCATTCAAGAAATATTTCAGGTCTTGTATTTAAAAAAAATTAAATAAGATCTTAAGCTAAAAAATGAAGTCTAAGAGGATTTTAATATTAGTGTTTCAACCTATAATTAATTGTTTTCTGTTAAAACCCATGAAATTTTATGCAGGATAAATCAAAGCACAGGCACAACAAAGCACAGGATAAAAGAAATCCACTTTTTTTGTTTATTTTTTCCTTTAAATATAAGACCATGTGGAATTTTTTAAAACTTTTCTGTTGTCTTTCATTCTGAAATACTTCATTTAGCTGTGAAATCTGTAGAGTTCACAGCTAAGTGCTAAGGAAAAATATAATTTTTTATTCTTACGTGCCTTAACCTTTAGCTGTAAACAAATTATGCTTTGAAACATTCTGCATATACTTTTTAATTGTAAAACAGTATATTATTTTAATATTAATAATATGTTAAATAATAAATATATATTATTTTATATATTAAACAATAAAAATATATTATTTTAATTATAAATGAGTATTTTGTAAGGAGGCAAAGCTAATCTTTGAGGAGTAGTATGCATGTGCATCAAACTCTCTTCAGAGGATAATGCACCTGGTGAAAGGAAGACATGAAGTAATTTTCTTCCTTCAATTCCTTTGTTCCTAAACATCTTTCATGTTTTTTTTTTTTTTTTTTTTTTTTAAATCAGCACGATTTATACAATAAAATTGATGAAATGCAATTTTCACTACAGAAGAGGGGGGAAAATAATGCTTCAAAATAATTTTATCCAAGTTTTTTAAAATGGTTTAGTTAAGGTAAAAGTATGCAAGTCTGTTGTAAAATAAGTTTTTGTGAAAAACTGGTCATAAAATGATATTTTATTAAAAAAAATAATTGTGAGAAAGGAGGGGAATCACTCTTTTCCCTTCATAGATATGTACTGTGAATTTGATCCATTTTGCATTGGAAATTTTTCCATGAAGGCAGTCATTTTAATTACATTTCATCAGTCAATATCATGTATCATGTCAGTGTCATGTATCAAGAAAAGGACAAGTTAAACAAATTTAGATGAAAAAACAAATTAATTATAGAAGGACTGTATCCTGTCCTTTTTAAATAATTTATTTGCATGTTGTTATCGGATATTTTGTCTAATATTCATGAGGAACTAGATTGAAAGTTTTAAAACTTGAATGTCTGAAACATAAAAATACCCTTTAGCTTAGAGAATTAAGTTTATTAATTAAGGGAATTAAGATGTATAGAATTAATTTTTAGTTCATATATATTTTAATTGTGTAAGTATATTACTGAGATACCAGATAAATCATTTCAAGGTAATAATTTATTAGTTTAGTCTTAAACAAATCATTTCTACCTTTCCATGTGCATATTGTTTTTATTTAACATTTTGGGGCACAAATGATAAGCCTTAATAAAGATTTAAAAATGTGCGTTTTTGCTTAACTAATGAAAAGGCATTCTTTGAATTGAATTTGCAAAGCGTAGGAATGATTTAATTGAACATTGTGCAAGTGTTATTGAAATAAAACTCAAAGCAACAGTTTTTAATTAATATAGAGAGAATAATTTATAAAATTTCTAAAACATTCATTTTGGTAAGTTGTAAAATTTTTTTACAAATAATTTTATGGAAGGATTGCATCCATTCACTTGCTAGTAGAAAATGTTGATTTTTGTTTTAGAATAAATTTAATTTAAAGCAGTTTTCTAATTTCTCCACCAAATACTCAAAACTAGGCTTGAGTTTTCACACGTGTTATCATTTACCAGGCTTACACATAGCTTGTGAGGCATGAATAATCATGAGATATTTAAGAATTAAATCTTAAATGATTTTAATTATTAAATAATAGTTGCATTCATTTTAAACCCTTATGTAATTTTTTAAAAAAATTGATAGCTTAATATCTCTGTTGCAGTGAAGTGAATGAAAAGCGCGACTTTTTCACTTTAGATCTATATTTGAACTATTTGAAAGAAAAGTACTCTGAGAATTTCTGCTTTTAAATTGTGTTTTATATTTATGCTTATGAGAATTACCCCACTCTAAATTTCTACACTTTTTTTCTGCATTCATCATTTTCATTTTGCTGAGCTACTGTCTGTGTACTATAGCAAGTTACTTTATTATTATTAGCTTTGTCCGTACTGTTCAGTAATCTTAAAAACTATTTACAGTACATGTGAATATGAAAATCATAATAGTTGAAGATAACAGAGCATGCAGTTATATCAGTATTTCTATGATAGGAAGAGGTTCTAAAATCACAGATTCATAAGTGAAAGCTTTTATATTCTGTGTATAAAATCTCAGGAAATTGTATAGATAGCCTTAAACGATTTTTATTTTTAGTCTTCTTATTTTGATTTTTAATGTATTCCCCCCACCCCATATTTAATGTGAGTGATACTGTTTATTTTGCAAAATGAAAATAAGTCTATGGTTTTAGCAGACATTTTTGAATACTTATTTTTCTATGCATAGACCTTATATGCAGTTCTGTTCTAATATATATGAATAAATGTTCTGATATGAATATTTCATCCTACAACCCCTCAAGGCAATGCAACAGTTATATATTTAATAACTTTAGTTATTATGTGTTTTTGTTTCTGGCTTTCACAGGAATAACACATTTTCTAATAAAAAGCTATGTTTGAAATTTATATTGTTGGAAATATTTAAATGCCCGCTGAAAAATTATATAGTTGAAATATAAATGAGTAAACAAAATGAATAAACTTTTAAAATAACTTTTTGTAAATTATAAATAAAAAATATTTGCTCTATATGGTTGCTGATTTAAGTCAAAGATTACTGCATATTAATTACCATATTTTTCGGCGTGGGACGCCCACCAGTGTATAATGTTCATCTATAATTTTACGCTAGATTTTTAAATTTTTGTGTGTATATCTGTATAACGTGCCTTTCGAACAATAATGTACTGCATTGACAAGTCTTAAGAGGAACAATATGTGTGTGGGTTAAATGCTTGAGGGAGTAATTCCTGCAAAGAGGATGGATTCAATGCAAATGTCCAAAAGAATGCTATGGTAGGGTTTTGAGAGAAGGTGGATATAATCTGGAGAAAGAATGCACTTCCAACACGAAAGAAGTCGTGGAATTAGATTTCAGATGTTTTCTCTTTCTGTGAAGTGTGATTTTCAAGTGAACATCGAAGGTTTTAGTTGAAATACAGTTAGTTGATCTTGTGTTAATTTTAGTAATAAATATGGTTCCTGCAAAAAACACACTGCTGGTTTCAAATGCAAAGTCATTCAGTGTGTGAAAGAAAATGGAAATTGTGCTGCAGCGAGGGTGTTTGGTGTTGGTGAATGATGGACCCAGTGATGTTTGTTTATGTACCAGATTTGCAGTGACGGTGAAGATAAAACAGAAATCGATGATGTGCCTGAGGATATAATAGAATACCAGCATGTTGAACATTTTATGCTATCCGATAATGAAAAGATTTTAAATTTAAGAGGTATGCCATTTCTTTTAAAACAGTATAAGTAAACACAAAAATGTAACTTATGTATGCCGATTTTTTTCCATATTTTTATTTATTATTTTTATATCCGTCGTGCACTCGTATAACATGCACTCGTAAATTTCGATCATATTTTTGGCAAAAGTGCATGTTATACACTGAAATATACGTTATGCGTTATGTACTGTGTAGAAATGCATTACTTGCCATTTAATGTCAGAATTAATAATATAGCTGCTAAAAATAGAACATATTTTGGGTTTCATATGTTAATTATACCGAAATGTATCATATTTGCATAAATTTATACATTTTGAGCAGAAGGCTTAAATATGAAGGAGGGATAAATATTAATTCAGTAATAAGAATAGAAAATAGGCAGAGTATAATTGAACATTTAAAAATTGATACTTATTTGAATGAACTATGCTTCAATGCGTATGTTATTTTGTATATGAAATACTAATGACAGTTTTAAATAATCAAAATGAGAATAAAATTTAATACATCAAAGGCAACCTCATGGACAGAGGACTGCATATCTAGTAGAATAAAATATTGTTAGTACTGTCTTGAGACAAGTTTTGGAATTTTATTGTTGAGAGACTTTAATAATGAATAGTCTTTCAAAAAATTTTAATTCTTTTTTCAATTAAAATAATTTTAATTCAAAAATAAACACATAATTTTAGGAAGCTTATAGCCATGTCACAATATGAAAAAATTTATTCTGCAGCAAACAGTTAAAACTGTCAGTTAAGCATAAATAATAAGATTCTGAGACGACGATCATTTTAAACTGCTTAATATGTATTAAAGGAAAAAATTTGTCTATTAAATAGTTGATATTTTGAAATACATGATTATAAATTTAAATTACATAAAAATGTAAAAATTTATTTTGCTGCTGTCATAAAAGAAATACGCATATTCATAATTTGTTTCACCTTTTCAACAACATCTCTTCACTGAATATATAAATATTCATGATAGCTAATGATGTCCAATTAGCTACATATCTTGTTTACCAATCACCAGTTTACCAATTAATGTTTTGGTATCTGAATGTAATAATTATGATGGATGTAAAATTTTTTAAATATAAACCAGGTTACGAAATAAAAAAGAACATTTATTAACACAATGTAAAGAGGGAAAAAAAAGACAGTCAGCAGCACTGCATGACCGAAAGTGTAAATCAATCCGGAGAATACAGCAGCACTGCTATGATGACGTGGCTATTTGTAACAGTAATGAGCCATCTTCATTACTTGTAATATGCTGCAGATGTAGGTAAAAACTCAGATCTCATGTGGCACACAGCCATCACACCTGTCCTGAAGAAGTGGATTCTTAATTAACTTGCTTGAAATAAAACTTGAACTTACAAGAGCAAGTCCATGTTGTGCTGGATATATCTCTACTATTCTTCTTAATGGCCATGTAGCTGGGAAGATGTCACCTTTTAGCAGAATAATATCACCAATTTCCAGGATTGACCATTCTGATCTGGATTTCAGCATATGCAAGCATTCACTGTGCCATCTCTCTTCTTTGTCTTCTTTATTTTCTGCAACAGAAACCTCATGGAATGAAGGTGAGGCGTGATACAATCACATTCAGGAACACTTGTAGTAGTTTCACATAGTTCTTTCAAAGTTCACTCAGTTTTCTCTTTGCTGCAATAAAGTTACTTCCTTATCACAGGAAATGTGTCAGGTATGCCTTGGCTTCCAGCAAGCCTCTTGAATGCAACAGTCATTGTTAAATCTGAGACAGTTTCTTGGTGAATAGCTGTTGTTGCCATGCAAACGAATAATGCAGCATAGCTGTTAGTATTTTTCATTTACCATGTCCTTAGTTAAATTTTAAGTTACTGGGCCCACATAATTAATACTACAGTTAACAAGTGCCCCTTCTAATTATACTTTAAATTCTGGCAAGTTAAAATTTACTTTTACACTTTACAAACTTTGCATTTTGCTTTAAAATCTTTTAATAATTTTCTTTGCTCCATTGATCCAACAGTTGTGTTTTAAAATGGAATTTACCACTATACAGCTTGTATATGTAAGTTATCTAATTTCATTCAGCTCAATCAAGAGTTCATCCAGTCTATTAGGAGATGGAATAATAAATGAATGCTTAGCATTATAATTTATTCTAGTATGCTGAATACAACCTGCCACTTGTAGGAGGCCATCTTCAAAAAAATTATTCGATGCCACCAACAAAATTATTTTCAAAGGTTTCTTGTAACTTAATAATTGTATTCCATCTTTAAAATGCACTTATTATACCCACAGTGCTAAATAATGCCTTGATGCTTTTCTACATTCCAAAGAGTTATAGGGAAAGGTTCACCCTTGAAATTTAGCATACAGTTTTGTATCTTTTTGATAAGGAAGCTGTGCTATTTAAGAAAGTACTTAAAGTTTCAATTTTTAAACTATGTCATAAAAGTATGGTATTAGTCCTCTTTTCAGTCAATGATCCTCAGTGATTCAGTCAAATTCAAGGGGCCTCTTTTAACCACCACAGTCAGTTCATTTTGAGCTTTTGGAACAAATACCTCAGGAAGCAGGGCCTGCTGGGTATAATTTTGATTGAATGTAATTCTGATGAGACCTCAGTAAAACTCCCAAGATTTCTGTACTTCAGTTAACATGTTTTCCATCGGTGAAAAGGTGATGATAACCTTATTAGTACAACTTTAGAATCTTCCCATGCAAAGATTTGAAATTTACAGTAACTCGGAATATTTTGGATGGAACCAACAAACTATGATAGCATTCAGTTCTAATCTAGGAAAAGAAGAATAACTGTAGTCATCACAGCTATTATAATATTAAGTTCTTGCTGTTATAATTAATCACTTATTGGTATGCAAAATCTGATGCATCACAAGATGTTTGTTAACTGCATTGTCTGTAAGTGAATGCATCTAGGAGGAATTTTAATATACTGAAACTGAATCCATTTTTCATTAATACTATTAGGAACCAGTTCATACCAATCACTATTGAAAATCCAAAGATGTCGATATGTAATCTTCATCGCTTTTACAGCTATTGGAAGGTTGAAAAATCTCCAATGATTAAAATTTTTTCATATTTTAGGTTTTCTTCAACAGCCAAGACTGTCTTAATCCCATTATGTAATAATGTTGAATCACATTATAATTTCAACAATTTAGACAATTTATTAGGCATAATTTTCATGTTGAGAGAACCAGTTTCTTGGTTCAACAAATTTTGGCTTAAAGAAAGGCTAATTGTTTCACCATTTCCTCAGTTTAAACTTTTTCAGTTCCTTAATTTCTTTCGTCACAAATTTCATAGCTTCCGATATATAAACTGCCTACAAGTATCAAAAGCCTTTTCAGTGCATTCCAATCTAAAGAAACGACCATTGCATAGAAATAATTTTTTATTATCTCTGATAATGTGGGAAATCTTTTTCACCATTCACTGCAATTGTTTCAAAATGTCATTGGCAGAAATGAAAAGGAGCCATGAAATAAATTACCATAATTAATCAATCCCATACTTTTGTTCTGCAAAGCATTTCTACCTTCTTTAGCTATAAGAATGTGCTCATACAAATCGGCAGTATTAGACATCAACACTACAATATGTATTCTGAAACTTCCAAGTACCGAAAGTAATCGCACTTGATAGTTAGGCCTGCAAATAATATGGAATTCAAAGACTTTCCTTTATAGTAAGCTTAGAAAACCATAGCACTATTTGGTATAAATGCAGAATGTTGAGGAATGTATTATGCATTTTCAGGTACACATGTGTGTTAAATTAACTAGACTCATAGACTCAGTTTTTCATATTGGGGCATGTATTCTTTATAACCTTTCTGCAAACTAGGATTTCACTTAATATATTCTCTCATATTTTTAGCAGAATCTCAAAACGGAAGCATTACGACGAGTCTAATCAGAATTCACTTTGAAAAGTTTTACACAATATTTCTCTTTGCCTGCTAGCACTGTAACCCTTTGAAGTAACTCACTAGTTTGCCAAAACCACTTAAGGGCTTTGTCAGTGTTTAACTCAGTCCAAAAGTTGTGTAGTGCAATTGCGATTTCATTATCACGAAATGTGTTTCATGTTTCCAATTCTTCGAGAAAGTACTCAACCAAAATATCTGTGTTGTGCCACTACTGAATTTTTAATTATACCTGTCAACAAAAGGCAAATCCATTATAACTGCCAATAATAATGTCAATTTTTCTTACTATATTCAAGATCAGCTAACAACAGAATCTGCAGATGGCAGAATATTATGATCCGTATGGCCTCGGTGGAAGAGGAGAGGTAACTTATTTAGCATAACACTCTCTTCCAGAATGAAATTTTGGAATCATGGGCAGAAAAGCACATCTGGATAAACAGTAGATAGAGCATAACTTCTTTTCAGTGGTAACTTCAGTGTACAAGACTCCGAAATAAAGCTGCATTCATTACCAGTATGCAGAAGAACAGAACAACTGTGCTGGTTTCCCATTCTATCAAGTGCTTGAATGATTGCTGTGGGAAACAATACTTCTTATTTTTTCCACAAAAATAACATGCCATGTAAAGCTTTAAATTATAAGAATTTGAGATCACAACTGGATTTACGTCAGCTGTAACAAAACTGACTTACTGTTCTCATGTAACAGTGTATTACTTAAATTTAGAAAAAGTAATGCAAGTATGTTAAGTACCACAGAGGCAATTAAAGCACGGATTATATATATTTTTTTTATGTTATCTCTCCCTATGTTACACCTAATTCCTTAAATTTAAATACTTTAATGGTACCCATTCTTTAAACAAATAAACAAAATTATTTCTTTACATTAATCAGACGCAGATTTTATTTACAGTGGCATTTTCGCTAAGGTCTCTATTCATGTTCAGTATTACAAATTTCTAATGAAGCACATCTGTTACTTAAATTCTGAGACGTTATCAGATAAGGAATGTCAATAGCTACTTTTGAGACCATAAATAATGAGTTTCAGAGTCTATTTTTTGACACAAAATAAATATTAAAACAACTTTTAGAAGCTTCTACATGCAATGAATATGAGTTCCGAATTACCTCATTAGAAATATCACCTAAATGCTGTAAGCTTGAATGATTTGATGCTGGTTTATCTGAAAACGTTCCTAATAGCGATATCAGTATCTCTTTTTGTCATTTTATTGCTTGAAATTGTTGTATTGTCAGAAATAACTGTTGCCCACTGATTAATGGGTAACAGATAAATACCCAAAATTTTACCTGCCTTATTAAATAGCAATTAGAAGCATCTCTCATTGGCCTTACTGGGAAAATCTTGAGGCACTTTACATGTAATATACCTGTCTGCTGTATAAAGCCTTAAACTTTCTGTACGAAAGTTCACTTTGCAGCCCATAGCTACCATATCGAGTTGATGATGATCTAAAACAAATGGCCACTCTAAGATACATAAGATACTGTTTCGGTACTGTAATGAAAGTCAGTAGAGTACAGGAAGTCTTTTTTGGAGAAGTCTGCTGTTACGAGAAGTTAATTCTCTCACAACTGGGAACGAGTTGAAATTAATCTTGTCTAATAGAAGATATCCAAGACTGTGGCCAGTAACAGACAGTGAGGTATCAGGATGGTAAGTAACATCATAATATTTCATCTGTTTTGCAGAGTATATTTATAGAGCGCAGTAAATGCTTTTACGGATTTCTACTGGTAATATAGCCTTAAGAGTAGAAAGAATTTCTCTCATGTTATCTGCCACGACTTACCTCAACAGGCTTGTTACCTAGTTTAAATTAACTGAATTCATTTAATGTATCTAAGAATTTTCTTTGCACTGATTTTCAGTGTAGCTTTTAATAATTATAAATTAATGAGTTTTCCCTGTAGATTCTCCAGTAAGTTTTGTAGAGTTCTAAGTATTTCCAAAACTCAATTCTTAAGTAATTTATTGTAGTTACATGGAAGATGAAAAAAAATTAATTTCCATGAAAATTAGTCCTTTACCTACCTTTTGCCTCCCCTCTCGTAGGGAAACTTCCAGATTGGCAAATTAAAATGATATGAAACATTCTAAGCATGTTCTTTTAAGGTCTACACAGTTAGTGTTATAGAAGCATGTTAAATTTTTTATGTACTTCAACAATGTTTGAACACTGATGCCATATGTGTTGTGAATTTTGTATAAAAATTGTATTTGTGTAATTCAACCTCTTTAGAGCACTTGATGGATCTTTCTAGTGAACTAAAATGCCTTTACATTGAAATAATAACATAATATCTAAAGTATCCTTGACTTTCAATAACTAGTTGGAGCATATAGTTTAACTTACTCAATACCAGTACTCAAGGCTACAAAACCATTTCATTTGGACAACTTAAATCTTAAATGCATTTACCATCCTAGACTTCATGTACTGCAATGTGCTTGCTTGAGCAGTGTCTTCTAATAATACAAGGCAAACATCAGCAGCCAAAAATCCAACAGAATGCTGTGGTTTCATAACTGTGGTTATGATTCTTTCTCTGAATTTAAACTGCCATTTGCCAAACTAATCTGCATAAAATCCTAGTGTGAACTTTTGACAAAACAAGGCATAAAAGAACGGAGTAAAATAAATTTTTTAAATGCTAGTTAAACTCAAATTAAATGGCATATCTTCAAAGATGAGTTTTTTCTAATGGCTCAAAATAATATAATTTGCCTTTTATTTAGTAAGGTCTTATATGTTTAGCAGCAGTAATTCACTGAGCCAGGAAACAATAATAAATATGTGCAAAAAAGGCATTGTCCAGATAATGGCAAATTTTGAACATTCATTCTTTTCCTAAGTCTGGCATATATCTACTTACTTGTTATTGAGATCATCTGAATATAGTGCATATTTAATATAAAACTACATCTTTTAACAAACTGTTCCGTACCTCGATTGACTTATAAAATAATGAACTTAAAAAAGGCATGTTTAGATTTTTCTGCATAAAATATAACTCACCTAATAATATCAGCATCATTATGAATAACTATTTATTGCTTGATTTTCATTGTTTTTGTACATAAAAAACAGAAAATAAATTTTGCAGAAGTCTTGTTTTGTCCAGCAATTTAATTGTTAGGAATTAAAAATTCAGTATATTGATACATGTGTTAAGTTTAAAATTTAATTCTACAGATTTATATTAAAATATTCACCTGATAAATCAAAGCACAGCAAAATACGATTCTTTGTTTCTGCTTTGTTTGTCCCACATGTTCTCAAAATAGGACTTGTCTGCTGCATTCATTGTTTTATTATCTGCTTCTATGCAAACTTTATATAAATTGTCAATTTTTGTTCTTTTCATGATGTACCAGTTTCATTAATCAGTGCCACATAAAAAATGTTTCTCGTTAAATTCCACAATTTTGGTTATTAATTTATATAGCATATATAAAACTAAAAAGCGAATAATGTTGATCGAATTCTGTTGATCCCTTTGGGGTACATTCTTAACTCGTTTCAACAGAAATATTATGTAAAGTTCCTTTTCATATTTTCTTATAGCCCATTTATTAAATTGTAAATCCAGAAGAAAATTTCAAAAGCAGAAATCTTCCATTCATAGTTTACAAATTAAAAATTACCTTTAGTTATGAAAAATCATATCAATGAATATAAAAACATTTTCTGAATAATTTTAAAATTAATATAATTGAGTATTAAATTAAATAACTGTTAAGAAAAGGTTTTAGTAAATTTTTTTCTTGATTTTGTTGTAGCAAATTCCTGAAATATTTTCGAGGTATGGATATTATTTAACACTTCTTGCTCTATATATATAATATACGCTTAGTGTTTAATCATTCTTCTGACATGGTACTTCTTAAATAGATTTTTACTATTTTTAAAACAGATCCTGATGTATTAGAAACTCTAATGGTCAAAACATTTTTCAGAATAATACATTGGGAAAAGTTGACATTTCTCGGGCAGCATGATATACTTCTGTGGCCGAACTAAATTCATCATCTTTCTTTAAAAATAATAAAAATTGTCGTACTTCATCATCAAATTCTATAACACTTATATCACCTTTGTAAATATTTTAATTTTTTCATGCAGACTTTTTGCTCTTAACTCGAAAAATTTAAAAGTATATTTTAAAATTTTCTATGTTATCTCTGTGAGCTATTATATTGTTCCTATAATATATTGTTACAAATAACAATAAAAGAATTAAAAATTGTTGTGAAAGTGATTTGGATTCTTCAATACTCTTGTCAAAAATATTTTCTTTATTTGTGGTCTGGGATTCTGCTTTTGATATGTCAGAGATGGTATAGAAGTTTCTTCTTTTATGTCAAAACATTCATGATGGAATACTGCAATAAGATTTTCTAAAGATTTTAAGAAATCAGGTCTTTTAAATATGTTGCAGTGAGCTGATTGTATGGATTTGCTGGTAGCATTGGTTTTCTGTAAAATGGTGTTCCAAATTATTGAGTATAGTTCTGTATCTGCACATTTTTAAAACTAAAGATGTGCCCTCCACTACAGCTACTTTTTTTCCCCTGAAAGTTTCATTGTTTTATTCCAGATTGGATGTTATCCAAAATTAAAATCCAAGTACCAGAAAGAATTTTCTAGTATTATTAAATGAAGCTAAATTAAAAAAAAAAATTTTAAATATGAGAACATTTGCTTTCATTCAGAATATTACAATTTTAAAATTTTAATTATTCTTCATAATATAGTAATTTTGTAAATTGTAATAAAACTAAAATGCCATCTAATCATGAACATATTATAAAACTACATAAATGACATATTTATTACAGTATAAGTAACATTATAGTATTTGAATATTATTATAAATGATTATACTTATCAGTTTAGCAAATGAGACATAGGAATAATTTTTTCATGTATGAACATTAACAAAGCAAACTGAAAGTACACTGAAGAAGCTGTGTACTGAAGCAATGTTTAAAATGTTAGAGCCGCTTGGGCAATGACCTATTCTCAACCGGGTCAAGATAACTTGTTCTCCTCTATTTGCCATATACAGCCAGCATTCAGTTGTGGATTAAACATTTCTCAGCTCGTTAATCGTTTGGTCACCCAAACGATCTCTCTGCCATTTATTAAAAAAGATTCATCATCGTACTAATATCTATGAGTGAAATCTGGGAATTGGATATTGTAGTTAGCAGTTTTAGCTGTAATGTCTGCAAGTTCATTCACTTTTATGCCACCCTCGCCAGGTATGCAGAAATAAAGAATCTGATGTCTTCGATATTTTAGTCTGGTTAAGCTTCAGAATTCTGGTAATACTGCAATATGAATTTATACTTAAGCTCTTTAAATGATGTTAGGACACTCAAGGAATCTGTATAGATAACGAAAATCCTCCAACATTCTTTTGACATAAATGTTTAGAGCATGATAAACTGCAGTGAGTTCAGAGGAAAAAACGCTGCAGGCCGGTTGTAATCAATATCCCAGAATTTTTTTTTCCCTACTACAAAGGCTACACCAACGTGATCTTGACATTTTGATCCATCTGTACAGAGGGATATCATTTCTGTATTTGTGTCTCTGTTTCACAGTGATCTGGCTGTAAATAACATCACTAACTGAGTCAGTGTGCTTTTGAAGTCAGTGTGAACTCTGTATAAAAGATGAAGTAGTGAATACTCGATATGTCTTTGAAGAATAAATACTGCAGAAGAAAGTTCTAAATAACCTTTTTATTTCAACTAAATTAAACAGATGCCTGTACTTGGTGGTCACAATTCACCACCACTTATGGCTAAAGAAATTAACAGAAAATAAAAAATATGAAATGCACATTAAATTAAGATGGGTATCGACTAGCTCAGAGACTGAATTTTTCAGTTCTCCTTTAGTGGCATCTGAAAAGGATTCTCCAGCTGTGTATTTAGGTTAGTCATATATTGTAAGTGTGCTAACTCTTAAACCAAACGATGGGATACATGTTGTGCATGCCTGATATAAACGGGAGCATGAATCATTGAGTAAATGTAGACAGATGGGATTCTGGATATAGTACAAAGTCAGTAATCCGGACGTCTGTTATCCGGAATGATCTATAATCTGGACCTCAAAGCCACAAACGCTTTACGCATGCGCATAAAGAATGCACATACACTACGCACCCTATATTTCCACAGTCATAACACCTTGATTCTTTACTCTTGTTAGGTTATAGCGTGTGCTTTATTTTGTGTGTTAGTCTTCGGAAAGCTTGACTTCAATCTACTGACCAGTTGGACTAGTGACTAGCCGGTTGACACTAGCGGTCACAGCTAAGTGCCTTCCATTTAGGCAGAAACAGAGGTCATAGGACTGTGTTGGTGATTGTATTTCACCCATCAACTAGCAGGATCACATTTTCCTGCCGTACGAGTCTCCATGGGTGATGCTGCGGAGCTTCGATGTTAAATGAGCCCAAAGCAAACAGCAGCTTATAGTGGTTTTTCAAAAAGAAGGCATGCCATTTGCATATAAATGATATGCAAATCATTCTGAACTTTCTCTAAATCAGAAAGAATACAATTTCTCCGATTCAGTTGAAAGAAAAACCTTGGGTGTGTCATGGAAGCCAATAAAGTATAGCATTTCCTTTAAAGTAGAGCGTAGTGTTATCATATACATATATAAAGTAGAGCCGTAGTGTTATGTATCATATCACATACAAAAGTGATGTATCTTATCTTCAGTTGCTAGATTATTTGATCCTTTTGGTCTTTTTGGCCCAACTATAGCCAAAGCAAAGATTTTTATGCAGAAACTGTGCCGTCTTAAAATTGATTCGAATGATGGAATTCCTACTGCAGAAAACGACTTCAATTTCTTTTGACACTAGAGAGCATAAACAACAACAATAATGACAGACAAGTAGTGGTTGATCAAGCTAAAATTGTTGAAATCCATTGTTTTGCCGATGCTTATTGAGGCCGATGCTTCGGATGAGCAGTTTATTGCAATTCTGTATATTCTTCTGGGAGAACATTGGTAAGGTTAATCTTGAGCAAATCAAGAGTTGCTCCTCTTAAGAGCTTAATCATTCTCAAGGCTTGAGCTATGTGCCACTGTCTTATTGCCCGAGTTGGTTAAAAACGCCTTTATCGCCTTGAAATTAGCAGTGACTCAAGTCTACTTATGGACAGACTCAATGATAGCCCTGGAATGGATATAAAAGGAACCTGCAGATGATAAGATGTTTGTTCAGCATAGCGCGGCCACAATTCAAGAACTTTTCATCTGTTCAACTATGGCATCGAATCAGAATCCTGATAAGCTAGTGCATCACAAATTGTGTGGTCAGGCACTTCTGTTGGGCAGAAATTATCCAACTTGGACAGTAACTATTTGAGATAAAAGTGAATAGCCTTTTACATAATTTACTTAAATTAAGTAATAATTATATAATTATTTTATATGTTATTTGTTATATTTTCAGGTTTATTTTAAAAAGGGCCCTTAGAAAGATTTTCAGGACCAATTAGTGTTCAGCATGGCCAAATGTTCCTGATACAAAAAACAGAAAGTGAATGCTTTGAAAAGGACATTCACCAATTACATACGGCATAGAAATGTCTTACGTAAATGTAAGTTAAAAAATGTGAATCCATTCGTGGATTCTGATTTAGTTCTCAGAGGCTGTTTGGGTAAGACAAATCTTACTTATTTTGGTAAACATCTGGCAATATTACCTAAAATTCACAAATTTATCTTATTAGTTTATTGAATATTATTAAAAAATTTTTTTGCATGTTGATGCAGGACGCGCATTATAGGAAGTCTCCCATCAGACAGAGATGTACCAGATTAAACTTTTAATTTAGTGAAATGGACTGCGCAACATTATATTGTTTCAGTGCCACAAATGTAGTTGGTACCAACAAAGAAATAAAGAGACTTCATAACGTAATTAAAACCCCAAAATGAAACTCTATTATCTCCTGGGAATATTGAATGGAAATTAATTTCAATTGGGGCACCAAATTTCGCAGTCCCCTGGGAAGCTGCAATTAAATCTTTCAAGTATCATTTTTAAAGAGTTGTAGACAGCACAGATTTAGCGTATGAAGAGTTCTGAACAGTAATTATTCAGATTGAGGGACCTCTGTGTCCGTTAATAGCTAACGAAGATGATTGTAGAGTAAAGAGAGCATTTTAGCTTTTTACACAAAAAAAAAAAAAAAAAAAAAAAAAGGAGAAAATTAACAGTAAGGAACAGTGTAATTGGTAAAGACTAGTGTAAGGATATTAATTTCGACTTAATAGTCAATTTTTGCAAGCAGGAGAAGTGTCATAAGAAGTGTTATATAACAATTACTAACAGTTTATGTACTCTCCTCTTTTTTTTTTTTTTTTTTTTTTTTTTTTTTTTAAACAGGGGGAAGTTAATTGACCACATGTTGTGAAAATATCTTACATTATTAAGAGTTAACTGAAAATAAAAGAAATAAAATTTTAAAATTATTGTTTAAAATTAAAAAACAAACCTTTAGACAGTCACTTTTTTATAATACTCGGAGAAAAAAATCATTCATAAGCTGTTTTGGATATCCAACAATGTTATTATGGCCTTGGCCTGTAAGATACAAAATAAAAACATTTTTGTTTTTGATATGTTACTTCCATTAGAATAATTTTGAATATATTTAACGGGCTGTATGCAGAAAAAAATACAAAGGTAATATGAAAATGTTGGACAAACCACCATGGAGTTTTGAAAAAATAAATAAGAACATGCTTTATAAGTGTTTAGTTTGAAATTCTCAGTGCCATTATTAAAAATTTTCACTCATAGACCCAACAAAGGTCATTAAAACATTTGAGAATTTTTTAACTTGTGGCAGAAAAACCCAAAAATTTTACTTTAAATTTAAAAATTCTGTAATTTATGTTAATATATACTGGGGAAACATTCAAAATGGAGTGCATATGCTGTTGTTACACAGGTAGCCTGGAAACCTTTTTTTCTATTCTCATTGATATGGAATACTACTAATATCCATTAATGATATAATCCCTAAAACATTTTCAGTATAACAAACAATGCAATCCATTTTTCACATGGAAAGGGAACTGCATTTTGACATTATATGAAGTATGACTCTCAGTTATCTGTCCATTGTAAATCATTTTCATAAAGAATGTGTAAAACACTCTCAGCTTAGTCTTGAAATCAAATTCCAAAATTAACACTCACTGATAGCTGTAACAGCATTTGCCATTATTTGAACATATAAGTGTTTTGCGGTATATTAAAAGATTTTAAAGTTGCACAAGTAGCACAAAGAAATGATGGAGGAGCAAAAATTTCCCCAAAATCGTATACAGATAAATTTGGGTCCCAGTGTTTTTGTCAAAAGTAGCAAATTTGCCAAAAATTGCATGATTTGGCAACACTGGGCTGGAACAGTTTTTTTTTAACTTGTTTATAAATTGTGTTTTAATTTTTTAACAAGGCCTATATGCTTTCAAAATTTGCATTTAGTTTTTTTATTTCCCCCCCCCCTCCAAGTGTTGGATTATTATTTTTGCAAGTTTTGTTTCTGGACTCAATCTGTTAAAAAACCTAGCATTGGACCAAAAAGTCTGACACCTCCCTCTTGTCATCATGATGTGACCGGGAAATATAAGAGGGATGGGAACTCTTGAATTGAAGTGGATTTTCCTCAAAATTGATGTGAAACTAGGGAAGAACCATACTGTAGCCTATACGGTACCCAAGGCTCTTGCCAACGACAGACGTAATCATGTAGTCCTGAGCTTAATGGTTTGTTCTAATATGTGAGGCAAGCCAAATTAGTCACAACAACATCAGCAACAAGCCTTAAGTACATACACAAAATCTTTAAAGCATATTCCATGGTTCGTAGTAGGCAAGAAATAAGCATATCTGCACAAAGATGCCATCTGTTGTCTTTTGAGTTAAAGAATAAATTGCATTTTATTAGGCACTTCGATGCGGGTTCGAGACCACTTGGGAAGTTTTTCTGTGCTTCCATGCCGCTCTGTGGCACGCAGCACAAGGAAGGACGTCTGTTCAGAAACAAACTATTTCATTTATTTACTTTTCTAGTTTTACCAACCCCCTGATGATAGTGCATCCAAATACGGAAAGGTTAACGCTTTGCTTCTGTTTTTTGGTGTGGTTTACCTGAATGTAGGATGAATTTTAAATGTACTTATTTAAATTTTGTTTTTATCCCACTTGTTGCTGCTATCAGCACACAACTGAATTTGGTTTTTAAATGTTTTTTTTTTTTTTTTTTTTTTTTTTTTTTTTTTTTTTTTTTGCTGTGTATTTATTCCTTTTGTGATGTTCTGATGAACAGGAATGATCACTTTAGCCGAACTGCTCGTGCCTTGTTGTTTCGCCTCTCTCCCACATGAGAGGAATGAAGAGAAAAGAATCTCACGATAATGCATGTTACATTCTATATACCAGCAGAATATTATGATACTGACTTTGTATGAACTATATTTGTTTTTGTTTGTGTTCATCATTCTATTCATACATATGCTATACAAAAATGCCCACATCATGCCACGTTTGTGTTAAATATTTCTAGAGCACCTCACAATGTATACACGGCAGTCGTTTCAGAATAATGCGCTTTATATACGTATATATATATAGCATATAAGTAAATGTATTAAAACATTAAATAAAATTCAAAAAGTAATAAAATAATAATTCATATACTAATGGATTATTTAGTATGTTATCTCCTTTGATAAAGGTAGTATAATTTTATTAAAATGAAATAACTTATAAGCATATTTAATAAATGAATCTTGAAATTTTTTTTTATTAAACATGAAATATGAGTCTGTAGAGACATTAGGTAATCTTTGAAAGAAGAGCAACGTCCTCACCGGAAATCGAACCACAGACCTCTGGAATACACACCAAGCATGCTGACCACTACACTACGAAGGCATGCTAAGAAGGTGGGAGAAATACCTTATATACTCCCCCTTTTAAAGGCCGACTGGGGTTTTAGGGAACCTAATCGCCAAATCCTGGTGGTGAAGAATCACCATTCACCACCTCTTTAGTTTGAGTGCCGCTGTAGAGACAGTAGGTTATTTCGAAGCAGGAGATGTGAAAAATAAAAAACGCCCTCACATTGACTCGAACCATGGACCTCTTGAATACATGTCGAGTGTGCCGACCACTATACTACGAAGGCATGCTAAGAATGTGGGAGAAATACCTTATGTACTCCCCCTTTTATATGCAAACTGGGATTTTAAGGGAGCCAGTTGCCAAATCCTGGTGGTGACGAATCATCATTCACCTCTTTTTAGTTTGGGCACCAGTGTAATAACATTAGACTTGAAAAATGAGCAAATTCATCGGGAATCGAACCACAGACCTCTGGAATACATACCCAGTGTGCTGACCACGACACTACAACAAAGAAGGCAGAAGAAATACCTTATAAATCATGAATAAGTTTCCAAAAAATTAAAATCTACTCAATAAACCAAGTAATTATTGTCATTGACTAGAAACTGGTAGAGTTTTCAAGGGGAACAAAGTAGAAGTTTTTCAATGAGAAACCTTTATTTACCCATTGGTAACAGATGTATAACTTCTGTGTGGTTTTCTTCTAGTAATAGCATGCAATTTTAGAGATACTAACTTAATGGTACTGATGAGCATATAAGTAGGAAGGGGATTAAGAAGGCAATGTGTATATCTGAATAAACAGTTAATTTATTTATGTAATATTCTTCGCAATGTATAAACATTTTACGAAGAATGCATACAGAGGATTTTGGAAAAGATATTATAGCATACTTTTTTGGTTATTTTATTTAAGAAATTAACGTGAGTTTTAATTTAACATTATATTTAAATTCTAAAGTGTAATTTTCTTTCTATGCAAGTTAAATAGATTTACACTAAAAATAAATCAGACTATTTATTGAAAAATTAAAATGGGGCATTTGAAAATTTCAGGTGATCAGTTTTGATTGTACATGATCATGGAAGTTTCTGGTTGCAGAATGAAATCTAGGATACCCTGATACATTTAATGGAGCATACTAGGAATATGTAACTGGCTGATATGAGGATGAGATTATTAGCATTTGACACCTTGTAAATGTGATTATTTTTTTATTACGATACTTGTTATAACTAGGTTCTCAACTCGGGCATTTGAAGATGATTGATAATGATTTTAATGAGGATGCTGTTGTTGATCAGAAGATCTACTGCAAAAAAACACAGTATTATATTATAAAATTTAAATAATATTTAAAAAAGGAAAATATAAGAACACCTTTTGTTTTAGTTTGTTTGGCCATCCAATCATTCTTTTCTAACATGTAATGAACCATCTCCAACACCTGAAAGAAATTAAATAAAGCTTCATGCGTCTCTTTGTTAAATACAAAAAATATTGCAGTGACATATATGTATGTTTAAACCAGTTCATAAAAGTGCTTCATAAAACTGCCTTTCAAAAACAAAATTACAAAATGAATATTGATTGCAAATATTTTAATACAAGCTATTCCTATTCTAACGTTGTTTTAAGAAGTAGAATAAAAACACCGCTATAAAAACATTGCGCCAACTTTTAATTGGATTAAAATGTTACTTAAATTGAATATCGAATTAAAAACCATCATACCAACGTTTAAAAGAATTAAAATATTACTTAATTTCAAATACTTTAAAATATGTTTTATAGGATATAATTATTTAACATTAAAACAATATATGTGGGAATAAATATCTCTGCAATTTTTGAAAACAGCTTATTAATTGTTTTAAACAAAAATTGAAATATACAATTATAAAGTTAAAAAAAAAATATCTACTTACTCTTTTTTTGGGGGGGGGGAGTATTGATTTAACCTGTCGTATATTGATAAGTAAAGTACCACAAAAAAAATGTAATATTAAGGGCAGGAATAAAAAAAAATTATGAATAGATAAAGCAATTTAGAGTCAAACTGGGGGATCATGAAGATTAAAAATAACAAAAATATTTGAAAAATAATAAGTATTGTTTTTAAGATTTAGAAGACATTACCTGAAATTTGAATTCCAGTTTAAGTTATTACCTCTAAAATATCTTTTATTTGGTGGAAGGTAGCAATAAGTTTTCTCCATCAAAGCATACTTTTAGATGAAAAGTTTTAATTTAAGATTTTTGATTATATTTTTGACTCAATTTTTTCACTCTTTTTTTTTGGGAGGGGGGCGTTTGCTTGACTATTTGAGATGTTTTCAATTGCTGAACATAATTTATCCAAAGTTTTGTTGATCGTTATCCTAGTAAATGTAAAATAAAATAATTTTACCTCTAATATTCCAAAGTGTCATGTGTATTTTCAAAATCCGTAAAACAACAAACTACAGCAAAGCTCAGACGGTGACAAACTATGAAAGAAAGATAACAACTGAGGCTTGGTTCCAACAATACTTCCTCCCACCTTTTGATTGATGACATACACTTAATCAATCGATCAATCAAAAAAAATACTGTCCACACAAATATTAGGGCTAAATAGTAAACAAAAAGAAAATTAAGTTATTAAATTCCTACACTAAAATGACTTAAGTAATGTTCAGGTAAGAAATTAGTTGAAATTTTAATTTGTTGTTCACTTCTAGTTATGACAGTCTTAATGACCTTTGATAAATCTGGAGCTAAGTTATTGTTTGGTAATTTTTAAACTACATTGTCTTTACCCTGCGTCTCAGTTTCATTTGCTTCGTCTAACTCCAAAGATGAAGGTATTTCCAGAGGGAATATTTTCTGGATTGGTCGAAATAATTTTCTAGACATGGTTCTGACACGAACTACTCAAATGTTCCCTCTTTTCCTGGTTATAGCTCAATCACTAGAGGCTGCAGAATTTTGCATTTGTCATCACACTCAATGAGAACTATATCCCTGAATTTTTATTTGTTGAGAAATCGGCACTGTAGATGGATGTTGCATTAACAGCCTGAAATATCCATTTCTAAATCTCATTTATCAAGAGTTCTCGTAAATTCTGTAGATGTTTCAGAAATAAACTTTATCAAGGTGATCCAAGTTAGGACAAAGACTGGAATTTCACCTAAAAATAAGGACGGTGTCAAACGGATGAGACTATCGGAGTCCTCTGACAGATTAGTGAGTGGTCTGGCATTCACAGTCGCACATCACATTCATCAGTTCTTAATAATTCAGACAGGACTGGCCTAGGACTTGACACAAGAGTTTTTACAACCATTTAAACAAGTCATTCCCAAAAGCCGCCCCACCATGGTGCTGCGGGTGGACTGAACTTCCAGTCGATTTTGTATGTAGCAGCCAATATTAACCTCTCTTTATTATGGATTGGGATAGAAAGAGGCCATTCTTCTGCCGCCTCTGTCAACCAAAGTGGGCCCTCCCATCATCCTGATTCAATAAGTTTCTTCGCAGAACATCCTCTTGATGGCATATCGGATGGTTTTCTGCACCGGACATGGTGCCAGTTTTCCTGGTCCGATAGTATTCTAATTTCTGAAACTAATATTTACAAAAGTGCTCCGAACTTCTACGTTCTTTATTCAGAAAAGTCCTGATGAAGAATCTGTCCAGTAATATTCCTTTGAAACTTCAACCTTATTTTTCATGATAAATGAGGCTTATCGCACTCCAGTAAGACAAGCAAGCAATTCAAGTTGTGGTATGCTTGTTTTTTTCAAGGGAGCTGCTCGTGCTTTGGTTTGCAGTAGAGTCACTTCTTTATATTGTCTTCTCAAATATACTACACTAGCATCGGTAAAAAACTCTCTGTACAAGTACATAGTACGTTTCGTCTTGTCACTGACAACTCAGTCAAGCGATATTAGTATTTATGCCACAGAAGATGAAGTACTTTCAGTAGTTCAAGCATTGTAGATTTTTCACTGCTGAATTCTGTTTATTCCCACCCTCTTAAGTCGAAGTTAGCATTTGCCATTAACTGAGTTGATTTTGCAATAAATTATTCTTTTTCTTTATTCGAATTCTCTGAAGGGACACAGTTGTGAACATAGAAGGAATTGTTCAGTTCTTTAAATGCTTCTTCAAAGAAAGTTCACATTCGTCTAAATGAGTGTTGATTACTGCTCCTAAAAGAAACGGACTGCATTTTAGTTCGAAGACTACTCTACAGCTGCGAAATTTTCTTATTTCCTTTTTGTTCCAAGTTTTTCTACTACAGGAATCCTAAGAAATCACGATTACTTCTTTGAACAGATTCCTTGCTAAATTCCAGAAGCAATCTAGGTATCAATTCAATTAAAATTTGATCTTTTGCCTGACAGTCATTAAGTGACAAGAAATCTTTTTGCTTGCATGAAGCGTCAAATAATGCTGTACACTTTTCGTTCAAGACCGGTCTGTGGGGAAGATAATGATTATTAACTCGTTCCTCTTCTTCCAGGATTTCTTGTATTACTCCAGATTCGAGCCATTCTTCACACAACACACTGCATTTTATGTGTCAAATTTATCTTTCAGCAGAAGCTTCTTTTTTATGGAAATCAATCGTTTTTTAGCAACTTCTCTGTTACTTGGTAAAGCTTCTTTATCATTGGACCCAAAGTAAACTGACTTGATATCAACCGCGAAGAATCTTGTGAAAATGATCCCACATTGCTTCTTCTAACTCTGAATCAGATTTATTTTCTTTTAGCATCTGTTCCTAGTGCTTCTACAAGTTTTCTTGAGTCAACATGGATATTATTGTTGATGTCACAGATAAGTAGTTTCTTTCTGAAACTTGATCATTTATCTTTCCCATGACTGCCCATCCAAGTGGTGATTCCACAGCAGTCAGCCCATTTTCTATTTCTGAATTCTTCCGATTGTAGAGACATTAGATTATTTGGAAGCAGGAGAGATGATTGAAACCACGGACTTTTCGAATATGCGCCGAGTATGCTAACCGTTACATGACGAAGGCATGATATAAAAAGGTGGGAGAAATATCTTATATGCTCCCCCCTTTTAAAGGGTGACTGGGGATTAGAAGACCTAGTCGCCAAATCCTTGTGGTGGAACATCATCCACCACCGCTTAGAGACGTTAGGTATTTTTTGAAAGCAGAAAAGTTGAAATATAAGAAATGCCCTCGCCAGGATTCGAACAACGGGACCTCGAATACATGCCGAGTATGCTGAAGACATGCTAAGAAGGCAGGAGAAATACCTTACGTCTGCGACATAAGCTCGAATAAGAACTTCTATTATTAAATCCCTTCTTCCTACATCAGATATATAGATAAATATTTAAGCCTTCTATCCGTGGTCCACTACTAGTTTACAAATCTTTGACTGATCCAACAAGATTAATCGTCTAGAAAAATTACATTTTAGGCTTCTAACGTTCACTTCATAGCGTTTGTGAATTTCTCACTTTGTTGTTACTCTTCCAAAAAGTGCATGAATTAAATATTCAAATCCAATTGTATGGCACCGTATGTCTACAGCAGTCTCCTTTAATGGAAGAAACACTTCATCTAGGAAATTAGTGTTAGCAAGTGATACGTTTTGTGTTTCCTCTTCTTTATTCTTTTCAACATCATTGCTCTTTTGATTGGTGGGCAAATCTGGACACATGACACCCCAATGTCTTTTCGAGCATATCAAACCTCGTACATTTTTCTTGCATTGCTTGGCCCTGTATCCAATTTTGAGGCAGAAGAAGCAACCCTTCTTTTTCTTAATTTCATCATTCTTTTAACTCAGAGGCATCTTCTGAGCAACAAAGCAATCTCGACTTTCATGAAATTTTTCACAAAATATGCAAGGATTCTTCTCACTATAATTGGTTGCTTTATTTTGGTGCTCGCAAATGATACGTTAAGACAAAGATCCGACAGTTACTACTTTTGCAATAGCAAACTATGAAAGAAAGATAATAAATGCGTCTTGTTTCTGACACCCTATGCTTTGCGAACAGAATAAGGAAAAAATACGTACGAAAATTTTCAAGCAGGGGAAAACGAAAATTGACTTGTCTCTGAGTTCAGCAGTCCATCGTGATGTTCATGAGGCGTAGCTTAGAAATTTGACTTTTCATATGTGTCGTTTATTCACGTGATTGATCAATTCCAGTTTACAGAAACGTATAATCAGACTGGCGAGGTATCTTGATTTTTTTATTTTGATTTGCGTCACGGCCGCCGAGCTCTGAGCTCAGCTGTTTAGATTGCTAACCTGAAGGCGGCTTCGCCAGCTGGCAGTCATCCTGCTATAAAGGCGATTATGTAGCCTCCTGGACCTCTTCATGTTATTACGAATTAAGATATGGACACCTCAACTATCTCCAAATGAACTGCTCAAAAATATGACACAGATTTATGAACTGAAGAACCACCACATGGAGAAGATGTTTGAAATCACTTCAGGTCAAGCCAAACAAAGAGCCGATGCTGAAACAGATGAGAGCCGACGGTAAGAAAATTTTATTTTACTTAAAAACGCTTTGTGTGAGCCTTGGTGTTTACTTGTTTACACTACCAGCCACAGAACAAAAATTTTTGGCCTATTGCAACAAACTGAATTCTAAAAACAGCAGCAGTACTGCTACTGGTATTCAACCCCTCTCTTAGTTCTGCAAAAACTAATTCTCAAAAGACTGAAGACAAAAAAACAATTTCAACCAGTAGACTCCGAAGGATTTGCTTTACCGTATTGCAAAGAAAGTCCCAGGGACGTTTTTTCTAATAAGTTTTATTAATAATATCAATAATATTAATAAAACTACCAGCACATCTAATCAGTTTGAAAACTTGGAAAATTTCAACTTACTGCTGAAACTAATACCCCGCAGCCGGTTGTAAACCCTGCACCTAAAGTTCAGACTCAGCACCCACTACCCAACCCTGTCTCTATCCTGTCCTTTCGTTGGTCCTACCTTCAATGCAAATAATAGTTCAAATTATGACTGACTGCAACTTTTACCACTTTCTACTAAAGTTCTCCCTGGATTTTCACTCTTAAATGTTTTAACGAGCTCTCCAATTTTCTGATTCCCCCAATCATTAACATTCAATACTTCAAGAGGTTTGAATTTTTTAAAATTATGTACCTGGAATGCTAACGGCATTATTCGTGATTACGTAGATGAGAAGGGCTTTGACATTATTTTTGTCCTGGAGACCAAACTCCGGCCAGGAAGAGCTCCCAAGCTTACAAATTATAATTTTTATCAAAATGACAGACAAGCCTCGGATTCTCGTGCTAGGTATAAGGTGAATTTTTCATCTTCCGTAGTTTTGATCTCTACCTGTCTTCCACCTCATAAAAAATTCTTAGCCGAAGATTCCATTCATATTCCAATTTTTATTTACTAGGTTGGTTAGATCTGAACTCAAACACTCAAACACTTTTCTGTAATTTTGGTCAATTCTATGAAATTTTATTCGTAAGCAAATATTAAAATAATTACTAATCTCCTTTTCTTTTTTTGAATCCTTTTCGTGTGCCCCAAAAACTCAGCCAAATGTTTTCTTTTCTCTGCTTGCCAATGCTGCAATGAAAAAAGAAAATATATACCTATTTTTTTTTGAACAACTACAAGTTCAGACAGGAAAACATCTTCACATTCTTAAATAGGAATAACTGCAATCATTACATTATCTTCATCCTTGCCCATGAGAAATCACTGATGGATAAGCAAACTCTGATGCATCGCAAAATGTATGTAACTGTATGTAATTGTCCGTATATGAATGCATCTAGGAAATTCAGTATGCTGAAACTTAATACATTTACCAATCATTAGTGTAATATTAAATCACAATATAACCCCAACACTTTGTGGGGTTCCAACTTTCTATCTGACAGATAAATGTGTAGGAACCTCGTTAAGGAATAAGAGAATAATCGCTTAAGAAAAACAAACGTAAAATTCAAGAAGGGTTAATTACCCTTTATTTCTCTAAATAAGAACTTAAAAGTAGTAGGCTCCTTTCTCAGAGCTTACAGCAAAGCCTCCAGTTAGACTTGAACTCAAAAGTAATAAGAAAAAACGGTTCCTTTCTCAGAGCTTACAGCAAAGCCTCCAGTTGGATTGATGTTGCATTGAGCTGATTGTATGGATTTGCTGTTAGCATTGAAATTCTTTAAAATGGTGTTCCAAATTATTATAATGAGTATAGTTCTGTATCTACACATTGTTTAAATTAAAGATGTGTCCTCCACTACAGTTACTTTTTTCCCCTGAAAGTTTCACTGTTTTTTTCCAGATTGGATTTTATCCAAAATTAAAATACAAGTACCAGAAATAATTAAATGAAGCTAAATTAAAAGAATGTTTAAATTTGAGAACATATAGTTTTTTCCAAAATATTACAATTTTAAAATTCTGATTAATCTTCATAATATGGTGATTTTTTAAATTGTAATAAAACTAAAATGCCATCTAATCATGAACGTTATTATAAAACTACATAAATGACATTATATTATTACATTATATTATTTAAATATTATTATAAATCCTTATACTTATCAGTTTACCAAATAGGCATAGGAATAATTTCTTCATGTATAAACATTAACAAAGCAAACTGAAAGTACACTGAAGAATCTCAGTGCTGAAGTAATGTTTAAAATGTTAGAGCCGTATGGGCAATGACCTATTCTCAGCCGGGTCAAGATAACTTGTTCTCCTCTATTTGCCATATACAGCCAGCATTCAGTTGTGGATTTAACATTCCTCAGCTCATTAATCGTTTGGGTGACCAAACGATCTCTCTGCCATTTATTAAAAAAGATTCATCATCGTACTAATATCTATGAGTGAAATCTGGGAATTGGATATTGTAGTTAGCAGTTTAACTGTAATGTCTGCAAGTTCATTCGCTTTTATGCCACCCTGGCCAGGGATGCAGAAATAAAGAATCTGATATCTTCAATATTTTAGTCTGATTAAGCTTCAGAATTCTGGTAATACTGCAATATGAATTTATACTTAAGCTCTTTAAATGATGTTAGGACACTCAAGGAATCTGTATAGATAACGAAAATCCTCCAACATTCTTTTGACATAAATGTTTAGAGCATGATAAACTGCAGTGAGTTTAGAGGAAATAACGCTGCAAGCCGGATGCAATCGATATCCCAGAATTTTTTTTTCCTGCTACAAAGGCTACACCAACGTGATCTTGACATTTTGATCCATCTGTATAGAGGGATATCATTTCTGTATTTGTATCATATCACATACATAAGTGATGTGTCTTATCTTCAGTGGCTAGATTATTTGATCCTTTTGGTCTTTTTGGCCCAACTATAAGCCAAAGCAAAGATTTTTATGCAGAAACTGTGCCGTCTTAAAATTGATTCGAATGATGGACTTCCTACTGCAGAAAATCAGGAACGGCATCAATTTCTTTTGAGACTAGAGAGCATAAACAACATCAATAATGACAGACATGTAGTGGTTGATCAAGCTAAAATTGTTGAAATCCATTGTTTTGCCGATGCTTATGAACATTATTTCGGAGCAGTTTATTGCAAGTCTGTATATTCTTCTGGGAGAACATTGGTAAGGTTAATCTTGAGCAAATCAAGAGTTGCTCCTCTTAAGAGCCTAATCATTCTCAAGGTTGGAGCTATGTGCCACTGTCTTATTGCCCGAGTTGGTTAAAAACGCCCTTATTGCCTTGAAATTAGCAGTGACTCAAGTCTACTTATGGACAGACTCAATGATAGCCCTGGAATAGATATAAAAGGAACCTGCAGATGATAAGATGTTTGTTCAGCATAGCGCGGCCACAATTCAAGAACCTTTCATCTGTTCAACCATGGCATCAAATCAGAATCCTGATAAGCTAGTGCATCACAAATTGTGTGGTCAGGCACTTCTGTTGGGCAGAAATTATCCAACTCGGACAGTAACTATTTGAGATAAAAGTGAATAGCCTTTTACATAATTTACTTAAATTAAGTAATAATTATATAATTATTTTATGTGTTATTAGTTATTTTTTCAGGTTTATTTGAAAAAGGGCCCTTAGAAACATTTTCAGGACCAATTAGTGTTCAGCATGGCCAAATGTTCCTGATACAACAAACAGAAAGTGAATGCTTTGAAAAGGACATTCACCAATTACATACGGCATAGAAATGTCTTACGTAAATGTAAGTTAAAAAATGTGAATCCATTCGTGGATTCTGATTTAGTTCTCAGAGGCTGTTTGGGTAAGACAAATCTTACTTATTTTGGTAAACATCTGGCAATATTACCTAAAATTCACAAATTTATCTTATTAGTTTATTAAATATTATCAAAAAATTTTTTTGCATGTTGATGCAGGACGTGCATTATAGAGTCACATGCACGAAAAGTTCTGGCCATTAAATGGTCAGTCTGTTTGTCATGAAGTTGTACTTCATTATATTATGTATTTTAAAAACAAACAATAGTGTGTCGACAAATAATGGGAAATCCTCTCATCAGACAGAGATGTAGCAGATTATCCTTTTGAATTTAGTAGAAATGGACTGTGCAGCATTATATTGCGACAGTGCCACAAATCTTGTTGCGGCCAACAAAGAAATAAAGAGACGTAATTAAAATTCCAAGATAAACTCTAGCTAGTTTTTTATCTCCTGAGAATATTGAATGGAAATTCATTTCACCTAGGCCACACAATTTTGGAGGCCTCTGGGAAGTTGCAATTAAATTCATTCAAGTATCATTTTAAAATAGTTGTTGACAGCAAAAATTTAACATGTGAAGAGTTCTTAACAGTAATTATATGGATTGAGCGATCTCTATGTCTGTTAACAGGTAACAAACATGACTGCAGAATAAATAAGGAGTGGAATAAATGAATAATTTTAAATATATTTAACCGGTTATATACAGAAAAAAAATATAAAGGTAATATGAAAATGTTGGACCAACATGGAGTTTTTAACAAATAAAATAAATAAATAAAAGAACATGCTTTATGAATATTAAGTTGGAAATTCTCAGTCCCACTATTGAAAATGTTCACGCATAGACCCACCAAAGTGCATTAAAGCATTTGAGAATTTTTAAATGTATACACTAACAGAAAAACCCAAAAAGTATATTTTAAATTAGAAAATTCTAATAAAATGGATTAATATGTACTGATAAAATATTCAAAATGGAGTACATATGCTGTTATTTCACAGGCGTCTTGGAAACCTTTTTCTGTTCTAACTGATAAAGTAGCTTGTTATAGAATACTAATAATGTCTATTAATGAAAATCCGTAAAACAGATTCAGTATACCAACACTGAAATCCATTTCTTATATCGAAAGAAAACTATATTTTGAGATTAATGTGAAGTATGACACTGGACACTCTCAGTTATGTGTCCATTGTAAATCATTTTCTTAAAAGAATATGTAAAAAACTCACAGCTTAGTCTTGAAATCAAATTAAAAAACTAACGCTAATTAATGCTTGTAACAGTGTTGACAGAAATGTTTTAATTAAAGTAGGAAGACAAGACCAGTAAAGTTGACAAGTTTAGAATAGTAAACGTAGCACATTACATCATAGTTACATATGTTATATGATCTCCGACGTCATTGCAAGTCAGTCTTCATTGGTTTTTTTTAAAGTTATGGACTGCAATTTCATTTATATAAATTTTATAACTATAGTGCTTAATTTATCCATTGTTTAAACCAGGAGTTCCCAAAACGTATGCCTGCAAGCACAATGGTGCCCACTGTTGATTTAATGAGTTAATGTTAATTTAACGGATGCTGTTCAATCACAATAAAAATGTTTTAGTTTCTGTAAAAATTCCATGTGAGAGTTTTCTCATTTTCCATGAAATAGAAATTGCATCCAACATAGATGATACCGGCACAAAGCTAAATGCGATCGTTGGTTTTTTTTTTTGGGGGGGGGGGTGTGTGCATGTATTATTAACTCACGTGCATGTACCAAATTGGGCCCAACACGAAGCGAAATGTGAGCGATTTCTCTCTCTCTCTCCTTGTTTTTTTAAGTGTGCAACTCTATCCAACTATGAAAATCGCCTTGGAAAAAAAGGAAATGTTGCCTGCCGTCCAACAGATAATCTAAAATGTGCTCTTAGCGACGTAAAGGGTGGGATCCCCCTGGTTTAAACATTCATCTTTTAATTAATTCTCAGTTAATTTAGATTTTTTAAAAATTAATTTGTTCATATCCATTGTTAAGTGCATCCTCAATTTTTGAATTTATTTTTGAGGTGGCAGTTCCTTTTTGTAATTATTATTATTGCTTTATTTTAATTGCTAATGTATTTCAATGAATTTTACATTCTGTTTGTTTCAATTATTTAACTTATCAGAAATTTATTGTGGCAGAGAAGATTACGCCTGTCGTTGGCAAGTACCAAGCACCGACCGCTAGCAGTTCAACAGCATACGCACGTCCGACACCGGCTGCTCAGCCGCAGAATCTTCATGTTCGAAATAACTGTCAGGACAATCTGATAAATCGTCTAAATAAAACTCTCCAGTACCATTTTTTTTAAAAAACAGTGTTAAAATGTGGCAGTTTATGAAGAAATGCTTTTTAACGCAAGTGGGCAATGTACCTCAATACTAATAACAAAATGCAGATGATATAGCAAATGGCAATTGTTTATCCTCGTGGCTACCGATTGATAGGCTATTTTTAAGTAGTCTCGAGAAAAAAGCGATTAATAGGCTATCGGTCGATAGGCGTTGGCAAAAAAAAAGCCGATTAATAGGTAATAGGTCGGCAGGCTTTGCCTAAAAAAAACCAATTAATAGGCGATCGATCGTTAGACGTTGGTGAGGAAAAGCCGATTAATAGGCTACCGGTCGGTAATGTGTTAATGAGTAAGTTATTATAAATATTACAACAAACAAGTTAATGTAATTACGCTTTTGTAATATATTTTTGAATCTCTCATGTTATTCAGTAAGTATGGTACTATCAAAATTGTATGAATATAAAAATATTACTCATGTGGACAGCTTTTAAAAGTTGCAGAACAGAAACCATAAATCAATCTCGGCTCCCTGATGAAACTAAAAATTTCCGAGAGAAAGCACAGGCAAAGAAATGGAGATGCAGAGGAAAGAACTGGCTAGTTCACTTCCCAAGCGGACTAGCACAAACAGTGATCTTCGGGAGACTCCACTGTTTTGATAAATCTCCCCTTCCCCTTCTTTCAAGTCAGCATAAGCATGTGGTTCAAGTGTAGTTTCACTTCATTGCACCTATCGTGCTCCCCAGCGTACATTCCTTCCTTAAAGCTTAAAAATAATTTTGTCATAATTTTTTTAAATGGTAATAATTTATCTCCGTTTAAGTTTAGTTTCGGCAAAGTATGTGAATCTGATGTAAAATTTTTATAGAAAACTGGTTATAAAATTATAATATTTTATGACAGTAATTGTAGGAGAGGATGAAAGTCACTTTTTTGCCTTCATAGATGCATATGATGTGAATATGATTCATTTTGAATAAGAAATTCCTCCACAAAGGCATCCCTTCCCTTGGGCAGGTGGCTCTAGCGTGATTTGCCACATATAAATAAACTTTCCCATTTACAGTAATAGTTTGTCAGCCAGCATCCTCTGCTATTTAAATATTCTATTTTAGGGGTTCCCAAATTGTGGGCCGTGGTGCCCATAGGCATATCATAGAGTCGTATTTAGTAAAGTGTTGTGATTTGCTATGAATAAGCAGGTTGTAAAGAACAAACGTTGTACAACACCTTCGTCGAACATGACTGGGGCGGCATGACAAAATAACTAAACCTATAAGTTCGCTACCAGTTTAAAAAGTTAAACTTAATATAACACTTCAGCTTATTTTCCATTAGATAGATGTAGAAATTAAATGTTAGTTCGTACATATTCTGATTTTGCAAGTATTTTGCTGACATACCTAATAAAATATTTTAAAGGACTAATTTATTAGTGTTTTTAACAAGTCGTTTCTACATTTTTGTGCATATTGTTTTTGTTCATATTTTTGAGGATGAATGATGGGGCATAATAAAGGTTTAGAAGAGTGCTTCTTCTTAACTAACAGAAAGTACTTTTTGAATTAAATTTGTAAGGAGAAGGAATAGTTTTGTTGAATATTGTGCAGGAGCTATATAAAACTCAGAACTGATATTTAATTTTTATATAGAGAGAATAACTTCATAAAATTTGTAAACCATTCATTAAATTTATATACAATTACTTTATGTTTATTATTAATGAAATACTTTTTAGATTATAAATGCGTTATAAACTATACTTTTATCATAATGTTACATACTGATATATTTCAAATTTATGGATTTATTATTTATGCATGATTAAAAACATTTGCATACACATTCATTAATATAAAACTTATTCATTGCATTAATACCAATGAACATATATCAACAACTTCTAATCCATCGCATCTGTCATTTCTTCATTTAATCCTTAAGAAAATGTTGATTTTTTGTTTTGAAAAAAAAAAAAAAAAAAAAAAAATTATTGCAGTATTCTAATTCCTGCACCAATTACTGATAACAATGCTCCACACATGTGAAATATGAGAAACTGGTGGAATTGTGAATATTAAAAAATTTCTGTTCTACTCTGCTAGTATTTAAATGATTATCTAGGAACAAAGTTGTTAAACTAGGATAAATGAAAATAGAACTAACTATAAAATCATTAAACACTAATCTATCCATGGTCAGAGGTTTTGTTATTATTAACCTAGGTTTACACGTAATATGTGAGCAATGAATGATAAATGATAATGATATACATATTAACACATATATATATGAACTAAAATCATTAAATGGAATAAAAATAAACATCCATGATTAGATATTTTGGATATCCATATTGTTAGATATTTTGTTATTTGTTTTTTATTTTTGTTTAAAATTTCAGCAAATTGGGCTAATTGAAAGTTCTTCTGATTTGGATTTGAAAACAAAATTACTTTTCAAGGCCCTTTTTGTGGGAATTAAAAAAACAGTAATAAAAGGCGGTATTAAAAATAATTGGGAAAGAGAAAACTCTTGGATTTTTCGATATTTGCGAGTAAATTTACTATTGTATACAAAAACAAATGCAACCAAAAAAGCAATAAACCAGATAAAAATTAATTTTATTCAATTCGTTTATTTTATTATATCTGGTTAAAAATACAATTTTATTCAATTCAAATAAATTAAAGCATTAAGCAGCTATTAAAGGGACGTAAAAATTTACGAGATGTTTCTAAAAATATCCAGAGCTATAAATTTGCCGTGTTTGCAAATGATTAATTTGAAGCCAGGAAGTTTCCACGCTAAACAATTTCTATATAACTTCAAGAGTACTTTTCGTAAGTACTTTATATATAAAATATTCAAAAAAATTTCATAATTAACATTAAATTATTTAAAGAACATAGAGTTCTGATCTCGGATTTCAAATTTAAAATTTCACAATATCGTATGAGGGTTGACACAGTGTTGGTCTTACTGATATCTTGAAATAGCTGGGATTCCGGCTAGGCGCAGGCAGCAGAACTGTTCCGATCAACAAGTATTTGTAACTGTTTCCCAAATGAAAAGAAAAAAAAAAAATCTGAAAGGGCTTAGATTTTAACGGTCGCCTAATAGGTATGGTAAGTTTTTTTACGCTCTTGCTGAGCTCTACCAGGTCTAATCATTCCTGCTAATACATTTCTTTTTGTCTTTTTAGCTTTATTATTAAGCCTCATTTTCTTCGTACTTATGCCATATATAGTTCAACAGCAAAATTAGTTTTGTTCTTTCACGACAACTAGAAAAAAGTAAAATAATAATAGTAATGTTTTTGTCTTATTAATCGGCAATAGATGGCAGCACTGGATAAAACCTACAGTTCTTAACCGATTTATTGGAGTAATCTTTGAAAGTAGTTATAGCAACAACAAGAAAAAAAATTTTCTTTCAGTTACTGAAACTTGTAAATTGGAAAAAAATAATTTTTTAACTCCCTAAAACCTCTCTATTTTAAAAGACACAAATAGGTATTTATAACCTTAAAAGTAATAGAATAGCTTGTGAACAGAAAAAAAAATTCGCGTTTAACCTTCAGCTGCTGTGAGTGGTCTCGGAGACCGATGAGGATTTTCTAACCGTTGTCTCCACCCCTAAAAACGGAGAATGGTCCCTGTCCTACAATTCTTAACTGATTTATTCGAGTAATCTTTGAAAGTAGAAAATATGTCAAAGATATTTTTTTTTCAGCAAATCATTCTGTTAATATGTGCCAGCAATTTTCGGTCTCAAATTATATAATCTTCTCTGCTGGGAATAAAAATATTTTGTTCTTAATACTGCATCATTTTATAGCAACAGCAATAAAATATTTTTCTTTCAATTACTGAAATTCGTAAATTGGAGAAAAATAATTTTTTAACTCCCTAAAACCTACCTATTTTAAAATAGTGAACAGAAGAAAAGTTTCACATAAATTAACCTTCAACTGCTGTGAGCGGTTTCAGAGACCGCTGAGGATTTTCAAACCGTCGTCTCCACCCCTAAAAACGGAGAATGGTCCCTGTCCTTCCTCCTACCTTCGCAAATCTGTCCCACAAGGTCACATATCAAGTTTTACACTTCTAGCTTTATTATGGTTTCAGTTACTACGTTTTTTACTTTTTAAGTTGTCTGAGAGGCCCCTAACAGCAGATGTGTACGTGTTTTAGTGGACTATAGACGTTATTTATCGGATGCTTGTTTTTTGTAAAAGTGATAAATATGGCTTCAAATTTTAGAAGAAAAAATCCCGTATATCTCACCCAAAAAGAAATTGAATATCTTGTCAACAATGTTATTTTATGTAAAATACTCGGAGTTTGAAGAATCATGTAGTATTTACAGTGAAAGCAAAAAGTGAATCTGAGCTTGCTGCACATGAATGTAATAATTTCTCCAATGACTGTGAACAAAATGATAATTTTTATGGAAAAAGCATTTCAAATGGTGCAAAAAAGAACCAAATCGGGCAGCACGAACATCAAAGCATAACACAATAATTCACCTCCTTAGTCAGAAACATCTTGCAAAAATAGGCTGTAGAGCAGAGCCCGAAAATACTTGGAATTAAAGTTCATATATAATGTTCTAGTCATATCCTGACGCTACAAAAGTGAAAACAAAAAATTTAATGCTTTTATTAGCTAATTATTAATCCGCATCTGAGAGTTGGGATAATTCCCTCTTTTTTGCCAAGGGAACTGAATACAACAATTAGAAGAATAAATAAAAAATTCAATGGATTTAAACTTAATGCATAAAATTAAATAAAATTTAATGAAATAAAATTTTATGAAAAAATTTAATGAAATCTGCGTAAAATTTAATGAAAATTAAGAGACTGGATTTATAAAAAATCCCCCCCCTTCCAAAAAAAGATTTTCTGTGCTGACCTTGTAAGAAGAGAAAACTAGCATACCAGATGCAAGGAAGCAGTGTGTCTTCAGTGCTGTCAAAAAATGTGTTTTGACTGGTATCATCTTATGAGTCATACTTGTAAACAAATATACTAATCTATTATTTATTAATAACTAAATTCATTCTTTCATAGCTGTGGTTTAATTGACAGTAATGCATAGTCACATATTTTCATGCATGTTTAATAAAATTTTTGTTCTTTAACGCTCTGTTCCTTAAAACGAAGAAAATAGTAATTTTTATTGTAGATTTAACTGCGTAAAATTTAATGATTTATATTTAAAATATATTGATTTAAATGAATTAGAATTCTATAAGTAAAGTGTCTATAACATTCCTTAAAAAGGCACAAAAGTTATAACGTTGCGCGCCTCCAACTTGCACGCAACCAAGAGGTGACTGTGAAAACTTGTATAAAAGATAGAGCCTTGTGAAGGGTTTAAGTCCGTTTTTATTCAACGTAATAAATTACAATTGCGTTCTCTTGACGCTTACAGACGGTGCCAACTCGGCAGTCAAATAAAAATAATAACCTGAAAAGAAACTAAAGACAAGATTCTAACTACGAGGTTCTCTAAAATAACTAACTCACCGCGTTTTACACTACCGCTGCTAACTCAGCAGACTTGAAGCTCACTGGAACGATTACCACTACTTCCCGCCAAGCACATAGGCCGCAACGCGGGGTTCTTCAATTCTCGCTAACTACCTCCGCGCTCGCTAAGTAAGAATATCACACACCGAACTCGTTTCCCCTCTATTTAAATCATACTAAATCGAATGAAAGCGTAATGGTGCCACATATATCATGATCTTTAGCCTCATCTTTTGAGCATAATTCAAGCAAAACTTTCATTTATTTCTTCAAATGATGATCTTATTGATTCTAGATTCATGATCTCACATCACCAAAAAAGTTCGCCTCATACCAAACACGAAAATTGGCAAGGTGAGCCAACTTTCGTCTTTGGTATCTAAATATCTCCATGGTATTCTAGCAACAAATTTTACTTTTCTGAGACAGTTTTGTTGATAGCTTTTTTCACTTTCATTTGTATTTTATTTGGAACATTTTCACAATGATTAATATGAATACTAATCCTGATGGCTGACAGGGTAATCTTAACATGCTGGTAAATTAACCATGTTAAGTTCTGTCTGATTATTAACATACATACTTACAGATATCCTGTTCATTCCTGGCGATTTATAACTGAAATTTAACTATAAATTTGGTCAAGGCAAGCAAAGGTGAGGCTACTTTGCCTGCAGTTAAAACTTCAGTATAAGTGCTAGCATAGTTACTGTTGATGGACCTAGCCGAGATGCCCCCTCCCCCCAATATTAGAGAGAAATATTACGTGCCCCGTTCTTTGTCATTACACGTCTGGTACCAACTGTGGAACCCCCATATCAGGCAAGGGGCTGGATCCCAGAATTTAGTCTCCCAAGAACATACACTAATCATACTACCACCCCGGGTTCCCAATTCTGGGTGGCAGACTAAAAATGGTCTCTATAACCACGGCTACCTCCTGTGCCCGCGGGGCTACCATTCCCGATTCTCAGGTTTCACTGTGGCGGGAAAATGTCACTTTGGAGATCTGACTGGTCTTTTAAAGACTACCTACCAGTACTACGCGGGCTGCAGTTCACAATATTGTCATTACTTAGCAAACTATGGTGCCGTCCCACACCGAGGCCTACCCACCCAGGCAGGCCAACAGTTAGTCCTGAGGTATATCCTCCTGGGCACGTGGAACCACACAATTCAATGATATTATACCCCCATGGCCGAGACTGTCTAGGTACAATCCTAGCCAGTAGCCTAAGAGAGTTCTCTGCATCAACTCCCCTCCCCCCCGGGGGATGGACAGGAAAGAAAAATTTTTTAATAACAGGAATAAGGAGGCTGTTGGCCGGTTCACTTTCTCAAAGATAATATTATTATATTCTCTAAAATGGACTGTAAATAAAACTGGCACTCAATGTATTAAACCTACTGCATCTCGTACTCTTGGCAACTAACTTACCAGTAACAATTTTTTTACACCAGGGGCGCTGCACTCGCAGGCATGAACATACCGCCCGGCGTTGACGTGGTTACATTCAACAATTTAAAATTTTCATAAGCATTGCAACACAATCTAATTACAATATAATAACATAAATCTACATCTTGTAATTACTTTAATTTTACTCATTTAAGTAAAGGTAAAATGCAAATTTTAGAAACTGGCCTTATAAAAGTTTTTTTTTTTTTTTTTTTTTTACTTTTACGACTCTTACTTTATTATCTTTACCTGCTCGCGTTTCTATAATTCTACCTAGTGGTGTATTATTAAACATGTGTATTACCTTCTCATAGAATGACCATAGTACCAACTTCTACAATATTTTTTCCATAATATCATTTATTTCTTTGTTGAAGTGTACTTAAATAATTGTTTGACCAACATTTACAGATGGAATGAATTACTTTCGTTAATTTTTTTCAGTTGTTTAACATGTTATCATTTGCATTTAAAATGCTGGGTTCTACTAATGCAGTTATTGGTCTTCCAATCAAAAAATGACCAGGCTTCAAGACGTCAAAGTCATCTAACTCAGCTGACATAGGATACAGTGGGCCTGAATTAAGTATCCCCTCAATTTGAGTAATTATAGTTAAAAATTCCTCCAATGTTAATTTTAAATTTCCCACCACACGTTTGAGATGATGTTTGACGTAATTGACGGC
The DNA here is from genome assembly GCF_044657685.1 of Stegodyphus dumicola. NCBI lineage: Eukaryota > Metazoa > Arthropoda > Arachnida > Araneae > Eresidae > Stegodyphus > Stegodyphus dumicola. The sequence continues at coordinate 256,040,335 of NC_140771.1, read as the reverse complement.
TGCCTCCCAGAGTCCTCTGTGATTAGCAGCACGTGTAGGAATGAAAGTCCAATCAATGCCTTCGACGCATAAATAATTCCCAACTTCTCGTATAGTTTGTTGATCAACTTGTTCAGTTTTTTCAGTTCTAAATTACTTCCAACAAAATTTCTCGCGTTGTCGGAAAAAGTACGTGCACACTTACCTCTTCTGCTAACAAATCTTTTTAATGCTGTGATAAAGGCCTCACTAGAAGAATACGCCTTTTATTAAGAACTTTACTCCTCACTTTTATTTAGAACTCCTTTCTTCTGATTTTTGTAGTTTATCATAAATAGCCCAGAAAAATCAACTCCTGGGAAGTTTGGTGTAACTCTTTCTTGTGGTAAATGGGCCATGAGCTGGTCACTAGGGGCTGGTTTTGCTTTAAAGCAAATCATACAGCCATGGACTATTTTCCTACAAAGATTACGAGCACCTAAAGGCCAAAATTTCTGTCTAATATTGCACAGTAATCCTTGAGGTCCAATGTGCATGTATTTTTTATAGATCATCTCAAGATTAGAGAGAAATATAAGATCGTTAATCTATGATTTTTCGGCAATATTATAGGAAATTTTCTTTCAAAGTTATACTTACTATTTCGCCTATTCGCAAAATATTTTCTTTATCTAAAAAGGGATACATTTTTTTTTAACTTACTGTTTCGGAACCACTTTACCATCTTTCTGGAGACTAGCTAATTCTTTTTTAAACTCTTCTTGAACGATTTTGATTAGTTTTAATTCCGCATGTTTAATTTCTTCACTGCTAAGAGAACAGCTAATCTTGTTCTTAGCCTTGCAATTATTGTAGAACCTGTAAATATAACTTAAAATATGCAAAAGTTTAACATAATTATTACTCGAATTTAAGAATTCACTTAGGAAATAATTGACTTTTATATTAAGTGAAATTTTAGTCATTAAGTTTTTTGAGTTCTTTAAGGAAATCTTTCACAAAAGTTCAGTAGGAATAACTTTTACATGGCTACTCATCCTTCATCAAGAAACCAGGATACCATAGTTCACTTTGGACAAACTTGCTTGAGTCAAGTCACCTGGAGATAATATCAGCCGGATTTTCACTGAATGGAACGTGCCGCCACTGTTGCACATCTGTCATTTTTTGAACCATCAACCATTTTTGCAACTCGATTAGCAACAAACTTTTCATACAGCAGAGCTCCTTTTGCAGCCAGGAAAAGACTATCATAGAGTCACTCCAGAAAAATACATTATTACAGAGCAGATATTACTCGAGTCAATAACTTCGCAAGCAATACAGCTGCGCATAACTGTAATCTTGGTATGGTAAATTGCTTTATAGGAGAAACTCTTGATTTACTTGTTACAAGCCTTATTACTACTTCACCATATTGGGAGACGGATTTTCAATAAACTACAGCTACATAAGCTAACTCGGAGGCGTCACAAAATCCGTGTAATTCAATAACAGTTGCTTCTGTGACAAGAATGCATCTGTTAATTTCTAATTTACAAATATTTGGCAGTTCAGAGAAAAACTGTTGCCATTCTTTGGCTTCTTTTCAGGTAGAAGATCGTCCCAATTGAACTTCAAAAACCATAGTCTCTAAAGAAATATTTTAGCTTTAGCTATCACGGGATCCAATAAACCAAGTAGGTCAAAGATTCTCGCTATTGTCGACAAAACTTGCCTTTTAGTAATTCCACGCTCATTTTCTACTTTCACTTTAAAATTAAAACAGCCCACCAGCGGCCGAGCGGGAAAGTCGTTGAACACTGGTAGTTTGGCTCGAGGTTCGAATCCCGCGAACGGGCTGGCTGCTTGGATGTTTTCGTGGTTTTTCCCCAAGAGCAACGTGTATTAGAGAGACCTCCACGAAGACCTCAAGGCTTTGCCGTAATTAAATAGCCTAACCTAACCTTAAAATTAAAACAATCTTTATATGCTTTCCAGGAAACACCAAGAGCTGAGACTTCATTTTCGCACTGAAATGTGTATTCATCATCAACATTAACTGCAAGCTCAGGATTGTTGCTACACTATTTGTGCAGAGTCATAGTTGCACTTTTTTAAATCTCAGTTAGTTCATGCTGTAGCTCTTTTGCCGACCTCAATGAATTGGACCCTGTTAGCACATCATCCATGTAAAAATCACTCTGTAGAACTGCAGCTGCTAATAGAAAATTTGTGAGCGCAAGCTGACGTAATGTTCTCATGGGTAAAAAAGATGCACTTTGTCATAAGTGACCGTGTTCAACTCAAAAGTTTTAACTGGACCATTAATTGACTCTTTCCGAAAAATTCTCTGTAGCTGCTGTTGAGTAGGATGAATTGATACCATTCGGTACATCTTTCTGATATACGCTGTAAAAGCATAAATATGTTTTCGGAAACGTACCATAATTGAAAACAAGTCCTCTTGAATTACACCACCATTACACTGAATTGAAATCAGCGAATTACCTTTTGATGTTGCAGTCGAAGCATTGAATCCCAAAGTGTGGAATATTCATGTAGAAACCAGATCAGTTAGATCCAGCCAGCATATGTATTGCTGTGTAGCAAAAGCCCAACAAATAATTGCATTAGAAAACTGTTGCCTTGCTACTGAAAAGTGGATACATAATTTGGTATCTGTGGCTACCTTCAAATTCAAAATCTTCATAAGACACACTATGGATTAATCAGTATGAAAATATGAAAAGTTTCTGAACGAAGACCTTGGTAAGATGCTTATATTTATATATACGTCTTTAATGCATATAAATGTCTATTTGTGTGTTGCCCAATAAAAACTGGCAACACCTTTGCCAACTTTCCAGGTACAGTGAGATTTTATAGTAATCAAAATATGTGTCTTTTTTGACTGAATGTTATTTAAAAAACTTATATGCTTTTGTATGGTGATACTTTTCAAGTTGGTAAACAAATTTGTTGATTGTTTTTATAATTTTAAAGTTGACATTTTTGCCATTCAATTGGCTTTTTTAATGAGAATTCTGTTTTTTACATACCACTAGCGGAATTTTCCTGTACCTGGAATTCGGGATTTTCCGAGCTTTTCTTTTATGTGGAATTTCATTCCTTATAAATTTTGAATGCATTGATTTATTTATGATGGAGTCCCAAATTTATAACATGCACCTCAGTATTCTTGAGTTAATAATTCCATCCTCCAGTAAATCCTCCAAAGTTCACCCTGGCGTTCTCAAAAAGCCTTTTTCAGGCCAATATTCTCACAGCTAGCGTTTTACAGTTTTTGGATTTTAAGACCAGTAGGCCATTATGTAGGCATCTTAGATTTGGTCTGCCGTTGAAGACTTTTTTTATTTACATGGTCTACCCATTTTATTCTTTGTTTTTTTAAATGATGTCATGTTCGTTATATTTGCGATATAGCTTCAAATTTGATCTTCTAAGCCACACACTATATTTTTGTATTCCTCCAAAAGTACTTCTCAAAAACCTTCCTTTCAAAGATGCCCAACATATTGTTATGTTTTTCTTCTGACACCAGTTGTTACGTTATTTTTTTCCTTCACGTTCGTATGGGGTTCGTGAGGATTTGGAGAGAATAATGACAATATTACTTGATGAAGTATCGAAACACACTTTATTGGCCAGTATTGTGAGGACAGCTCCAAAACACATTTTACAGCCGTCGATGAACTACTATAAACACGCTGACACGATCAGCGACACAGCCTCCATGTTAGCTCAGGCTATCACAGTGGAGACAGCTTCACGGCAAAGCAGTACTTCCTGCAAAGCACCCGACTCTGCTTTTTGGAGTACAGCTCCCGACTCTGCTTGGTCGTTCTCGGAACTCCACGTACTTTCTAGACTCTCCACGCTACAACTCGCGATGCACTCGACGACACACAGAGCACAGCTCCCGACTCTTCGGTTCAGTCATTCCCGGAGCTCAACACGTCCTCTCGATGATGCATTAACAGCGATAACAGCTTTCAGTGCACTCGACGACCCACTTGGCACTCACTGCCCGGCTGTCAACTCGATCGACTCTGCAGGGATTGACTCGCTAAAAGAGACACCAACTTGATACTAGCGTACCAAGCAGGGTTTATATAAGTTTTGACTGGTGTTCGGGAACATTCTGGGCTAAACCAGGAAGAATTCGTTCCAGCAGGTTTTCCATCCGTCCATTGCATATCGCCAGTTTTGTCGCCAAATGGGCGATTTCTCGCCAAATGTGGCAACTCTGCCTTATCTTGCCATTTTATGGCAACACTAAAACTGTTTTGCGGGGAAGGTATCTCACCGCGGCTAGACATTTCGTAACAATATCCTCATTTATGCGCATTACGGTCGTTTCATATGCATATGTCAAAATTGGTCTTATACAGTAAAACCTTTGTTTTTCTTTGACCAACATTTGAGTACATATATTTTTGCATTCCACTGAAGCAGCTATTGACTGCAGTGATTCTCTTTTGTATTTTTGTAGTAATATTGTTTCTGTTGAAGTTTCAGTCCCTAAATATGTGAAGCTGGCAACACTTTGAAATTTATATTCTCCCATGTCTAAGTGTCCTATCTAGATGCCTCATTTAGTGCATGGCATATATTTTATTTTCATTAATTCTCAGGCCCCTCCTGTGAGCCTCCTCTAGAGATATAAAAGCCCATTTTAGTACAGATTGTATTGTAGTAGTAATAATGATAATGTCATCAGGAAAAGCCAATATCTGTACCAGTTTATGAAAGATGGTATTGATATTTGAATCTCTCATTACTTTTTCTAGGACCAAATTGAAGAGAAGGCATCCTAGCGCATCACCTGTCAAATGCCATTTTGAATTTCAATTGGCGTGGATTGTTCATTCTGTAATTTTACTATGAGTTAATAATCAGGGAGTTTATTTTAAGACCAGCAGAAGATATTAGTTGCATGTAATGAATAAAAGTATTAGCATGATTTTTTAATTTTCCTCTATTTCTGAAGATAATTAAACAGTTAATTTTAGCCATTATCTTTTTAATACTTAGAATGTTCTTGCCCTATCCCAAAAAAATCCACTATTGAATTTAATTGTGAGGACCTTTTTTGTATGAGAAGTAGTTTCTTCCTTAAAAGACAATTTCAAAGCTAGTGATAAAATTATAGGATGTTTAAGAATTAAATCCAATGGATATGAAAGTGCAGGATGTAAAACAAAAACAACAACAACAACAACAACAAAAAAAAAAAAACTGCATATTAGAATTGCAATATGAGAACAGATTCATGCTGTTGATGATCTGTGAATATTTTTTTTAATTTTTTATTTTATTTATTATTTTTTTAATGTGGGTTTGAAGGTTAGTGTTTTTTTTTGGGGGGGGGGAATGCAGTAGTGCCTTGGTGTTATGTCATTAACACGTTTCATATCCTTGGACAAACAAATCCTGTCCATTTGAGATCTAAACAAACTTTTTCAACAAGAAAATAAAAAGGGGGAGAAGTAATTAATTGGTTCCTAGAAAATTTTACAGTTATTATTATAACACTTCTTAATACTAAAATGCAAATACAGTGGGTGTAATGCATATCATACATAAATGAAGCACAGCACGTGATAATAGCCATAAATGTTTTTCTGCTATGCAGATCATATGCTATGCATCAAAAATTAAATCATAGAAACATCAAGAAAAGTAATCTTCAATCCATGATGAAGATGAATTTTTAGTTAACTTCTGTAAAAGACTACAAGCTTTATCAGAATCGAAACATCAAGCTGTAGTAAGAAGTAATAAAATTTTAAATAGCATTTTTCTAATTTATGTTGTTATTTGTTTACGTCAGAGAAAATGTAAATAATTAAAAAATAAATACAATTTTAAATTAAACTTTTCTTCATAAATAAAAGATGTGGTTGTCTTTCTGTGGTTGTTTGTTCAAGGTCAGAGCGTATTAGTATGTGTTAATTATGTTTTTTTTAAAAGGAAAATGCATCATATTTGAATAAATTTATATATATTTTGAATATAAGGCTGAAATATATAGGAAATTAAAAAAAAATATTAGTTCAATAACTATAAAAAATTAGCAGAATATAATGAATTTTTTTTAATTAATACGGTCATTGAAGTTGACTGTGTTATTTTTTATATATGAAATATTTTTGATAATCTTTAAATAATTTCATACATTAAATACATTTAAATAATTTTTTCACACAGAGGCTTTCCAAAACGAAAACAGGTTTATACTTTATGGACGCAACTCCTATTTAAGGTATGTAAAATCAAAAGAGCTTATAGACACAAGGTGTGGTGTTTAAATTATTGCTAGCAAAGGTAAAACCTCAACTGGTTGGTTTTTTGGATCATTACATTTGATTGTCAATTATTTAAGAGGAATTATGAATTCTTCCTTTACTACAGATAAAATCAATGATAAATTCCCAGTAGAAAATTTATTTAAAAATTTGATAAGCAATGTATTTGCCGATAAAGTTTACTTCAGTAAAGAATTGTTTGAAAAAACTCATGTAAAAAGGTATACAACTGATTACTCAAATCAGAAGCAATATGCAAAATGCTTTTATGCAAATCTGGAATAATTACAGCTTATGGACTAAAAGAGGAAAAAAAAAATCTTTTATAAATAATATATATGGCTCATTTAATATAAATAAAATCCAAAACTGATGCTCTTAGGCCCAGTGGGAGCGAAGCTACAATATGGGGACATTTGCGAGAGGTTTCAAGGAAAAAAAAGTAGTTACAGTATTCACTGATACTGGGCAAGATAAATCTGAATGGACAGATGCCTGGGTATCGACTCCAGAACAAATTTCGCTATTGACTGGCATGACTGATAAAGGTCGCCTTGGTTTTTCTGGCCAGTTAAAATTAACAATCTCCTTCTTCTCACCCCTATATCACCCATATTTAGAGCTTGTAATATCAATAATATCCTGTTGCGTTAATTCCTTTTTAGAGCTCTCAGTTCTTTTAAGCGCCGAATCTTCTATACTTTCTTGCTCTATACGCTCAGTAAAAATTTCAGTGGTATCATTTATAGGAGTGTTATACGAATTATTATATGTATATGAATTTAACCTGCTTATTTAGATATGTCCATTGTAGAATTCTCCAGAGCTACATGAGACTCATCTTCTGGATCTATAAAAATACCCGAATCATCTTTGCTTATTTCATCTCAAGTTTTTCTTTGCATCTTTCACCTTCAAAATCTCTATTACCCATTTCTAACATGGACATTACTTTAGAATAGAGTTGAGAAAGGTCTTCTGTTGGAGTAGTTTCGTGAAAGGAATACTCATTTTTTGTTGATCAAACTCTACCAGTATACTATTAATATCTCGAGCAATGCTCACAAACCACAATTATATCCATCAGATTGCTGTCGCTTAAATTCTATAAAATCAATTTTTTTTTCTAAATCTTATTTAATAATAGATGGAATTTCCCAATTGTAAGAATCCACATAGAACCCATAGTATTGATCATTCGAAGATCGGCGCCAGGAAGGCACAATTTCAAGATGGCCGCTACACAAAACCAAAATAGGAAGTTAAAGAATTGCACAAGATCTGTGTCCATGTACACATCGATCTGTTTTTAGTTAAAAAAGCATCCTAGAATTGCACAAACCTAGGCATTGCGCACTGCTTTAAATATGTCCATGTACACATCAATCTATTTTCATTTAAATAAAATCGGGAAGCTAAAACAAAGTTAAAACTATCGTGGTAACCAGAAGTGAGGTTTCATCGTCAAAATAAAAAAAAAAAAAAAAAAAAAAATGTCGCCAATCGAAGAAGTACCCAATTCTACACTAGAGCCCAAAGGGTAATTTTACACGAACTATTTCGGTATCTGTTCGAAATTTGTCTGAAAGTGCAAGCTGCTTAAAAGCTCAAATAGAAGTAAATAAAAAAATGAAAGGAAAAATTTTTGAAATAAAGCTACAGTAAAAAAATAACAAAGAAACCGGAGATGAATCGTTCTTTGACTTTTCGCGATAATTTTAACTCGAATTTTCGTGCTTTTTTGCTTTACTAGTTGAACTTGTATTATCCATATCGCAGTTTGATGTCTGATTTTATATCTGTCAATATGTAGGAAAAAATGAAGTCACATAGCTTTAAACTCTTGATAAACGTGACAGTCGAACCTGTTCGAACTTCGACATCAGCTTCGAGCTTTGGCGCTTTTTTGCGACTGATATTTCACGCATGTGCTGTTGTGTCCCTTTTCTTTGGGAGGGAGCCACTGCTGTTGCTGCGAAGCTTTCCTTCTTAACACTATATATTCTTTGGTTTCATGGCCGGCAAACGCTTCACTAGCTGATGGTCCCGCGTCTGCTTCAACTTCCACATCAAGGTTATCTTCTCGACAGTTTCTTCTCTCACACTTTCAATAAGTTCATCACATAGAATTAGGGACTGTCGAATAGCATACCATCCATTCTGCTGTATCCTCAGCATTGACTTCTGAACATCGAGGAATTTGCAAAAGAATGTTTCTTAATTTCTCAAGGTGACACATCGTCTTCATTCTCCTCCTGTCTCTTTCCTTTCCTTTTCTTGAGCTTCTTTTTCCTTTTTTCTCCTTTTTCTGCTATTCTTCAGTTGATGCTGAAAAAAAGAAAAAGAAAAAAAAAAACTGACTACTGAAAGTGATTCGGGTAGTTGGACTTCGGATAACTTTTTTGGATAGTTTTACTGTATTTCGCAATGCGTTTTTGCTGGAATTCTGAAGAAATTTAGCACAAATTGGTTAAAAAAAATAGTAATTAAAAAAGGTATAAAAATAATTAGAAAAATAAATAAATAAAAACACTTGGCTTGTTCGATATCCGCGTAAACGTAGAAAAAATTAACTCAATTTTGGAAAAATAATCGCAAAAATTCGAAACAAATTTACTGCTGTATACAAAACCAAATTCAACCAAAAATAAAATAAACAAAATAAAAATAAATTTTATTGAATTAATAAAAATTTAACAAACAAATTTTATTTATAACCAAGTTTAATCAAATAAACAAAATATAACAAAAAATAATCACAGAAATTCTAGATAAATTTACTGTTGTATACCAAATCTGAATTGAGAACATTAGAAGTTTGTAGTTGTGTTTTCTGCAGTATTGACGTTGTTGCAAACGAAACTACATTATTCTCACAACAATAAAGATAATTATGTCTGTGTTTCCACTTTATAACGCGAAAGAAGTCTATGAATCAAACAAAAGATTTAAATTCGTAGGTTCTACTAACTTTAATGTACACTCATGTCCAAAAATTAAGAATAATTAGGAGTCACGCGGAAATCGAACTCTAAAATAAATATATCACCTATAAAATCACTACATACATCTTCAAGAATCATATGCAAATTTCAGGAAATAACGAGATGACACCGATGGTACGTCACAATGACAAGAGTGTATACAGTGGAATACAGGCAAAGAAGTAAAATTGTTCGCAGGTGCTTTATAAGCTTTTCAGTGCAATAACCGAATAGTTATGACACTAAGGACGCATTTGGATGATTTTTTACGTGGTAGAATTATAGGCCGTCTGGAATGTGGGCGTACCCAACTGGAAGTATCAGACGAACTTGGAATTGCCCAAAGTGTCATCTCCAGGCTTTGGCAACGATTCCAAGATGATGGTAATGTGAGTAGACGTTACAGCACAGGTCGCCCCAAATTCACAACGCCGAATGAGAACCGGTATTTGGCAGTTACTGCCAAAAAGAAACAGGCGGAGCACAGCCTCAGACCTGTCTCGTCAGCTCTCTTCAGCTACTGGTACGACAATTTCAAGGCAGACCCTGTACAGACGCTTAGGGCAGTGGTCTATATGCTCGTAGACCTGTCAGATGCGTTCCACTTACTGGAACTCACTGTCGCCTGCGGTTAGCCTGAAGTAGAGAGCATGCGTTGTGGACACCGCAACAGTGGGCTTGTGTGATATTTTCCGCCGAGTCCAGGTTTAGCTTGCGGTTTGATTCTCGCCGGACTTTCATATGGAGAGCTCCAGGTACCCGTTACTACCAAGAAAACATCTTTGAACGACACCGTTACGGTGGTGCAGGAGTCCTCGTTTGGAGTGGAATTATTCTGGGTTCCAGAACTGACCTGCATGTTGAAATTGGAACCATGACAAGCCAAATCTATCGGGACGTCATTCTGAAACAACATGTACGTTTGTTTCGGGGCGCCATGGACGCACACTTTGTGTTTATGGATGACAACGCCCGTCCTCACAGTGCAAACATCGTAAGCGAATGCCTTCAATCGGAGGATGTCACCCGTATGGACTGGCCAGCATTCTCACCGGACTTGAATCCAGTAGAGCACGTGTGAGACATGCTTGGCCGACGAGTTTCAGCCCGTGAACCTCCTCCTACATGTCTACCGGAACTTCGGAGAGCATTGCTTTTTGAGTGGTGTTATATCCTCCAAGATCAGATCGATAATTTGATACTCGGCATGCCTAGGCGTTGTACGGACTGTATTGCATCGTCTGGGAGACATACAATGTATTAATAATCATGCTAACCATGTAATATTCGTTTATTGTAAATAGGGTTTTTTTTTTTTTTTTTTTTTTTTTTTTTGTAATTTTCTCCAGGGAGAAAAAATTGCTAATTTTTTTAATAATATCAAACATATAGCATCTTTTTTTGCTCTTTACCTTTTGTTTAATAAATAAGCTTTACAAATAAGTCAAATTTGTTTTGCTTCTAACTCTTCCTTTGCCTGATTTTGCATTATCCTTAATTTATGGACATGAGTGTAGAATAAGATAAAGAAATTTAAATGGGTTTTAGCATAAGTCTAGCAAATTTTCACTGTTCTACATTCTTTACACGACAATAGTTTGTAATTAAAAAATACATCGCGTTTTTAAGCACTATGCATCTTTTAAAGTGACTTATAATTTACGAGGTATTCAAAAAATCCCCAAAGCTATAATTACGCGGTAGTTGGAAATTTCCACATTAAATGATTTCTAACTTCAAGAATAGCTTTCGTAAGTACTTTATATAAAATATTTAAAAAAAAAATTCGTAATTAACGTTAAATTATTTAAAGAAGGTGGAATCCTGATCTCTAATTTAAAATTAAAAATTTGACAGTACTGTTTGGAGATGGTCATAGTGCTTAGTCTTATCTGATCTAGTTGAGATGTGGATGTTTTGATATCTCAGAAACAGGTGGAATTTCGGCTATGCCGTGTAGCGTTGCGCGCCTCCAACTTGCACGCAACCAAGAGGTGGCTGTTGAAACTGGATAAATGACAGAGTCTTGTTAAGGGTTTAAGTCCCTTTTTATTCAACGTAATAAATTACAAGTGCGTGCTCTTGACGTTCACAAACTACGCCAACTCGGCGGTAAAAAAAAAAAAAAAAAAAAAAAAAAAAAAATAAGAACCTGAAAAGAAACTAATGACAAGACTCTAACTACGAGGCTCTCTAAAAGTAACTAACCTCACCGCGTTTTACAATACCGCTGCTAATTCAGCAAACTTGAAGATCACGTTGAACGGTTAACAATTCTTCCAGGCAAGCACACAGGCCGAAACGCGGGGTTCTTCAATTTCTGGCTAACTACCTCCGTGAAGTAAGAACAGCACACCTCGAACTCGTTTCCTTTCTATTTAACTCGGAATACTTCCGCTGATAATTTGAATCCTTGCGCGTTCTACTAAAATTTACATACTCTGGCATTGGCAGTTCCAGGGGAAAGTAAGGCTTGACTGGAAAGATAGTTTAAACTTAAAATAAATGTTAGTTAAAATAAATATAAACCCTACAGCCGTAGGCAGCGAAACTATTCAAATCAACAAGTATTTCTCACCTTTTTAACTGTTTCATTCACTCCTTAATAAATAGAATTTCTTCTTTCTTAACATGAAAGAAAGGCAGAAAAAATCTTGCCCAAAGGGTTTGTTAAGGATTTTCTACGCTATCGTTGAGCTTGCAGTCTTCCAGTCTCTGTCCTACTCACTCCTGCTAATCCATTTATTTTTATACTTTTAGGTTTATCATTAAGCTTGTAGGGACATCAGGTGTTTTTGAAGCAAGACTACGTACATGAACGATGAGCAATGCCTTCGCCGGGGTTCACACCGGGACCTCTCGAATAAGCGCCGTGTGATAACCGTTAGCATATTTCACAAGTGCACATCAGCGTAGCCACTGAGGGAAGGGCTTCGAAAATGGACCAATGAGATTCTATTGAGCTAATTTGTGACACTAAATCCTCGTGCATGTGAGCGTATATGTTGCTTATATTTTAATTTGCATTTTTTTCGCAGTTATAAATATATTGCGTAATAGTAGAAAATCCTGCAGTGCTTTCATTTTCTGAGTTTAATGAATCGCTGACATTTCACTTTCGCGATTTTGATCAGGCATTAATATTTGGATTTAATTTCACGGCATATTATCGCTCTTTACATCGAGAAAATGACTCAAGCTACAATTAGTCTCGAGTATTACAGATTTTCAGAGGCTGTTCACACATTTAGTAGACGATGTATATTGTATTCACAAAACTAAATTACATAAAATTCTTGTGTTTTAAATGTTCAATTTGACATCCCTTATTCTGAACTATCTTTCGACACCGCAATTTCCAGGATAATAATGCCTTTTGAAGTGGCAGAAGAGATATTCTATCCCATTCCTCCCGAACAGTTTCCAGAGTCCTGTTAGGGTTTTGGGACAGTGTTTGGATAATGCAGTTTTTAAAAGTCCGAAAGCACAAAAATCCATAGGTGACACTTCAGGAGATTTAGTAGGGATATCAGTGAAGGGTATGGCTTTGATGCCAGTTTTTTGTTCCATTTCTTTTAGGAAATTTACAATGGATTTTGATGTGTGACTGCTAGCTTTGTCCTGATGGAATCTCACAGATGGGTGACACTGTGGGTAAAGCGATGGTATTTCATTCAGAAAAATTGACGATAAAATATGTTCCTGATAGTATTTGGAGTTAATCTTGACATTTTTTTGCACTCTCTCTTTATTTTTAACTTGTCATTATAAGAAAAACCAGCAACAATTATGAATCCCTTAGAAAAACGTTTTTTCGATTCTTTGAACCATGTACTTAAATTTTTTCCTCCCCTTTTATGATAATAAATGGCTCTTTTATTATTACAATCATTTAAATACACCCATGCTTCATCTATTGTGACAATTGTTTTCCATTTTTCTTTGGATAAGGGTTTCTCATATAGAATTTTGCAGCGTGTCCTGCGTTGAGCGATACGCTTTGGAAGAACACGATGCACGTTGCGGTTTTTCGCTTTCTTAAGATTTAAATCAACGTTTATCATTTTGTTTACAGTGGACACCGAGCATTTTAATGATTTTGCAACTGTCCTTTGACTAGGGGGATTTTCTTTTAACATTAAACAACGTACCTTTGCAATAGTCGAAAGATGTCCGTTTTTTCCTTGGATACTTGTTTGGAATTTTTGTCCCACTTGAGGCTCCAATTTGACGTTTTTTTCCCTTCTTATTGATGATCGACCTATCGACGCTTTAGATATCACAAAACCATGACTCTCACATCGTTTTTGGATAACGAAGTGTGCATATTTCTCTTCGGAAAGAGCGTAAATGTAGCCTTCGAACCACACTGCTTTGTTAAATTCGCCATTTTGAATAAAAACAAAACTTTCAAGCCACAGACGATAATTCTGACTTTTAAAAATATAGTACAATTACAATTACTTCTTTTGCGATAAACGAGTTTTTATTACCGCTTACCAAAATCGTGTAAAAAATGTGCGAACAGCCTCTGTACTAACACTGTGGATTAAGAGAATTCAAATGTATATATTTATTAGAGCTGAGAAGGACTGGAAGTGTTACAATGAATGCAGTGTTTTCTTATTTCAGCACTTGCATTCTTTTGAATTTTAAAGTGTAAGATTCAGAATACATATTGTGTATGATCTGATTATATCCATTATTAAAACTAAAAGTTATATGGGAATAAATTGAATATATTCGTTGTGAATAAGATAAATTTATTTTGTTTGATGAGTATTTCTTGTTTAGACAGTGCATTTAAGAGTAACAGTTATTAAATGGGAAATTTAATACAATAAATATATACGCGAATGCAATTTGTAATGGTCACTTTGAATAAAATTCTGCATTGGCTATTATTATAGAACATCTTTTTCATACAGACTGCAATAAAATGTGCTGACTTCTATTTACGTATATAATTGGTGTAAATATTTTTCTCATATGCATAGTTTTATCTAAAGATAGCATTTGTTCTCAGATATTTATCACATATTTCATCTTATTTACCACTTATTGACTAATATCACATGGATATTTTTGAGGAGTGTCCAACATGTGTTTGTATTGATTTCAAGTTCTTTCAATCAGGTAGTGAAATCCTCACAATTGCTTAGATTTGATCTAATTACGCAATGAAAAGTTTCAGAAGAAATCGGCGATGCTTTAATTATTTTGTAATATCAAGGAGCTTGAAATTGTACAGAAAATTGCGTGGCAAAATATTTTCAACCATCTTGCTTAAATCTTTAAGCACGTGAAAGGTCATGTTGATATAACAGAAATATAACTGGATGCCCATTGGTCCAACCTAGAAGCCAGCTCCTTCGGTGGCTACACAGATGTGCACTTGCGAGAACCGTCAAACCACGAAGGTATGCAGAAAGGAGGGAGAAAATATCTTATAGTTTTTTTTTTTTTTTTTTTAACTTATGCTAAGGCCCTCATTTTTCAAAGAAATCTTCCAGATTTTTTTTAGGGTATAAAAGGAATTGTTTGAAAAGAAATTTCTATGTTATTTTTTTTGGCTGTATGCTAATCTCCTTATTCTATATTAGTTTTAAATTTTTACCCTGAAATCCTGTTTAAAATCAAACGGCGAACTCTAGGTGTACCCAGACCGGGCTCACCGATCATCTAGAACAACTGAGAATCTGTATTCTTTGTTTCTCCGTATCTCATCGGTCAGTTCATTGACAGCAGTGCTCGTTTCAGCACTCTTTTCGAAGCTCTTTTCAATCAGTGTGCCCACTTTGGGCACATCCACAGAATTAAATGATAAGTGCTATCTTCACAAAATTTTACTTGTGTACTCCTGTAGGCCTAATTAGACTGCCTACCTTTTTTTTTTTTTTTTTTTTTTTTAATAAAAACTCCAACTTAAAAAGGTAACTTGCCGAAAAGGGTTAAGTATTTTAGGGAGTTAACTATTTTCATTCTGCTTCCTTCGATTTCGAATCGTGGAAGTCTTGCTACGTTTTACGAGGGTCTGTGAATAATTAGGGCGTGGGATTTTTCTTCAGAAATTATTAACGTTTACTGTTTGCGTAGAGAATTGCGATTTTCTACTGTGTTGCTTACATTTCTTTGTAACTCGGCTCTCGAACAATCACTCATAACAAAAGCCATGAAAGCTATGCATTTAGAGTGTTAAGGCCATTTGTGCTTAGTGATTTTGTCAAATTCCAGATTCTAAAAATCTGCACTTAGGCATGAGGCCCGTGGACAGACTCTGACATTTTGAGTCATACCGTGGTTGTTAGTTATAATTACACTGCGTTTGTTAGTGAAGTAATCTTGAAAACTTTCATAATTGTTTTTTGTGGACAGTTTATATTTTTTAATGTTCCTAGAACCTCCGGCCAGCAGCACGAATCGAAGGTTTTTTGGATGTGTAGGCACATCAAAGCCGAGTCCTCATTCTGCACTTTATTTTATCATCTGCTGTAGAACCTCACATTGATTGCAGGTACAGTGTTTTTATTGGAGAACAACCCGAATTGGTGTGTTGGGCTTTGAAATATGATGCCTGAACTGGTACTTGATATCCAGATTAGTCTTGTTATTTCGTATTTAATTTTAACTGCTATTTGTCCTGACATTAAAAAAAAATTATTTAGGCATGGAAAGATATATTCAGTGGATTTGCTGTTTCTAGAATATTTGTTAAATTTTAAACTTCGAAAATCCTGCGAAAGACTTAAGGAATGCAAAATCCCTCTCTCCCCTCACTCACAAGAAAGGACTTAATGAGCATTTTAAATACCGAACTAAAACAAACTGATAACGATGCAAAATTTTCATTTCCTAAAAGATGAATCACCTGTGTCTGCTGTACCTTATGTTGGAGTAATATTAGTAGAGAGAGTTTGAGATGAATTTGCAGTGGGGAATTCTACTTTGATTCGATTTTTACTTCCTTGCAGTAAAAAGTTCAGTAAAAAGGAAGTATTGTAATCGCGAAAAGCTTCAGGCAACATATTTCAACGAAAATATCCATTTTGACCGTTATCGAATGCAATTTAACGATGTTTTTCCGTGATATCTGTACGTAAGGACAGAATAAGAGACTCTTTTCCTCCCCCCCCCCCCCAAAAAAAAATTATAAAACTGCTTTAAAATGAATTCTGAAGAGAATTTTTCGTGGCGTCTGTACGAACGTATGTACGTACGTATCTCGCATAACTGAAAAACGAGTAGCCTCAGAACGTTGAAATTTTGTATATAGGACTGCTATAACATGTAGATGTGCACGTCGTATTTTGGTTGCAGTTTCTCAGCTCAGTGGTCTCAGTTTCTTTACTTTTATATGTTTGTAAATTGTACATTTTTTCCTTTAAAAATGATTGAATAATTTTGTTGTTATCTTCCGGTTAAGGTTTTTATGCCTTTCGTAATTCTGGAAGTAACATTTGTACAATTATCAACAATTTAAAAGCTTGTAGCGTTGCGCGCCTCCAACTTGCACGCAACCAAGAGGTGACTGTGAAAACTGAATAAAAGACAGAGTCTTGTTAAGGGTTTAAGTCCCTTTTTTTTCAACGTAATAAATTACAAGTGCGTGCTCTTGACGCTCACAAACTGCGCCAACTCGGCAGTCAAATAAAAATAATAACGTGAAAAGAAACTAAAGACAAGACTCTAACTACGAGGCTCTCTAAAAGTAACTAACCTCACCGCGTTTTACAATACCGCTGCTAATTCAGCAAACTTGACGATCACGTTGAACGATTAACAATACTTCCAGGCAAGCACACAGGCCGAAACGCGGGGTTCTTCAATTTCTGGCTAACTACTTCCGCGCTCGTGAAGTAAGAACAGCACACCTTGAACTCGTTTCCTTTCTATTTAACTCAGAATACTTCCGCTGATAATTTGAATCCTTGCGCGTTCTACTAAAATTTACATACTCTGGCATTGGCAGTTCCAGGGGAAAAGTAAGGCTTGACAGGAAAGGTAGGTTAAACTTAAAATAAATGTTAGTTAAAATAAATATAAACCCTACAAGCTGTTTAAGTGTGGTTAAGTTTTAAATAACATGGCGGACATATTTGTTTACATTTGAAAAGCAGAATTGTAGATTTGTTACCAATTTAGAGAGACTAAGCTTCGCAACAGAAAAATAACGCCCTCATTTATTATTGCGAATTAAATCATGCCTAATCCTTTCTGGAATTTTTTCGAGGAAACAAGTGTTTAAGATTTACTTCGTAATTTTTAATGCAAATATTTCGAGATTTTATGTATTTTTCCTTGTCGCGAAGTGAGAACTGAATTAATTGAATGAGAAATACCCAATCATCTGTGCAAAACTGTTTCTTTTCTGTTTTGTTTTCTTAATTTCTTTCATACATCGTTTTAGCTTTATTATAATATTTGAATAGAACATGTGGCAACGATAATTCTTCAAATGATATAAATTTAGTGCATTCAGAGTGTTGTTATAGTAAACAAATATAGTGAATTTTAAAGAGTGCATTTATTCTATTGTGGTTTATGCGCTGTCGACGAAGTAGATTTAGATTAATCCAATCAATTTAAATGAAATTCAAGAAAAAAATGCGTATAATTTAATATTTCGTACAAGGAAGTCGTGGTGTACACATCAGATTTTTTACCTTTCATTTGATTTTCCAGTTTGTAATTTTGTTTTTGTTGTTTTTTTATTGCTTGGAAATGCCTTATGTATTTTATGGATGTAGAAAATTTTATTGTTCCCAAGCTTCTCTTTTCTTGAATAGCAAATATTTCCCTCATAACATCAGCTTCAGGGCTTAATTTCTAAAAGTAAGAAGTGCCGGAACTCTATAGAAGACGTCAGGAAAGAGAAACCAAGAATAAAATGACTATTAAAATCATTAACAATTTAAAAACTGAATAGTTAATTAATAATTATGTAATTGTAGAATGGATGTTAACAATGAATATTTATTAATAATTTAATTGATAATTATTATTTAATTCATAGTTAATTTACTATTGTTTATTAATTGAATAATTAAGGATTAAAGTAATTAAATGATTAAAATTAAATAAAATGCAAAGAGGTTTATTAAAATTTGATGATAAATTTTTAATATAATTTTATTGCTAAAAATAAAATTTTCGAGATCACATTTCTACTCAAATTGTTGTTCAGTTACATAAAAGAAGTGAAGCCTTCTTATTTAGGGCTGCGGTGCACTCCGGCTAAAATTAGAATTTATCCCAAAAACCAAGAAGTACCGGAGCCGACCTCGGGTGGGCTCCGGCACAATTTAAGCTCTGATCAGCTTTAAACAGAGATCTGTGTGAATAGCTTATCCAAAGACCTTGAATGGAATGAGAGTATTTTGGTTTTGCATTTGGAGAGGAATGTGTACTTTGGTTCTCCAAAAAGCAGATGTTGTATGTGCTCAGTTTAGCTTTTGTTTGGAATGTATAATCCGATATTTCAATTTTGGGAGGGGGGAGATATACCTCCTAACATTCAAAATTTAGATAATTTTAAAGAGTAAGAATGCTTTACTTTAGTTAAAACGTGTAGAATTTCTGAAAAAAATTCATAAAAAATTTCATTCATAGAAATCCTCACTCTTTAAATCTTATTTTTATGCAACGGAAGTTCAGCGTAGAGGTATAAAATAACGTAACTTGCATAAAAAATAAAGCTGATAAGATAAAGTTCATTGGAGATATATTTCTGAATATCATGATTTGCCCGAACGTCAGTAATTATCAGATAACATTAGACAGCGGATGGTCTTAATAAATGTTAGACCTTAATATGCTTACAAAGGTAATTTGTAGCACAAAGTAGGTCAAACAAAGTTAAACAAAGTCGGTCCCGCGCCGTGCCATTCAGCTGTTCAGCCGTATATCCGAAATGGCGCAAAATGTATACTTTTCATGACATATACTATATTTCCGTGTAACGAAAGGAATTGGGAAATAATAAACAATGTTTAGGTACAAATAGTCATTTTAAGACGTCTAAGGTGTAATCATAATCAATTTATCAGTTGACAAAAATAATTGCATGATGGGTATAAGAGTTTTTAATTCTTTATACGAAATTATACCTGAAACGTGTGAACGTAACGGAGCTATACGAGGAAGTAACATATCATCCAGTTTCGTCACAAACAAGTGAAAAAGACAAAATACTTTACAATAAAATGAAAAATATTCTATGTAGAATAACTCCAATTACTTGCTCTGCTTGGCATTTTATACACAAATTCCTCACCACGAGTCAGACTCGTAACTTTTGTTTATGGCACAAATTCTTTATCACGAGACAGACTCGTGATAGGCAGTTATAGGCCAAAGGGTTAAGAGCTGGATTTTGTGAAGAATGAATTGAATTATAGGAAAAATATAAATATTTCGAGTTCATAAAATTAATTTATAATTACTTTCATAAATAAAGCAAGTTAATATATTCAACAAAAATGAAGAGGTTAGTGGCAAAAGTTTAAAATTTTTAAACGACGATAAATTTAACTGATGACCTGATTTTTAAACGCCACAAAAATATCTTGATGAACTGATTTTTAAACGGCGAGATGAACTGATTTTTCAACTGCAAAAAAAATCTTGATGAAATGATTTTTAAACGGCGAGATGAACTGATTTTTTAACTGCAAAAAAATATCTTGATGAACTGATTTTTAAACGCCGAGAGAACTGATTTTTAAACGGCAAAAATATATCTTGATGAGTATACTTTTAAACGCGGAGATAAACTGATTTTTTAACGCCAAAAAATACGTTGATGAACTGATTTTTAAACGGCAAAAATATATCTGGATGAACTGACTTTTTAACGCCAAAAATATATCTTGATGAACTGACTTCTAAACGCCGAGATAAACTGATTTTTAAACGCCAAAAATATGTTGATGAACTGGTTTTCAAACGGCAAAAAAATATCTTGCTGAACTGATTTTTAAACGCCGAGATGAACTGATTTTTAGATGCCAACAAATATCTTGATGAATATTTAAACATAAACAAAAAAGACCCATAAAACCGTAAAACAAATTTATTTTTACTTGTACACACCAGATGACTACAACAACATTTGTGTTAGAAATACAAAACAAAATGTAAAATTTACATCCCGCATCTCTGGAGATCAAAAAATTTTCCAAAAGCCCCTTTCCGGGTGGCACCATTCTCCTCTTAAATAATAATCTCCTTTTCTTTTTTTTTTTTCAAAGCTGCTTTATGTGCCACCCGGACGTTTTCTTCTCTTCTCTCTTTACTTACTTCTTGACTTGGGGGGCCCCTCCTTTTTTTTTCACTTTCTCGCCTTCTTCTTTCGTTCAACCTGTAACTTACAACAGATCTCTTTATTACAGCCCACTACTTTCAACATTTATAATTCATTACATCACATATTATTTTGTATTTCACAATTAGAATTCAATACTACTTACCGAGGATAGAACTTGAGACCGTTTCGTAGAAGCGAAGTGTCTTGCCAATCTCTCTCTGGGGCCCCGCAAGTAATTGATTCTCTTCGGTATTTCAGTCTTCCCACTTCAGGAGTTCTGCATACAAGGTAAGTTTTTTTTTTTCCCCCACTCTTCAGCAATCTGAAAATAAAAATTGTTATTATTGGTTACAGTTATAAACGAATATCTAGATTATGCGAAAAGTAAAGTTAAACCGGACTTTCTTGCCCTCCATACTTTAACGCTCAAACGTACGCAGCTAACACGTTCCTCAAAGCACTAATGCTGAAATCTCAATGTATAACCATATTTCATTTAGATTTTGAGGATTATTATTTATTCTAAGCTGTCAAATTAAAGACAAAACTCGCACTTCATTCGTACGCACATAGAGGTGGCGCAAGATCTCAATATAGATTTCAGTAACTTCAAACCGCAATCATTCAGTTAATAGACTGCTTCATCAAAGATGTACGGTGTTAACAATTTAATCCGAAGAACATTTGCTTTCGCTTTCGAAGCGATTGAAAAAGATTTGTTGACACAGAAAATTCCAATCAACCGTTCTTTCGCTGCATGACGTTTGACGTTATGCTTGAAAAACCGACAGTTTGCGTTTCACTCCCTCTATCTTCTATAGCTACCCCTTTAACATGGTACCCTTGTCCTACTCAGTACAGCCAAGAGGAATGGGAGCTTGCACTGTTTATTAACGACTCCAGGTTAAAACCTGAATTGCAGTTCTAGGCAACTGGAAAGAACCAAGAACACGCAACTTGCCTTACCTTGTTCATACAAATGCAGGGAAGCAGTTGCATGGTTTGCAGTGGAATCATCAAACATATTTCTTTCATACATCAAATATATGAACAACGTATGTAAGGCTGTTTAGGGATGCGATTGGCCCAGACGGGTTTTGGTAATGACTAATAACGCTGGTGTCAGAATTTTCGGAAACAGAAGATATCTCTTCAGTGGACAGACCAGTCTGTTCAACACACTTCAGTCCTACTAAGCATGCATTGGATAAGAAAACTGCACCGAGCCCGATGTCTGTCAGGATCTAAATAGTGCACATTCTGAAGACTTGCATGGAATTCCAAAGCAATTCACTGAACTGTGTGAAGATCCCGTATTCTGTCCGAAGTCACCATACCACATATTAAATAAAGATTTCTCTGTCGGTTCCTATAAATACGACTTAAAATTTAATGTTTTGAGATTGATCAATTGGCAAACATGGTGATTTAAAGCAAGTATTATAAAATCCCTCATAACCGCCAATATCAAAATAAAGTAG
The DNA here is from genome assembly GCF_044657685.1 of Stegodyphus dumicola. NCBI lineage: Eukaryota > Metazoa > Arthropoda > Arachnida > Araneae > Eresidae > Stegodyphus > Stegodyphus dumicola. The sequence goes on along the minus strand of NC_140771.1, from coordinate 256,018,275 downwards.
TTTTGAAGATCTAAATTTAAATCCGAAATTTAGGCCTGTGAGATAAAAATATATGAAATGGGATAAGAAGAAAATAAGCTGGCTACTAATATATAAAAGGAATGGGCTAAGAAACATGGAAAACATCTGTGTTGCGTTTCTGCTGCCCACCATAACAAGTCTTATCCAACCAATGAATTATCCAGATTGCAAAGGAACGAGCGACCAATTCCATTTTTGCTCCTTGCTATACGGACTCTGAAGGAAGGAATTTTATCTCTACTCTAATAAAAGACCTTTATAAATTACTCGGCATAGACAAAACCCAAGCGAATCCTTTATACCCACAGCCATGGTAGAGAGGTTTGACCGAACTACCTTTAGTAACCACTCGCTAATTCTTTCCAGAAATCAACAGTACTGGGACCACATGTTAACTGGCCCACCGTAGTGCTATCCCGATCTCAGACGCCCTTCCGTCGTCATCTTTGCGATTTATTGTTTGATTGCTCTTCGCATCGCCTGAGGTGCCATTCTCCAGGCATGGTTTCAAATCGTGCTCAATTTTGCTCGACAGCAAGTGACGGAGAAGATTAAGGCCCAGTTCGACACGAGAGCTACAGGACATCAATTTAACAAAAATGACAAAGTGTGGTTATGGAATCCAATTCGAAGGAAAGGAGTTTCTCCTAAACTACAGTCACCCTCGGACGGTCCTTACACAATCCTGAACAGGTAAACAACTAAAAGTACATGGGAGCACCAAACACTTCACTACCGAATCAAACAGGTATTGTCCCAATACACTAACCAGCTAGAGTATGAAATACTTGAACTAAGTATATGCTATTTCTAAGTAATACTGAAGTTATACATCGGAGTTGTTAATTTAAACATAAGCAGATAATAGCATAAAATTACATACAAAGTTACACAAACTGTTTAGAATACTCATTAAAATATTCGATTACGTAAATATAGTAGAGCTGATATTTTGAAGATCGTTGTACTGGAAATTTTACATTTTTATGGAAGTATATAAACATACGCGATTTGATTTTGCTAATATATTGGGAGTCTGATTCTTGTTATGTGACATTTGTTACAGGGCATTATTTGTTATTTGAGCTCAAATCTTTCAAAGTTTATAAATAAAGCTCATGGTCTCAGCTCAGTAAGTTAGGTATTTTGGAGCAATATGGAAATTATTAATGTATCGCGGAGTCAATTATTCGTGAGTGACCTAGACATTGCTCTTTCGTTTCGGCTTTATCGTTTTCGGACTTAACTTGTGAATCGGCATAGGTCCAGTCCTAAAGCACCGAGCTTTTTTGCGTACCTTCAGAATGATTTTTGGATATAGGTTGTGTTGAGCTATCACCAGTCTTCTAAACTTTTTTTTTTCCAATGAACAGTAACAGGAAAAAAAAAAAAAAAAAAAAAAAAAAACAGCTGTAACAGAGTCCATTAATCTAACATATCTCTTGCCTCCCAGTAACGCTCGGCGAAAAAAGTCTTGCGCAGAGTAGGACAATGAGATAGATGTGCGGCATCATCTGTGAAGATGATATTATAGGCAGTCATGTCCGGTGGCAAGGCGGAATTCAGCGACGGCTCTACGCCTTGGGCCATTACACAAATTCGGGATAACATTCTTCCAAGACTTATGAGAAACACGATTATAGAGATCTTCCTGAGCACCTACTTTGATAGATCTTTTAATAAGGTCCCTAATAGCATGGAAAGGCAAAGGACGAGAAATATTCTGCATGATTAAAGCACCCTTTTTTGCCGAGAAGTCGGCTTTCTTGTTACCTGGAATCCCACAGTGGGTAGGAACCCACTGCAGGACTATAATTTTCTCAAGCGAAGCAGGGCTTGTAGATGATGTCGACAATCCAATATATCCTGTGATATAGGATTTGCATCTGAAACGATAACCAACAGAGCAGCTCGGGAATCACTGAGTATAACAACTCTTGTGAATTTTTCCAAGTGGCATGGTAGCTGGTACAGAGCTGTGCGAATCGCAGCAATTTCACCGTCAAACGCAGTACCTGGTCCTATAGGGATGTAAAAAGAGAAAATTTCCAGTCTTTTAAGGGGACTCTTACACCTTAAAACCCACAAGATCTTCGATTATCTAACTGTTGCAAGAATTGGGATAACTTATTTATTTTAAAAGCAATTACTTCCAACTTTGTACAGCTGACTACGTAATATAGCTGATCTCTGAAATAGTAATGAGAAAGTTTGTGTTGCCACAAATATTTTTATAATTTAATACGCTTTGTGACACAATTTTTTGTCATGTTTCCACCTTGCGCGCACAGTTTAAAACATTCTGTTACATATTTTAATTCCATATTTAATATGTAGCTTTTATAACATTTGGAAATTACTATGAACCAAAATTTCTAAGAATATCATGTTAAATTTTTATTTTATTTGGAGTTGAGTTTATAAAATGTATTTTATTAAAAAAAATTGTAATGTTTTCGTCCGTAAAATTTTTTAATATTAAAATATTCATCAGATTTTTGGTTCAGTTAGAAAATAGTGTCCATATAAAGAATTCCATCCAATTTCAAGTATGTACCATTAGCCATTTTTAAAATATCATGCGCGCGAGGTGAAAACATGGCGAAAACTTTTGTCACAAAGCGAATTAAATTACAAAAATATTTGTGGCAACACAAACTTTCTGGTTACTAGTTCCCAAAGCAGTTATATTACGTAGTCAGCTGTAAAAAGTTGGAAGTAATTGTTTTTAAAATAAATCAAATATCCCAATTCTTGCAGCAATCACATATTCCAAGATCATGAGGAGTTTAAGGTGTATGAGCCCCCTTAAAGTTAGAATCTAGATTGGTGGGTTTCCGAATGTGTGAGACGGCAGAAACATAGATAATGGTCTGCATCTCCTTTGACTCCACACACACCATTGGAGAGATTCCTTTTCAGAAAATAATCTGGATATGGGACATGACCGGTGAGGTAATAAGTTAGAAAGAGCTTGGAGCTTCAGATTTCTGCCGATGTTTGGAAAGAACCAAGCTGAACGGCGACGTAGTTCGGATCCCTAAGTCATCAGATTCTAAGTATAGATCGTTCATTACGTTCATTTATTTATTGACTTGGTGTTTGATTTGTTGTACGTTATTTATTGAAATTATTATTTTAGTATTGCATTGGTGTTCATTTATTGATTTTCCTTAGTTGTAATTATGGCTACCTGTCCGGGAGTCTCACTGCCCGGGATACGCAGTCTTTGGGAAGGGAAAATGCTATGAATTTTGTACATAAGGTAAATAATTTTAATGAGCCTATGCGTAAATTGTAGTACCTCCTGTAAATTGTAACGTGAAAGGCCTCAGAGGGCGAAGCATTGTCACGAGAACAGGGCTACAGGGTTAAGTCCAATTTAACATCATAACGTTAACATTATAACGTTTGGCTGCCTTGCCAAACTGACGAAATAGCACGAAGTATTGTCGCCAAGCTTAGCGACATTTTGGCCCGATTCTTGTGTAACTCGATCTCTGTGTAATTCTTAACTGTGTAAACCTTACAACAATTTCAAGAAATCGAAGGTAGTGGAAAGTTTTCGGCGAACAGGGGAAAACTATAAAAAATTGGAGAAAGCATTAGTTTTTCAATTTAGTTTAGAGTATAGCTCAGATCACTCTGCGAGCTTGTAATATTAGCGGTCATAAAAGTGGCTTGCAATCTTAATGATAATAATGGATTTACTTTTGTAATATTATTTTATTATTCAAATTTTATTCCGCTAAATGAGCAGAAAAAGGCTGAAGTTCCAGAACTGTAAAGGGTTTTTGGAAAAATTAATTTCAGCAAGCTCTCATCGGTGCGCACATAATAATATAAAAAAGAGTGTCCTTTTTTGTTTGTAATTCATACAAATCTATAATTTTATTCAGTGTTTCGTATTTGTACATGGCTGAATTTAGTTGCCCAACATGTTTGATAAGCGAGAGCTGTTAGGCCAGTCAAGGACATGTTGGAAAGTCTTGTTGTATGTCGCCGACCATTGTCCTGTCGGAAAGCAGAACCTGGACCATAAGCTAGCACAGGCAGTACGATCGACTGCAGAATTTAATCAACATACCTTTGAGCAGTTAGAATACCTTGCAGCATGAGTAATGGTGAACGGCTGTCTCATCTCATCGCTCCTCAATCTATCACACCCTGTGTTCTGCTCGGTTACAAATGGTACATTGGATCGCTCACCTCTCCGTCTTCAGACACGTACACAGCGGTCATCAAGTATCGACAGAAAAGTGGGATTCATCACTGAATATCACTTTCTCCGATCGGACACTGTCCAGCTTGAGCGACAGCGGCACTATGTAAGACGATACTGCTTATGGTGGAATGTCAATGGTAAGCATCTTAATAGACGTCAAGATCATAACCTCAGCGTCACATAGTCTGCTGCGAATCGTATGCCTGGATATTTCAGAATCCCTGCGAGTTTGCAAATGGCATTTAATCGCTGATAGCATAACATAAGCACGAACACACCACTTTGACCAATATTCAGATCCGTTTATTCAGCCAACCTGCCTCTTTTATCCCTATGATGCGACCCTTCTCCAAGTCTGACAAATTGTTTGTAACGTCGTCGAGTACGTCTTAAAGGCATCTTTAATTGCAATGCCACATTACAAATTTATTACAATCTATCCAAGCCGTCAGCATATCAGAGGTTGTAAATGCTTGTCCCTCATCACACCTGCCCTTTAACATTCTACCAGCTGTAAACTTCAGACGCGCACTGTATCGCTCCTCTATTCTGAATGATGCTGCAAATTTAATCATTTACTTAACAAACCACATTTGCATGCTGTGTTTCGAGATTGCTTTTTTTTCCAACAGTTTTATGTTTACAATGTTCCCACTGACATTTACTGTTCCACTGACAAAAGTATTTTTCCCTTGCTATGTAATTTCTTTTAAAAGAGATGACGCATAATTCCATGAACCAGATCATGAGACTAGTTTCCTTTATTGTAGCTCTCGAGATAACAAACCAGGTAAAAAACATACAGAAACTGAGGAAAATTTAATCAAAGCGTGTGACGTGAAAATTAATAGATTGAGAATGTGGTGGAGTTCCTGGTGCATAACCTGAAAGATTATATATGCCGAATAGACGTAGAGACACTAAGTTAATTTAAAGCAGGAAGAAGGGAAAAATGGGCAGTGCTTTCGCCGGGACTCGAACCATGGACTTCAAATACGCGCCGAGTGTGCTGGCCATTACGCCACGAAGGCATGCTAAGCGGGAGAAATACTTTATATACTTCCCCCTTTAAAAGGGCGACTGGAGATTAAAGGACCCAATCGCCAGATCCTGGTGGCGGAGAATCATCATCCAGCACCTTTTTTAGTTCGGGTGCCGCCGCAGAGACAATAGGTAATTTTTGAAAGTAGGAGAGATGAAAAGTGAGCAATGCCCTCGCCGGGGTTTGAACCACGGACCTTTCGAATACGCGCCGAAGAAATGAGGAATGAAATGGTATAAAACTTGCACCAGTTTCATTATTAGAAAATACAGACCAAGGAACGATGAGCGGTATGGTCATGGGTATCAAAATGTTGTACAAAAGACGAATGCCATTTGGCTTATTCTTCACTTCAAGATGATGAGAGTTGTAGAATAAGGTTAGTTGTATGTGCACTGCTTCCATCTCTGTTAATATATCTTTGTGAATCAGATGTTTTAAACGGAATTAGATATAACTACCTTGCAAATGAACATGAAGCAGCAAAGTAGACTGGAAGTGAAACCTAACCTATACCTACTAATGCTGTCTCAGATTTGGTGGGAAAACAATAATTTCAATTTTCCATTGATATATCCAAAAATTTTAAAAATAAATAAAACAAATGCAAACAGAAATAAGAATCTCATCATCCTGATTTGAGGCTGCAGCAGACTTGGTAGGCACAAGCATTTTGTTGTTGTTATCAGATGTCAAAAACAACTGCAAACGAAAAGTTACGGACACCTTTAAAATCACTCAAATGAACTACAAGTTCTCCAGATGAACGAATACGATAATTTTAAAGAATAACAGCTATTTTATTCAGTTAAAATGCAGCCTTAAATTAGCATTGCTAACATAAACATCATCAAAATAAGCTGAGAACGCTGCGTTCTAAACATTGCGTAAAAAGAAAAAAAAAAAAAAAAAAAAAAAAAAGAATATTTTTCTTAACAATAATAATAATCGTTGCCATTCAACCACAAAAAAGTAATAATGGAAGTATAAGTTGAAAATCATAGGTGAAGTAGTAGTTAAGTTTAAATAAGTTAAATAGTTAAGTTCGGAAGTTACACAATTTCGCTCTTTAAGAGGAATTCTGTGTCAACAGACAGACTGGCTCTAGCAATATGTTTGTTATAGACGTAACTTGGCAAACTGCCAGCTTACAAAAGGCCTGCCATTCGACGCTCTACAAGATCTTTAATGTGTGTGTTAAATTGCCCTTCTTATTTAGGGCTGCTGTGCGCTTCTGGCGCAATTTAAGCTCTGATCAGCTTTAAAGAGAGTTTTGTGTGAATAGCTTATCCAAACACCTTGAATGGAATGAGAGATCCCATTCAAGTTCCTTGGTGTCGCAAACTGTGTATTTTGGTACTCCAAAAAGCAGATGTTTTATCTGCTCAGTTTAGCTTTTGCTTGGAATGTATAAAAACATAGGAGTGAAGATAAAAGGACAATAATGTAAAAGTGTGTCCCGGATTAAATGTGGATTAATGTGTAAAAGTGTGTCCCTGATTTAAATGCAATGCATATTTATTAATAATTTTAATTTAATCTTTAGTAATATGTGTAACCGTGTAGTTTAGTTTATAATATATGGAGGCCCAATAGCGGCCAAGCGGTAAAAGTCGCTGAACACTGGTAGCGGTCCGAGGTTCGAATCCCGCGAACAGGCTGGCTGCGTGGGTGTTTTCGTGGTTTTTTCCACGTGTAACGTGTATACGAGGCAGTTTCCCTTAGAAAGTCCTCCACGAAGGTATCCCTCCCCTTAGGCAGATAGCCCTAGCGCGTTGTCATAATTAACATACACCATATAATACATGGAAATTACAGGAAGCTGTCGTGATTTGTAATTCCCAAAGTGAAAATATTAATAAACATTTGCATTATTGAAATAAATAAAATATTTTTCTTACACCATGTATGGCATATTTTGGTATGGAATAATTGTTCGCACGCCCATTTGCAACCAAGTCTTCATTAACTTTTTGACTACTAACGGAATATGTATGTCCCATTAAAAGTTTAAAAATTACTTAGAATTTTCTCACTGTTGGAGATCGTCTTCCAATAGTTGGAAAATCGAGACGCCGCCGTCTTCGTTATACACAAATGAACGTAGCGAAAAGAACAAATATGAGCTGCCCAATGTGTAATGTTGGGTTATGCAAAGAATGATTTTTACCATGTACCATACGATGTAAATCGTTTTCATATAATAATGTTTTCCAGAATAATAGGTGTGCTTACTGTTAAGTCGATTGATACTTGTGGGACATACGTAGCTTACCGTTAACTACGGCTGGGACATACGTGTCCCAGCCTTTGGCTTGAAAACCAATTGTCAAAAAAATCCGAAATGCTAAATTTACATTGTTTATCACATATTTTGTCCGCTTCGATAGAAAACGAGGCAAAGACAATTTTTTTTTAAGTTGTAGTCAAAGTAAGCGAAACACCGAGCATATAAATTCTGACATGCTTAAACTGAAATTATATGATTGAATGAATCTTGGTTAATCACTGCTTAGTTTTCTTTTGCATGAAATATTATGAAGCAAATTTTTATTTTTCGTAGGTTGTACTAATACTGTCTCATTTGAGGACACTCTACAGCTTCTCTAACGGCAGGAAACAGAGATCAGCAAATATGACGGAAATGGTGGCCATGGCCATGGCATTACCTCTACCTTCTATCAACGAAGTAAGATTGGAGAGCCGACATGTTCGTGACGCGTCTCGCATTCGAATTTCGAGTGGCACACTGTGAACTCAGATAAGGCGGAACTTGAAAATAAATTTCAGTAATTAAAGTTGCCAAAGTTTTATTTTAATTTTCCATTATTTCTTCCCAGAGTGTCAGAACTGTTGGATTACACAGCAGACGATCTGACAGGTAAAAATATGTACGCACTTTGTCATGGACAGAACGTACCAAGATTAAGGAAATGTCAGGTTGACCGTGGTGAATAAAAGGGTTTTCTTGACTCGAATCCATTATTTCTTTACAGAAAAATATATGTATAAAGAAATAGATGTATGGAAAAATAATTGGTATGTCATTTCAGAAAAAGTCCGATTTTGTGTCAAAATACCTACATTAAATTCTGACATGCTTAAACTGAAATTACATGATTGAATGAATCTTGGTTAATCAATGCTTAGTTTTCTTTTAGATGAAATATTATGAAGCAAATTTTTATTTTTCGTAGGTTGTACTACGCTAACAATTTTTCATTTTTCGTACGTTGTACTATGGTTGAACAATGCTATATATAAATCTAATACGTATCTTAAGTCGCGCTTTCGAGACATAAAAACCGCAAGTTGAATTTCGTCATTTCGCCCAGTAGAAGGGGACTATAGAACTGTTCCTTTTTCTTCATAGTGTACATGCCATGCATCTTGAAGAGACAAAATTTACTTGTCTTGAAATAGAAATCTGCATAAGGTCTAAACTTATTTCATCACTAAATTTGAAGAATGAATGGAATGCATTTAAATGTATAATAATAATAAAGTTAGGCATATGTGTCGGTAGCACTCGTGGCATAGGCACGAGTCCTTATAATTTTCATTTAACCACATTGTTAATCATAGATGATTTTGATTCTGGATGTTCTGCTGCATTTTGTGTAACAAATAGAATTGATTACTCTGCCATCAGATTATTTTTAATTCTATTAGAAGTAAGTGTGTCTAAGTCTGTTTCAAAACTTGTAAAACAAGAAAACCACCAGACAAAAAAGTTAAATTGCAAAGAAGATTTTTTTTTTTCAATAAAGAAACAAATACTTGTATAGTAAGTACCATTACAAAAACTTACTGATGCGAAAAAGTAGTTGATAATTTGAATGGTCTCCAGTCTTCTGACTGTGAAGCTGTCAATATTCATTCGGGTTTTGGTCATTCATGTGCAGGTGATTTATAAATAGTGATATTTAATGTTTAAAAATTATTCACATAAGAGCAAATATATTGATTTGATTTTAAAATTGGACCTGCTATTCAGTCCCAGTGGCCCTGGTTTCCGAGATTGTCTGTTTTTAAATAGCTTTCTGGAAATAAGTGCTTCTAGGACATTTACAGAACAATTTTTTTAAAGAAAATTATAAAACATTGACAAGTTTGCTGTCCAAAATAACGTATTGAAAGTAAAAATTTTCTTGTATTTATGCAATTAGTTTATAATTTTAATCTTACTCATATTTCAACTTGCTTAACTTTGTGCATGTATTTTAGCAATTATTATTTATGACAATTTTCCACAGATGTTAAGTTTTGCTTTCAGCTGTATTGCCATGTAAAGATCTTTTCCACTTTAAGAGTCATCGATTTTTAATCTCAAGAAAAGTATTATTAACAAATTATAGTGTTAACAATACTTTTCTAATTGAAGACAATAGAAACAGAAATGTTATTTATGTTCTGAATTTTTCTAGATCAAATTGCTTTGAACTAGAAATGCATTTAAGGGGCTTGGACTTTGATTAAAGACTTGTTCTTTGATCACCTCCCATTTAATGAAAAAAACTTCGCTGAAGAATTTAAAAGTTTAGAAATTTGGAATTCCATATACCGTATATACCCGTGTATAAGTCGACAATCTTAAGGAAAAAAATATCAAACTTTGAAGAAGAGGTTCGACTTATATGTGGGGGAAAAAAAAAAGAAAAAAAAAACCACCGCCGATCAATAACAAGTTGGCGAACTTCATCATTAAATATATCATTCATATGAAAAACAAACACAAAATTTTTATTTATTCTTTGTTTACCTCTTAGTTTTTAGCCCAAAGGACGTTAGACCAGAAGGGCTATTAATTATATTTCGGCATTTTGCGTTGAAAACTTTAAATGTCTGTTCACTTTTCAAATTGTTCCCACCCAATATTATCGCCCTGTGTTATATTTAAAGAAATTAAATAATGAAGAATCTACATAAACGTATATATGTTTCTCACATTGTGATAAAACCACCAGAGCCATCCAATTTTGAAACGTAATCTTCCACCGAATATGGGCACGTTTAAGCCCCAATTTGGAATCTGAAACTTGTTTTATTATGGATTTCATATTTTGTAACACTTCAACGAATTTTTGATTAACAAACTCAAGGACTTCAAAGCGAGCCATTGCAACATTGCAGAGAAAAAACATTTATCTCCAGCGCGCAAGACTGTGTATCGGAAATTATAAAGGTACGCTCATTTTAAAATTATTTTGCGATATTGCTGTTGAACAGAATTTTATAATTTAAGGACGAAGAAATCGGCTATGATCGCGGCAATGATGTCGCTTGTAATTCACACTCAAGAAGACTGAGGTTCGAACTCCGCGGAGTACATCCTTGTACTGAATGTCTTTACAAACAGAATAGACAACATACAGATGGTACACAATCGTGTCGCAAAACGCATCAACTCAATGCAGCTTGAGCTTGGTGCGCGAAATGGTGCATTGGTGTGCGAAATGGTACAAATAGGGCGCAGCCCCATCCACCTAATCGATTTTATGACAAACAAGGGCTGCGCCAAGCAAAAACCACAAACGAGGACATCCAGCATCCCGGCCATGTCCCGGCAACAGGCAGTAAAATTAAAAACAAACCTAAAAACTTCAAAAACTTCAATTTAAAAACACTATAATCGGAAAACCAAAGGGTGTTAAGGGGTTCCGGGTAACAAGAAACATGTAAAGAAAACCAAGAAAATAAACTAGAAAACATCACAACAGGAAAGCAAGAAGAAAGAAAAATAAAAACTAATCAAAATGGTGGTTAGTAAAAACAAAATATAAGGAAAGGACAAAACAATTACAAACCACTCATTCTCAGAACAAGCAAAAGTCCAATCAGCACACAATCGATCGATGTAAAGTGTAAAAACCTCCAACCAACAAAACCACCAGCAAAACCGGAAAAGTAAAATCACAGAACTCCAGAAACCGCCACTACCAATAATCCGCCTAAATATGACCAGCGGAAGGATCATACCAACAAGCCGCTGAGATACTAGTTCTCAGCGGCATATTAAATTAATATTTAATAATTACTTAATACTTAATGGCAATATGTAAAGTTTCAATGTGTACATTAGAGTAAACGTTATCTAAGAGATTTCTCTTTCAATAACAAACAGTATACAAAGCCACAATTAACATTGGTAATTACTCCATGTGATAACCCTACAAAACTATAATACATTTAAACTGAACATGTTATAGCCTCAACAAAGTGTGTGGTTGGAAGTGTAATTATATAATAAAAGACACAAAAAAACAAATCATTTTGTTTTACAAAAGCAGAGCTGCAACACTCTCAAAATCCTTAAGCTTAAAAATATACATTAAAAACACTGATTGCATAAAATATACCATATATATCAAAAACAATGAGATATATACAAAATACATTAATTATATAAAAGCATAAAATACACCACATACAGCACTGAATAAAATTATGTTTAAATTCCATATAAACACCAATATCTCAATCTAAGATCATCATCCAACACAAATTCAAAAACAACTTTTATCAAATAAAAATACCAACATCAGAACGATTATTATTTAAAAAACACATAAGTTCCCTTGCAAATTTAAATTCTTTTTCAGTACCTGTAAAAATCTTAATAAAATTAAATGGTTAATCTTCGAATTATGGTAACTTGGCAATTTTTTGGCGAAAATTTGGCGACCAACCCTGCTACAGCAACTTGCTTGTTTTTTTGGACGCCATTTTGTTTTCACAAAGGTAAAGGTTTTCTTTTTTTTTTCTTTTTCTTTTTTTTTTAACTTAACATTTTTTCCCAGCAATCTGCTAGCCGAATTACGCTTATGCTAGAACTTTTATGGAACAAAAGTGCTTAATCATGACGAAGATTAGGTGCAAAATTGGGAGAAAGTGCAGAATCGCAAACTGCTTGCCGCGTTTTTAAGAATTGCACATACACGGTATCCATGTACACGTCGACCTATTTTCACTTAAAAAAATCCCAGAATTGCACAAAAATGGTATTGCACACACTCTTAACTTTATCCATGTACACTGTTAAAGTCCTAGCTAGTAACTTTTATCGCCTTACCAAAATGTCGCCAAACTACCTGTTACCATATTCCAAAGATTAGCCAATTAAATTTTTTTCGTATGTCATAAGTAAGCGTACATTCTTCTACATAGTGCTTTACCGATCCGACAACTCCACAATTATGACATTATTCATTCTCTTGTATGCCAAATCTTTTAAGATACACCGGGAAGAGCCCATGTCCAGTAACGATTTGATTAAAATCCAAATGACAAGAAATACTTTTATTAAACATAGGTTTTAAGTAATAGGCATATTCTTTTCTTCTATTCGAATTATTCCAATTATCATACCACAAATCAATATAATGCTGTTTAATTCTAGTAATAACCATTTTTCTTGAAGGCTGGACAACGGAACACTCCCCGGAAACATCCAAAGTCGCCTCTTTGGCCAACACGTCGGCCCTCTCGTTACCTTCAATACCCACATGGGACTTAACGCATCTAAATTTAATATCATGCAAACCTTCAATTTCTTTATATAAACACTTAATATCCATAACTAAAGAGTTATTACAATCGTAGCTTTTCAAAGCCTCTAATCCAGATAAACAATCACTATAAACTACAATACTATAACTCTTAGACAGATTTTTCTTAATCCATTTAAGAGCAAAATAAATAGCAGCAAGTTCAGCCTGAAACACAGAATTAAATTTTTCTAACTTTATCTTTGAATAATCAATTTCTATACCATAATAGTAAACAACAAAAGATAGGCCAACACTTTCCCCAAACCTAGAACCATCAGTGAAAATATCTAGTTCACCAAAACAATCAAAATTCATATCATAATTAATGCTCATTCTCTTGGCTGGGTGCAGGATTAACATTATAAAATGCAGTACAATCAGCTAAATAATAACGATAATACATAAAATCTATCTTACATGTAGATAACAGAAATTTATCATAAAAGAACTTATAAAATATATCGAGAGGGGCGGCGTGCCGGCCAATACACAGGCAGTTTCAGTAGAAGCTGTTCTAAAGCACCTAGCCAGTGACAGCAGCCAGGGCCGCTGAATCGTCAATAACTTATTCCTGATTCTCAACAACTCCGCCGCTCTGGAGCCCCAACAACCAATACCGTATAACACAATAGGAACAACAACTACTGTATAAATAGTTCTAATAATATCTCTCTTAAGGTCAATGACACCCGCTGGAAAATTTCTCTTATAAAATAAGAGTCTGTTCTCCTTTGAATTTCCTTGAAATGTGACTCGAAGTTCAGTTTATCATCTATTATGACTCCCAAGTATTTAAATTGTTCGACTTTTTTTAATAATGTTCCTTGGAATCGTAATTTGGGAGGTCTAGTCTTCCCCCCCCCATTTGAGAAAAACAAAAATGATGTCTTTTGTAAGTTGAAGATGAGTCTTTCTGTTAAAGCCCATCTCTCAAGAACATCACACACCAATGTACGAGTAAATCTTTTTTCTAATTTTTCAAGAGACACATCGTATACCACACAAAGTATGTCATCTGCATAACAGATGATTTCAACACTCTCGGGAAGACTCGTATTCAGCAAGTTGTAAATTATTGCACCCTAGAGCAGCGGAGCACCCGAGGACCCCTGTAGGCAACCTTTATTTAACCACTTCAGAATCCCCACCATATGAATAAACAATCTTCCTATTGTGAAAGTAGCTACAAAAAATTTTTAGTATATTGCAAGGAATCTTAAAATTCACGAGGGTGGAGAGCAGCGATTACCTTATAATGGAGTCAAAGGCCTTTGAAATATCAAATGAGACAACAGATACATGATAATCTCTTTTTTTCTCAGAAATAATATTGATCAATTTATACAAAGCATCATTGGTTGATCTGCCTGCGACAAAGCCAAATTGTCTATCCGAAATAAAATTTTCTCTATAGAAAAAATGATACAATCTATTGGTGAGAAGTCTATCCAGAACCTTACTAAAAAATTTTAACAAGCAAATTGGTCTAACCGCATGTTTATTTTTCGGTATAAATATAATCCTTGATATTTTCCACGCCCTCGGGAAAACAAACAAACGGAAACATGTATTATATAATAAAACAAAAAAACTCTTCGTAATACTTATAAAGGCATTTCACAACCAACGCAGAAATATTGTCCAGTCCAGGAGCACTTTTATTTCTTAGTTTATTAATTACATATCCGATCTCATAAGAAGTAAAAGGCAGATCATCAGCACAATAATTTGAAAATTTTAACAATTCATGATCAATAATCCCATCCTCAAACTCACCACAGTCAAAATTCTTATTAAAATACACTGGTGTGCAAAAATTAAGGACGAAGTCGAAAAATTAGCATATCAGCTGAACGAAGAGGCAGAGCGGACAGAAAGACCAATCAGAAAATTAAGTAAGGTGATGTACGGTAGTACATGAGCAGATATGCAGGTAGACGTAATCGGGGAGTGTCTGAGTAGTATAAAGCATGTTGTCGGTGTAAGATCAGTATTTCTGGCAAAGAGATTGCACGCCGTATAGCAGTTAACCGTATAGCAGTTACCCATCCCACCGAGTTGCTGCCTCAGCGAGAAATGGCGAATAATCAATCTGTTAGACGACATCTGGATGCTTTTACCCGAGGTCGAATCATTGGGAAGTTGGAGGAAGGCCGCAGTGTGACAAGTGTGGCTGCAGAGTTCGGAATTGCTCACAGCATCGTTTCACGACTTTGGAGACAATTTCAAACTACAGGAACAGCTATCCGGGGGTTTAGTAGGGGTCGTCCACGAGGAACCACACCCGCAGATGACCGGTATATTGCCTTACAGGCCAGAAGAAACAGGCGTCAGACAGCGGGAGAAATCGCTAGACACACGACACAGCCGACTGGACGACCGATATCGCGTTTTACCGTGGCCAGAAGACTGCACGGTGGTGGTCTGTTTGCACGACGCTCTGTACGGTGTGTACCTCTAACGCCTGCCCATCGGAGAAGGCGTTCTCTGTGGTGCCCGGAACACCGGAATTGGAGAGACAATGAATGAGGACGAGTACTCTTCACAGATGAGAGCAGATTCAGTCTGAGTAGCGATTCTCATCGCATACTCATCTGGAGAGAGAGGGGAAGCCGCAATCATCCCTCGAACATCATTAAAAGGGACAGGTATGGAGGTGGCGGTGTTCTCGTTTGGGGAGGCATCATGCTTGGTAGTCGTACAGACCTTCACATCTTCGACGCAGGTTCAGTCAACGGGACCCGTTATTGTAACGAGATTCTTCTTCCATATGTGCGTCTTTTTAGAGGCGCTATGGGTCCGCAGTTCCTTTTCATGGACAACAATGCACCATGTCATCGCACAGTAGCTGCCGAACAGCTCTTAGAGAGTGAGGATATTGAACGTATGGATTGGCCGGCACGATCTCCGGATCTCAATCCCATCGAGCATGTATGGGATTTTCTAGGCAGACGCTTGGCAGCTCGTACTTTACCACCAGTAACGATTCCGGAGCTTCGATTGGCGCTGCAAGACGAATGGGCAGCAATGCCTCAACAACTCATTGACACTCTCATTCTCAGCATGGGCAGACGCTGTGAAACCTGCCTAGCAGTCAGGGGAGATCATATCCCCTATTAAAGACCGGATGTTTCTTGCTGGACACCCATCACAGGGATGTTTCGGCCTTCAGTCGCATTGTGCTCCATGCTACTTTTTCAATAAAGCTTCTTTTTATCCCTCTGATTTCTCTTTTAGTAAGTGTTGCTTACATTACTCATGTCCTTACGTATTGGGGATCTTACGGTATTAAATGTGTTGATTTGGAAAGCTTTTGTACAAAGTTATATTGAAAAAACCGTCTCGTCCTTAATTTTTGCACACCAGTGTATTCCTCAATAACCTCAGTGTATTCCTTATATTCACCCTCCTAGACTCTACTCATTATCTGTGGAAGCTGACGCTTTCCCTGGGCAAATCGAAAGTAACAGTCATGATATACCTTATTTTCCAAAAAATGTTTGATTTTACTCTCATATTTACTCTTCTTAATCTGCTTTCTATAAAGTGCCATTTCTCTTTCATATAAAACTTCTCTCTTATTTCTTGTTTCTTCATCAATATCTCTGAACTGAAAACTCTTTCTCAATGCTCTCGTCCGTAGCTTCATTCTTTGCAAACTCGTATTCCACCAATAGGTTTTCTTGACCTTATTTCCACGTATAGTCAGATACCTCTTAGCCCTCTGGTCAATCAACCTTTCAAAGTCATCCACAAAATTCTCCAAATTATTTTCATCATCAATTGATCTCAGTCTATCTATCATTAATTCCATATCCAGTTTAAGTTTTTTACAAAATTTATTTATTCTAATAACACTTTTTGTAAAAACAGTACTCTCATTTCTCACAGGTTGAACATCCTCAATATCAACAGAAACATATCTATGGTCGCTAAGACTCTCCTCTTCATATATCTTGAGTTCAATACGAAACGGGGAGAGAGAACTGAGAATCAAGTCTGTCCAACCTTCCCCCACTGCGGAAACAAAAGTTGGTAATGAGTCTGATTGATTATATAAAATAATATTATTCTGTATTAAAAAATCCATAGTTAAAACACCCCTATCATCCACAGTCCTAGAACCCCAATTAAAATATTTCGAATTAAAATCTCCAGCAATAAAATAAAATGTATACTTCTTCAAAGCGTCTTCAAGTCTTATCAAATGTAAATTCAAGTTTTCCGCAGGGGAGAAGTATGACGACACAACACCCATTATAAAGTTCTTCATCCTCAAGGAGATGGCTACTATCTCATTTGTTTTATAATCTATAATAAATTCAATCTCTTCTTTGGTAACAATTATGGCAGATCTTCCCCTTACGTCATGCACCGCTCTCCAACCCTTTTTACTTCCTTGTACGAAGTAAAAAGGAAGTATTGTAATCGCGAAAAGTTTCAGTCAGCATATTTCAACGAAAATATCCATTTTGACCGCTATCGAATGCAATTTAACGATGTTTTTGCGTGACATCTGTACGTAAAGACAGAATAAAAGACTCGTATCCTCCATAAAAATTATAAAACTGCTTTAAAATTAATTCTGAAGAGAATTTTTCGTGGCGTCTGTACGAACGTATCTCGAATAACTCAAAAACGAGTAGCCTCAGAAAGTTGAAATTTTGTATATAGGACTATATAATATGTAGATATATAACATGTAGATGTGCACCTCATATTTTGGTTGCAATCGGCCGCACCAAAATTATATAAATATATTTATATATGTATCCACTCTGTTACCCGGCTCAGTGATCTCAGTTTCTTTACTCTTATATGTTTGTAAATTGTACATTTTTTGCTTTAAAAATAATTGAATTATGTTGTTTTTATCTTCCGGTTAAGGTTTTTATGACTTTAGTAAATCTGTATGCAATATTTTTAGAATTATCAACAATTTTAAAGTTGTTTAAGTGCCGCTAAGCCTTTTTTTTATGGCGGCCATTGATTGTTTACATTTGAAACAGCAGACTAGTGAATTTGTTGCCAATCTAGAGAAACTTAGCTTCGCAACAACAAAGATAACGCCTTCATTTATTATTGCGAATTAAATCATGCTTATTCCTTTCTGGAATCTTTTCGAGGAAATAAGTGTTTAAGATTTACTTCGTAATTTTTAATTTTTGCCTTCTTGCGAAGTGAGAACTGAATTAATGGAATGAGAAATACTCAATCGTCTGTGAAAAACTGTGGTACTTACGTATTAACGCAACCAGGCCAAAATTCGCATAAATCGCCAAATTTGGCGACCCTACTTACGGCAACCCTACGTGTTATGGGGCGTGTACTACCGCAGCAATGGGTTTTCGGCGGAATTTGCTGAAAAAAGAAAGAGACTTTTTTGCTTACCGTACCTAACAGAAGCGCCGTTACCCTCATGGAAAATATTTGCGAAACTATCAAGGAAAGAAGCATCATTTATTCGGATTGCTGGAAAGGATACAATACAAGTGAGTTCGAAAATGCTGGATTTCTGCGTGGAACTGTTAATCCCAAATATAACTTTGTGGATCCCAACACGGGCGTTCACACACAAAATCTAGAGCGCATGTGGGGCTCAGCCAAATGGCGCAACAAAAAACAGAGAGGAACAGCCCGTCATCATCTTGACTCATACCTTATCGAATTTATATGGTGCCAAGCTCAAGCTGTTAATGGCGAAGACGGTTTTCAATCAGTGCTAAAAGCAATAGCCAAAAGATTTCCGCCGAAAAAATAATTCTGCAACTTATTCAAATTCGAAACCGGAAGGGTTTAATTGCTATTTTATATTTTAAAACAAAATAATATAAAAAACTGTATTAAAAATTATTTGTAATTAATAAATGTACATTTTCTTTCTATTCATACTTTTTTACTCAAATTTACAAATCGCGCCAACCTGGTTGCGATAATACGTAAGTACCAAAACTGTTTCTCTTTTGTTTCGTTTGCTTAATTTCTTTTATACATCATTCTAGCTTTATTATAGTATTTGAACAGAACATGTGGCAACGGTTAGATAATTCTATTCTTTAAATGATATAAATTTTGTGCATTATGAGTTATAATATGAACGAAATATGGAAACACCTTTAAAAAACATGTTTCTTTGCTTAATATGGTGTAGGAAACCCGTTGGCATCCAAAACAGCTTGCAGTCTTCTCGGAATGGATAAATACAGTTCCTGTATGTTTGCCAAGGGAATATTATACCATTCTTCCTGCAAAAGGGTGGCAAGTTCAGATAACGATGTTGGCGGTGGATAACGAGAACGCACTTTCCTTTCCAATGTAGACCACAAAGGTTCGATAATATTCAGGTCTGGTGACTGTGGTGGACAGGGGAGATGGGACAACTCATCCTCGTGCTCAAAAAACCAGTCCTGGACAATGTGAGCTGTGTCAACAGGGACTTTGTCGTCTTGGAAGACACCATCACCATCGGGGAACAAAGTTTGTACCATGGGATGAACTTGATCGGCCAAAATGTTCACATAAGTCTTGGCAGTCATGTGACCTGACACAGTTATCATGGGGCTAGCAGAGAACCACGATATGGCTGCCCAAACCATAACAGAACCCCCGCCATGCTTCACTTTTGGCAACAAGCAGTCTGTATTATAGGCTTGAGATGGCGTTCTCCAGACGTAAACTCGGCCAGAAGTGGGAAACAATGTGAAAGAAGACTCGTCAGACCATATTACTCGCTTCCACTGTTCTATAGTCCAGGCTTTATGACTTAAACACCACCTTTTCCTGTTACGGGCATTAGCATCACTGATGAGTGGCTTCTCAATTGCAGCACGGCCAGCAATTCCCTGTTTATGAAGCTCCCTTCTAATTGTTTTGGTACTCACAGGGTTCGGTAACACAACATTCATTTCAGCAGTAACTTTTGCAGCTGTGGTCTTCTTATTTTTCGTCACAATTGCCCTTAATGATTGTCTGTCACGATAACTCAGGACACAATTTCGTCCGCGCTGTGATTTAGCAGATGATGTTTTTCCGCTTTTCAAATATGCGGAATAAATCTTCGATACAGTACCTCTTGAAACACTAAACACCTCGGCTACCTTGCTTACGGAAGCACCTACCATACGTGCTCCAACAATTTGCCCACGTTCGAAGTCTGTTAACTCTGACATAATGCAATGACAACCTCACATAACAGTACTCCGACAACAACTGAACTGTTTAGCACATTTACGAAGTTGTATAGGTGGCGTCAGTAGTCAAAAACGCCAGCGCCATCTACATATTTCATTAAAATCAGTCTTTCTTTTCAAACATGCATTTCACAAGGTGTTTCCAAATTTTTGTCCATCCACTGTAATACTGTTAAGTGAATCTAGCGCCAGAGTGTTGCTATGGTAAACAAATACTAGAGTTAATTTTAAAGAATGCATTTATTCTATTGTGGTTTATGCGCTGTCGGTCAAGTATATTTAATTCAATAAGTTTAAATGAAATGCAAGAAAAAATGCGTATAATTTAATATTCCGTACAAGGAAGTCATGTGGTGTACACATCAGATTTTTTAAATATGGGA